>NC_090937.1:1612400407-1612732491 GCF_040938575.1 Ambystoma mexicanum
CCATGCATGTCCCTAAGGGTTTGTGAGAGCTCAGTGAGCACACGGCGCACAGCGGAAAGTTCAGCACATACGTCTTTGGACGTCGCATGCAGTTCCCCCCTCAGGCTCTCGGTGCTTCTCTCAATTTGTACCCTCAGGCTCTCGGTGCTTCTCTCCATTTGTGCCCTTAGTGTCTCTGTACTTCTCTCCATTTCTGACCTAAGTGTCTCAGTTGATGTTTCTATGGCTGCCTTAGTACCCCCACATTCATCAGCATGCTCCTTGAGGAGCGTGGCCAGTTGCTGCTGTTGCACGATCACCTGGTCGAGGGACTGTTGCCTCTGCTGGGCCATGCCCATTTGCGGTGGTGTCACAGAGGGGCTGATCACCTCATGTTGCCTTGCCACAGGGCTTGTGGGGGATGGCCAGTCGTCGTCTTGTGGGTGCCCCTGCGTGGTATCCTCATGGTGTACGGGATGAAACAAACAGGGGGATTGAGACAGGTCATGGATGGATCCTATATCGACAGCACCGTTTTCTGTGTCGGAGCATGCTGCCATTAATGCAGTGTCACCTATGGTGCTGCTGCCACCAGAAGCAGTGCCTTCTGTGGCATCCATTGGGGGGACCTGTGGTGCTGCTGTTGTGGGCATGCTGGCTGCTGGGGTGCCTGTTGAAGTCCCCTCCTGTGTGCTGCCACTTGATTTGTGCTGCTGCCGTGTCTTGATCCGTGCAGCTGAGGTGGAGGGTCTTTGGCCGTTGGTCTTGGCCCTCTTTGCAGGTGTGCTGGTAGGGGTGTCCTGAAGCTCGTCGTTTGAATCGGACCCTGTGTTGGAGTAAAGGAGGGCAAGCGTTATTTATGGGTCTGTGGAAATTGGAATGGCAATGTATCACATGCATCGGGGTGGTACCTGAGGGTGATTTGGGTCAGGGCCTTGGAGGTGGTTTCATTTTTGTGTGGATTGAGGATGCAGTTGTTTTGCAGCCTGCAGTTAGGGTGTGCATGCTGCACGTGTAGAGGTTGTTTTTAGGATTTTTAATTATTTATGTATTTAAAGTGACTTTTAAAGTGCGCTATCAGGCCAATGTATGTGGACGTTTTCCTGGACATGTGTTTCTGTTGCACTATGTGGACACATGGTACTTCACATGGTTGGACATTGTGGATTTAGCATTGTTTTATTTGGCCCACCTACCTGATTCTTCGGATGTCTGCACTCCTTTCTCCATCCCTCCGACTCCCTCTATACTCTCCATTCCAATGGTGGAGGCACAGATTTCTTCCCAGGGGGTCAACTTGATGGGTGATTCCGATCCTCCCCCGGTAGCTGTGGCAATGTTACGGTTGGCAGATAGTATGCTCCGTACGCGTATCCGCAAGTCGTCCCATCGCTTTCTGCATTGCTGTGGGTTGCGGGGTGCGGTCCCCACCGCACTTACCCGCTGTGCCACCAGGGCCCATATGGCCTTCTTGTTCGCAAGTGCCGTCCTGGTCATTTGCGTCGAGAAGACGACGGCAGCATTCTCCTGGAGGGTCTCTGTGAGCACGGTGAGTTCCTCATGGGAGAAGTGGACCTGCCGCTTGCGGTCGCATGCTTTTTTCGCAACTTTTCCCATTTTTATTGTTTTCACTAGGGTGGCTAACGGGTTGGGATGTGTCTCAGGGTAGGATTTTTGATGGTTGTGTTGGGATTCTGATTTTATAGGTGTACGGCGTGCTGTTTCCCGTTCCGGGCCCATGTTTTTACTTCCGTTTCCGTATATTTACGGTCACCGTATTTTGCGATTACCGCTCATTACGGTGACCGCTATGATGGGTGGCGGAATTGCACCTAGGGCGCCGTACGACGGCGGTGAGGGGCGTTTTGGGGATATTTCCGCCATCGCAGACTTTGCACTTCCGCCATGGCGTAGTGCTCGTGCCCGATGGGTCAGAATTAGCCGCACTTTACTCCGTCGTGCAATGGCGGAAACGCTATTTACGCTATGGCGGTCAGGTCAGTTACTTTCCGCCAGGGTCGTAATGAGGGCCAATATTATTTAGAAATTGTATTAAAAGTGAACACATTTTACAGATGATCGAGATGGGGGTGCAGAACAGTACTCTAGTCCTCCTGCAGGAGGAGAGACGGTCACAGTTCCCTGGATGTAAATGCTGCCGCTTAACCTCCATGGGCATAATGTATTTGTGTATTATATTCATCATCATTTTATTGTCATTAACGATCGGAACTGCATTTTTTATTGGTGTACGAAGTGTTCCAATCCAAGTACATCCACCTAATGACGCGCATATGACACCCACAAAAGCACCCAGGCCCTTTATAGTAATTCCAGTCCCTAGGAGATCTGATACAGGAGTGAGTGAACTTTAGATTAATGTGATAAACAATGACACAACAAGCAAATCGAAAAGCCGGAAACAGCGTCGACAGAATGTGAATGATGAAAGGTTACTGACAACCGCACACATGCAAACTTTGAATGCACATACACCAGGCCTAGTGCCAATGACTGCAGAACCACAATCCAAATCCTGGGAGAAGAAAAGACTGCCTACTATGAGAAATCCCACTACAAGTGAAGTGAAAAGACAAGTGGAAAAACCTGAACCCCTGAAGAGACAAGAGGAGTTAGAGAATCGACCAGCAGAGACAGCATGGACAAACCCATATGTTCCAGTGATAGGGCAAGTGCATGAACCACAATACGACCATAACAGGACCAATGCCAGCGTGGATATGGGCACTCCTAACCAGGAAGAAAAAGATATACAAGGACAAGGAAAAAGCTGCCAGACTCTTGTCTACACAAATGGCGCAGATGAGAAGGCCTGCACCGTGGACCAGGGTACCAGAGGATCCTCCAGTAAGAAAAAGCCATATAGATGCATTCAGGGATGTAGTTATAGCGAACTACATGAAAACTGTAAGAATCAAGAGAAGCATGCACGGAGACGATAACGAACTAAACGATTACCTAGACAGCACAGCACATTTGGGAAACAACATTTGGTACCAACACATGAAGGAAGTTGGAAGACAAAGTTTTAGAGGGGGAATGCTTTGTGTGTGCAGTCCTACCATAAAGCATGGGGAAGTCCAAGATCTTCGTAGCTGTAGAAATTGATGTCCAGATAGCACAATGTCTCTCGCATGTAGCAATGTGCAAAACCAGAGGCCAGTTCATGGGTAGTGATGACTCACTGAAGTGGGCAACTGAAAAAACTGATCCTGATGAAGATGATTATGTTCAAGACATAAAGACAAGAGACAGAGCTCATATTAGGAATCATGTGGTCAGGTACGAGAAACCTGGAGAGAAAGGAGTGGAAATCAGATGGGAAGTGAAGCAGAAACTAAATGTCAAAGGAAAAAAAACAGAACAGGCTCAAAGTTGGAAAAACAGAGGCCAAATGCAGATTTGGGGAACAGTGCTTTCACCAGACGGGTGGGAGAAAGGAGTAGTCATTTGCAGGGAATTGATGGTCCTCGGAGCCTGCAAGGAAGCAATTGAAAATTCACAAAGAATATGCAAGACATTATTGGAAAGGCTTGCAAAACTGCTGACATGGGTCGAAGACAGAGGAGGACCCTTGCAGATAGTACCACTGGAGAGCTCAAAATTGTGTTTGAGGAATAATGGCACAAGGAAGATGGGAGAGAATTAGAACTGTGGACGAAGCTTTGATGCTCCAGGAATGATGCATGGAACTGTAGTGATTATTGATCATTATTGGGCATGTGGATCCAAAGCATACATCAGACTGCTGAGAAACTGGGAGGCAGATGCACAATAGTGAATGTCCACGTTTCAGCATTGGTGATCCCGAAAAGTGACCTGAATATTGACAGTTTCTCGAAAGCAGATGCACACCTGAGGAAAAGGAGATCTGTGGATCCATTGACCCGAATGAAAAGGGAGAATTACTTTTCGGCCAAATCAGAAGAATCTTTACATGCAATCCCATATGAACACAGGCTATTTACCCTCAACTCATCAGTTTTCACAACAATTTTCAGGCCAATATTCCAAGTTGGAGCAAATACGAAATGGTTGCAGATAATCAGATGGGGGTTACTTCCGACCATCAACACAACCATAATAGGATTCAACGCGATCAAGGAAGAGTTAATAGCAGTCCGACTGATGACTCTCCAGAATAGATATGTGCTTGACATGATCACAGCCATGGATGGAGGAGTTGGTGCAAAAATCGGAGAATCATGTTGCACATTTATATCTTCTTACGATGAGGAAAATGGAACTTTAACAGAAGCCATACGTATGCTTACAGAACTGTAGAACCAGATGATTGATGAGACGGACGAAGTTGATGATGACAGTTGGTTTGGATCACTATTCTCATGGGTTCCACAATGGATGGCGGATGCATTCAAGTTCCTGGGAGCCCTGCTAGTTATGATATTACTAGGATTCTGTGTTATCGAGATAATAATCTCCCAGTGCCAGAAAACTGCGAAAAAAGCCATAGGGATGAAGATCATGATTGATATCAAGCCAGGATGGAAGCCCAAAGACTTGACTGACGAAGAAATAAGAGATTTTGTGAAAGTCAGCATTCATGCACCAGAAGGTACAAGGTTTCTATATCCCAAGAACCATAGAAACTATGTGGGAAGATGGGTTTACTTCAGCCCAAATGGACAGTGTCAACTGATGACATGGAATAAAGACAAACACGTGAGAACAGCAGGAAGTCTAAAAGGAGTCATTAAAATATGGACTCCAAAGAGACATTTCTTCAGACCATCCTGTATGGACCCAGAAGATGAAGAAGGAATGGGCCCAGGTGATGAAGTAAAGGTGAATACAGAGGAGCCAAAGAAGATGAATCCAAAGAAGGAAGTGAAAGTGGTTGATGAATCGCCCAGAGGGGGGAGTGTAGAGGAGGTCCCAAATGCAGCCCGCACTCCAACCGTCCATTTTAAAGTACCAGGAATGTCCACACCGAGATATGTGATGTATGATCAGCAAATAAACCAGCAGAGAGCCGCAGAGGGGCTCTGTCCAGTACCTATCAGAAGAACGATGCCTATCGAAGTACCAGTACCGAGGAAGCCATGGACAGTAAGGCACCCATTGAGAAAGCCATATCAACAAATGAGACGAACTGAAGATCGCCTGAGTACAGTCCCTGAAGAAACCAAAAAGGTCCTAATGGAATTCCCACCTGACAGTGTTTTCCCAATCCCCTCACTCCGTTTCCATATACAGATATAGTACCTATAGTAAAGTTACCTTTTCCTAACCAATAGAATTGCATTGCAACTTTTGAGTGTTTCACGTCGATGATGACGAGTTTTCAGAATAAATGGTATAATTTTTATTTGTTGGAGTTGAAGCGAGAAGGAAGATCCCACCATTGCAGATATTCATAACTCCCTGTTTTTTGTACTTGTCATTAAACAGACTCCCTTTGCCAAACCGTTGAGTTGTCCTTATTGATTGGTGTTGAAGTAATAAATCTGCACCCCCATCCATCTCACGGGTGCCGCTATCTTGTCTTAAAGTGCTTCTGTGTAAACCCCGGCTCTATGGGCCGGTTGGGCGTCTCGGAGCACAGATTCCAGTTTGCTTAAATATGATGTGGAACATCCAGATTCTATACATATGTGTATATATTGGCGGCAGCGCCTGCAGTCTATTCACTATGTATAGCCAGCCTTCATAAAAACGTAGTCTACTTGCATTACTGCATCTGAACAATTATAAAACGACTTGCATTTTCTTCTGTGCTCTTTAAACATGCAATCTTCATTCCACATGTAAAGGGTCACTCGATTCTTTACTTCCCCATCAGATTCTACATGGTCTATTGACCTCCTTTCTTGGCATTTCTTCTTGGAGTGTCACCTTACTTCATGTGACATCACCAGTCCCCTCTTCCATCCTTCTTTACCTGTTCTTCAGGGATCTTTCCCAAGAGGGTGTCAGCTTTTCGTGGATACATAAAGAACGATTTTCTCAATGGATAACTTTCCGCAAAGGCTTTTCGTGTTATGGGCATCCTTACAGGTGTCATGCTTGTCACTATTTCGGGATCCCACCATATAGGCAAGATAGGGGCGCAACCTCACGTAGAGGTGTTTGGCTCCTCCTCTACACCTACTACACCTACTAAACCAAACTGGAAAAAAGCAGTCATTCTAAGTTTGGCTGTGGTCCAACAGCATTATCAATGATTTACCACCAAACGAAATTATCATTATCACCACTCAGTCCTGTGGATTTACCCCAGGATTACAAGTTTTGGTATATGGTGTATATCCCAAATATTTGGAGTTCATAGGACTTCATTGAGATTTCAGTGGAATGACCAGTGGCGCCAATTTTTCAGAGTTGACGTGGAGGACTTTCTTCCAGCATTTTGCTAAAGTTAAATCCTCTACTCCAAGGCCAAACTCAGTGTTTTTGTGGAGCGGGAAAAGTGCTGGTAATTCCGTTAGTGCCACTTTATTTACTTCTCCACCACACTCAGAATGAGGCCCAACTCCTGTTTCCATTGTGTTTTTTATTTGGGATAGTCGTAATGGATAACAAAATGCATGTGTATTGTCGTGGTTTGTAGTTAAAAATCCTAATATCCACATCTTTGAAACCGCATACTCCTGCATGCTCACACTGCATTCTTCCAATGCCACATCACAGCATACTTGCTCTGTTTGCAACATTAAAAACATTAAGAAAATATTCAACACTGACAAATGCAAATTTGAAAGTAAACTAGTCTCTAACGTTTCCCTTCTTAATGAAAGGGCAACCAGGAATGCCATTGCAAGAACTGAAACTCGCAAACACACCAAAAACTACATTTTCCATAATAATCAGAAACACCTAGAAATTATACAAAAAACTGATGATTAGCAGTTTTACTGCAAATCTGTGAAATTGCAAAATGTATACATTGGCATCGAAAGCTGGCCCAGGTGGTGTGAATTAAGACTCTGGTGCTAAATTGCATGTGTGCTATTTCTGTCCAGTGCTCTTTCAAGGTCAGGGCAGTTTTGCACCTGTTTTATCTCTTGGAATATGATCAACCTGATTGACACCCCAATAATAACCTCTATAGAAAATAGCGATCAGCATCTTTTAATGGTAAAATGGAAGGGTGCACAAGAAAGCCCCAGCTATATATGACTAAAAACATATAGACCAGTCAGGGAGGGAATAGATTAAGAATTACTGACTGTGCGGTTCCATCTATCCGAGCCAACTATAACAATCATTCACTCTTGAAGAAGGGGGGCTTAGTCTACTCATCTGTCCTAGGGGAATTCCGGGAAAAACTTCGAGAGTGGTCAAAGCCAGAATTTAAAGGACTACATACAACAAGTAGCTGTTAGAGGTCAGGAAAATCTATCGAGCCGACCTAAGAAAACTGAATAGGCTTCAAGAGGGGAGAGAGTGATGATTAGCAGGAAAAGGAAACAACAATATAGAAACTGGCTACTACCCTCAAAATCCTAAAGATCCCAATCAGACGCGGACCAAATGTTAAAAACAATTTGCAAGAACAACGCACATAAACATTCAGTGAACAAAGTTGGTTAAGTTGCACTAACAAAAACCTATGAAATTCAGTGAAAAAGCATTGTTAAAGGGACTTTATGGTTACAAGTAAAACCAAAAATCCCCAGAAATTCACCAGTTATGGTAAGCTAAGCAACCATAACTCTTGCCACCACAATGCACTGCTAGGACTAACACACAGGACATTAAAGATGACATCACACATGTACAGATGTACAGATACTTCTGCAAGACCAAGTTCAAAGACAATCTTCATGGCAGTAGGCGTGGGTGATGAGAGATGCTGGCTAATCTTGTGGGGAGGTAGTATCATGCCCCATCTCCTTGCACCTGGGTCTAGGTTTACGTGCTGCTAAGTGAGCCAAATGTGCCCGACATGGCACAAGCATAGCAACCAATTATATTAGTCCATATTTCGAAGCACCTAATAGTTTGAAAACTAATGAGAAACTGTATATCTAATGTTTCTGAAAATGACATATTTTAGTGGTAGGCATATGTTGTCCAGCTGATAGTGGTCAGCCAATCACAATCCTAGTTCCTATAGAATTTCTTCTTAGATGTTCCCCATATGCCATTCCCGACCTTTGATAGGTTTTTCATTATTTTCCATGTAGCATGATATCACCTCTGATGTATTTTTTATATAAAAGCTATTGTTTAAAGAGAACCTGAATGTAAGTTTGTTGATGTTCATTGTAAACTCCCTGTTTTCGATCATTGTTAATAAAACAGTACTTTGCCATCTTCCTGAGTTGGTTCGGTTATTTGGGCTTGGAGTTATTCTGTGTGATCCCATCCATTACATGCACGTTCCTAAAGGGCCCTAAGCTCATTATGAAAAATAATTGTTGTGCGCCAAGAAAGACGCAAAGAACTGTTAGACCAAGAATCACTGACATATAGTTGAAGAAGGCAAATCGTATTATCGTAAACCAAGAAAGACATCAAGAACTGTTACAATATTGGCATTAAGAAAGACTCAAAGGAAGGGACAAGGCTGGCTACTCTTTGTGAATTTGTGTGTTAAAAGGATTAATTTATCTCAGACAAAATACAGGAGAAGGGAATTCCCCTGGAACTAAGATCTTATTTTGACTTTGGAATACCTTTGTATTTGAATCGCAAATAAAACCAGGGGAGGGAAATCACTGTCTGGAACCAAGGCTCTTATTACCTTGGAGATTTTTATGTTGGAGCTGTTCTATTTTTCCTTTATTTCACCTTATGATTGTGTTTGTAGTGTGAGGGCCAGGAAAGAACGTATGAACATAAGGACACTTTTGATTTTTTGACATCCTGACACAGACAGATCCTTAGTTTTGGTTTTAGGTAGGAAGAATCTTCTTAAAGCAGGGTCAGGGAGGCATTATCCCAACACATTTCTGTTAATAAAAGTCTTTAAACAAAACCATGGCAACTTTGTGTCCAGCTTTTCATTTCTGACTCCTCACAAACATTAATCAAAGTTCTCACACACTTTATAATGTGGGAGATAGGGGCACCGTTATGTATTGTGACTAATCACTGCCCTTACTCTGATTTTCCCAAAGGACTTGGCAGATCTAATAGGTTTTCACACTATTGGATCCAGTAGAAGATGACCAGGAGCTGTGGGTTCACATAAGCCTCTGGTCGGGTCCAGGAGCTAAGTGAAACCCTTTCCAGCAAAGATATGCAACACACACCAATGCAAGACTCTTCAGGACACTCTACCAGATGGGGAAAGGTTGGTTCCAGCGACAATAACCACACACTGGCGACAGCAGGGGTCACGAACAATGGTAGCCTACCAGAATAGGACCCTTTGATGCTGGGATGCTGAAACCAGGCAGGAATGTTGGAGACCACCACAGTGATGTGTCAAAATGTAGAACAGCGATGGTTCTAGCATGGTAGCCCCAAACAGAGCTAGTCAGTCCAACAGGTGATCCAGGGGCACTACCAAATGCTCCAGGCTGCCAGATCATGAGACAGAGTTGAGACTGGTTGGTCCCATGAGTCCAAAGGGTCAAAGCACCAGCAAGGAGATTCTGAGATCAGATAGACTAGCAGGGCTTCACTGGGACACCAGCAAGAATGGTTGCCAGACATCTTCAGGATTCGTTCTCAGGTCTTCAGTCATCTGCACACTAACGCAGGATATATGGCTCCTCTTCTGATATGCTGGAATGGATGGATGACTCCTCTTCTTGTCCTATATTTAGGTTGTGTGATCCAATATAGTCCTCCAATAGAAAGGGTCTGCACCACTCATGCACACCAGCAGTGGTCCAATCAGGACCACTGTGGGGCTGACTCATGCATGCACATGAATGGATGTGTCCCTAATCAGCTTACTCAAGCAGGCCACCATTTCTTATTAACTACCCTATTCAGCTTATGTGTCGAACACACCTCCTTTTAGGATTTGTCAGTGGTAGGTCATGAAATCATCACATAATTATACATTCAACTATAAACAAAGCTAATTACAAGTTCCATCTGGTCTGATATCTCTCAATCTTAAATGTAATTGCACATGGTTTGCATGGATACTTCAAGTAACATGAGGAAAGCTGAATAAACATTTTCTCTTTGAATTGACGATATCTATCTCATCCACCCCAATTTTACTGGCATCCCGGAAAATTCTAATCTAAATAACTACTATTTTAACACGCATGGCACCTGGCCACATCCTTAGTAAATAATTGAATCACAAGGGGTATCTATCACTTTGGCCTCCAGCATCACTTCATTACACATTTATTGCTGGTCAAAAACAAATAACTGAAACACTCTTTCAAGCTCATTAGCTCTTTAAGAAATTACAGCTGCTTCCTGCAGAATTGCCAGTCCATAATCTCTGTATGCAGATGGCGAGGCTGCAGCTATGCGCACGCCGCACATACCCACTTAGATTTCCTGTAACCAGATCCAGGACCGTTTTACCAGGATTCTTCCTTTCTCGACACGGCGAGGGGTCCTCCTGGAATGCCCTATCAACAGCCTCCACTCTTCTAATACGAATCTAGGCGATGCTGCTCCCATTCACCTGACTGTATACACAGGAAGGGCCATTATAATTTTGGGGTCCTTCAATCATCCATAGCTGCCTCCATGCAACTCACATTGGAGCAGTCTTAAAATAATCTACTGCTCCCTACCTTTTCTGGCCCTGATGAAAGTGGTGCATTTGGATTTTACCACTGAAACCGATAGGGCTTTTCCTTGGCCCAGGAATTACCAAGAACCTGGACATAAGACCTAGAAATTAACCTTTGCTGACCAACTGCAAAAAGGGACATTTTGTAATCTTTGTTGATACCTTGGACATTGCTAGACACAGAGAACAGATTCAAACTTTGAGCTCTGTGCTAGCACCAATAGGGGTTCACATAAATAATCAGAGCATAACTCGGGCATTTGCTAAGTGGCACCCGTGATCTTAGACAGGAAGTCCAAATAGCACTTTTTTATTTACTAGACTATAGGACATAGGAAACAATAAAGATCAAGAACCCCCACTTGTCCTAATAGCATACACATGTGGTATTATTTTCAACATGCATTTTTTTAACTCTTTTCCTAAACTTTGTTTGTACTAACCCAAGAAGACTTCAGTGATTGGGCCTTTTTCGCCATAGCATGCCGCCCGTGTGTGTATGATACACCACTGTTGACAGGCAGCTATAAGGACCTAAAAGAATTCAACTAAGGGCTTATCTATTAAAACTTTTGTTTTTTATACATTTTTGTTTGATTGCAATTCCTGAGTTTATGTGTGAAAACACTGAATAGGGTACATCTCAGGAGCAGTCCCTGACTCGGTCCAATTGATATGTGGAAGGCCATAATCTCTTGCAGGTTTATCAGCTGAGCTGACCATCTGCTTAAGGTGGTAGATACTCATTTACCCTTCCTCCAGCCCAGAAACTCTGCAAAACCAGTTTCTTAAAGTCACTTTAACATTCACCTTGCAAAAACCATGACTGCTGTGTTTTAATCAATTTGCTAAAAAAAAAGCCCACTACATGTAGAGTTGTGAATTCCCTGTGTATGTATATCAATGTGCATGAATATTTAATAACTGGCATATTTTCTTCACAGTGGGTCCTCTATGACCAGTCCGCTTTTTTGAATGTGCATTATGAAACTCCTCATTGCCAGCCTCTGGGCACTCTGTAGCACATTATGTGTGAATTGTGTTTATATTTCAGTTAGCAGTTTTAGCATGTTATCTTTCTTTGTGCGTGCAAATATAATATGTATCAGACTTAAACAAAAAGTAACACTAAAGTAACATATCTCATTAACTATACTCAATGCTTATGAAATCACAACATTGTGCAGGTTTCACTGCACCCCCAGTCACAAATATGTCATGTGCAATATGAACCCTTTCTTATGTATTTATTGTAATTGTTTTTTTATTTATTTATTTTTGCATTTGTAAAGCACACAAAAACCCAAAGGCATTAAGGCACTGTTGCTGGAAAGATGTTAAATGGGGGCATTTGGTGGAGTAAGCTTACTGTCAGAAAATAATAGAGCCATTTTGGCAAGGAGGAATACACTCAGAAAGAAACATTTGCATGCAGACATAGGTGGTAGACTACAACAGTGATGTGTTACATGCAAAGGCACAGAGAGGTAATTCATCCATTAAGTGAATAACCTTCATTGCTGGGACCTTTCCTGACCAGCCCAACACACACTGGACACACTGGCACCAGTTTGTGGATTGGGACCACACAGTCACAGCACACCTCCTGAGCCCATAACTACATGACAAGCAGTAGCCCGGGAAAACAGCAGCTTTCCTGGGCAAATGCATGACCTTTAAGCGGATTCCTGACCTGGGAACGCAGGAAGAAAGACAAAGAACAAAATGGCCAAAGAACAAGGGAAAAACCGTTGTGTCACGCTCATCTTCGGTTACTGGCCACAGTTAGTAGCCAAACAATGTAAACGTGAATGAGCTTACTAAAAATATAGCAAACATTGTAGAAATGCAACTGATGCATCCAGCTTGTCTTTATGCACATTTTAAAGTAATCAAAAGTCCCTTTAGCATAAGTCTAAGGTATTACAAAAGTATGCCCATTGCACTGCATTGGAAGATCCAGTGTGTCATAGGAAAAGGTTACACAGACAGGTAACTTGTCAAAAGACAAAAGGGGAACATAGTTTCCCAGTACTGACAGTCTTAAGGACCAGTCTGTAACCCTATATCAAATTGTGAGGCATAATCAAAGGCTCAACCAAGAGACCTGAAGGATCCACTGCCAGCATTCAGAAACGTGCATGCTGAAAAGGGACCTATTTAGGCAGACTACGTGGGTGTCTTTCTGCAGTTGAAATCAAGACAAAGCTCAAACAAAAATGTAATCTAAGTGCAGATGGGAAAAGCACATCACAATACTGGCTGAGAAATAAAAGCAGCATTTTCACTGAAACTGCCACCCATCAAAGGTGGTGCACTGTCACAATTCAGACCCACTTTCCAACAGAAAAACAAACATCAGATAATTAAAAAGTGTATTTCATTAAACACTGAAAGAAACAGCCATGTACTTTCAGCTTGAAAGCAAAGTGAACGCTGATCAGTAAAACACACCATTTGTCACAGAATCAAGGCTGATGTTAGAAAATGCAATATGTGAGTTCCTTTTAGCCAAGGACAAATGGTGGGTCCCTGGGCAAAAGTCGAAAGCCAGGTTTCTCTAGACCTTCTGTCTCTGAGCGCAGTTCTGTGCAGTCCACATCTGGCTGGTGCATGACCGCAATGTACGGGGGAGGTATGAAAACGGAGGCTGCAATCAAGGCTGAATTCTGAATGCAAATAACAAAGAGGCTAATAAAAAATAAAAAATAAAAATAAAAAAAAACACTGGCCAAAGGCTGGCTAAGAGTGACAAATGGCCTGGAGGAAGGGGAGCTCATATATGTACATATGAAGATTCCTTTTGTTTAAATCGGCTGTCACAATTGTTGGATTTTCCCAGAAACCACAAGTTGTGCTGATTACATGTTTTTTGATTATTTCAAGGCAATTTTGTTGCTATAAAATTCCTCCACCTGTAATTTAGAGAATTGTTTTGACCAGCTAAAAGGTGTTCCTGGTTACTCTGAACATGTTACGAATTTGAGAGTTGGTGATCTGGTGGAGATATTTTAAAGGAGGCCACAGGGAACACTGCCTGCCCTTGGTCTTTACCACTTGACAAACATCCGCTTTAATAAATCACTGGCAGTGGACTTACTGGTAAATGTAAATCAGATTTATGAGTGCCATGACTTTTTCCCTGGGCTTGTAAGCCAGGGTCCTATCAGCTATATGTCTCTTTTCACAAAATGTTTGGCCGGCCAGATGAAGTTCTCTTTCCTCTAGTCGAAAATTGTTCAGATCAAGCATCGTTGTATTCAAGATTGGTCTTACCCCACGATCAGGACTAGCTAAGGACAAGATACTTATCCATTAATCCTTCGATTTCTTAGTGTGCAGCTTCCATAGCCTGTCTCGGCCTCTTGATTAAGCACCCATCACGATCCGAAGCCCCATATTATGACTTTGGTTGCATCCCATATCACATGTGCATGGCTAATGGCCGAAACCTGAATCTGAAATATTGTCCAAGAGCATCACGATTACTTGTACAAGGACATAAGTGTATCTCCAGCTTCTTGTGTTTAGAGGACTGAACAATTTGGATAAAACTCTGTGTGCCTATGAGTGATAAGTACAATGGTGCAAAGAAAAGCTGAGCTCTATAGCGATTGATATCATTTGGAAGGAGGTATTTTGGATTGAGATCAGCTCTTCAAGGAGTCTCTCCTCCTCAACACCTAGGCCATCTTTACTCCACTCGTGCCACCTGACTCGCTAGAAGTCGCCCACTCCTCTCCTCCCAGCCACCTGGTACTGCTGAACCCCTCCTAAGTGTCCCGCTGCATCCTACCCCCACTGTGTATCTGTTCTGTTGTTACCTCTGTTAAGCGCTCCATTATGTATCTGTATGGTTGTATACCTCTGTAAAGTGCTTCGTTATGTATATGCATGATTGCATACTCTGTAAAGCGCTCCCTTATGTATATGTATTGTTGTATAACTCTGAAAAGCACTTTGTTATGTATCTGTATGATTGTACACCTCTGTCAAGCGCTCATTATGTATCTGTATTGTTGTATACCTCTGTAAAACGCTACGTTATGTATCTATATGGTTATATTCCTCTGTAAAGTGCTCATTATGTATCTGTATTGTTGTATACCTCTGTAAAACGCTACGTTATGTATCTATATGGTTATATACCTCTGTAAAGCACTTTGTTGCTTCTCGAAGCTAGGACCTTGCTCGATGAATACCATAATTATAAAAATACTAATATTAATCATGGTACCTCAAAAGTTGGGAATATTTTCCCCATTCAAGCTCTTGACATGAAACATCAGTTTCTGTAATCCAGCAGACGCACAGAGATCTCGCCTGTATGGGTTGCGCTCTGCCTCTGCATGCAGGTGCACTGACACACAGCGTGTGGTGGCGCATTTAACAGTATTGATGGCAGCTTACAGCCTCTTCCGCAATACTGAAATCCTGCCAGCACTTAATCCCATTGTTAACATGGGGCTGTGACTTTATTCATACCCAGACCTATTTGGCGGGCCCTTTGTGTAGAGCTGTACACTGAGCTTAGATATGACAACCCAACAGACCTGTGACACTTGGTAATGGAGCCGTGCTAGTCTGCAGCCCAGCCTTGCAGTGGGCGCATTAACACCAACACGATTGCCTTATATACTATCTTACTAATAATCCAGTTTTCAAAACTTGCAAGATAGGTGTTTTTATAGGTTCCAATTCATTGTATCCTTCCTATGTAGGCTACATATAGAGCGTACAGCGTAGCCCCGGGTCATTTCCAGACCTAGCAACTCCCCTGGTGTGCGGCGTCCCACACAGGACAATCCATGCTCTGCCAGCTCTGACTCCCATCTGACAAATATAGAACACACAAAGAACCCTGCGGGTGGGAGCCGGCCAATCAGGTGGCTGGAAACATGGGTTGATAGTCCCGATCTAGCCGCGTTCCAAGCGGCCTGCTGGCCAGCTCTCCAGCCTGCAATCTTCCAACCGCCCTCTATTCCCTTTTATTTATGGGTGTTCCCATCCCCGCTCCCCAACCCCACTTAACTGATTGTGGCGGCGATGCCACCCGCTGCTGTCACAGCAGCGCCCCTGCCTCTTCCTTTTCCAGCCACCATGGTAAAAGATGAGAGGCTCCGTACGGAGTCCCGCCTTCTACTACCATGGTGGCCATATTGGAAAATCATTTTCATTCATTGAACGGGACGTGTGCGGCAGGGGTGTTGCTAGGGGGGGGTCTAAAGGGGCTATAGCCCCTGATCTTTTGGCTGTAGCCCCGGATAGAATCTCAGGAGCTACAGCCAAAAGACTAGCTAGCCCCCAGTCCCAACAGTTCCAACATCAGCGTAGCCCCGAGTCATTTCCAGACCTAGCAACTCCCCTGGTGTGCGGCGTCCCGTTCAATTAATGAAAATCTTTTTTTTTTTCAACACCCGTGTTCACCGCTTTGGTAACCCGGGGTGATAATGCCATTCTTAACCCATTCCATGGGCCACACTGGCAGTAACGTCCTGGTGCCCTCGTTAACCACCCTTTCTTCGCATGAGCCGTTAACTCTGGCTGTCTGGCCGTTACCCCTGGTATGGCCGTGGAACGGGTTAAGAATGCCATATTAGGAACTGGTGAGGGGTCACCACCAATTAGGGGCAGCAGGACATATGCTCGGTTTACTGATAGAAGCCCGTATTCGCTCCTATTGGCTGGTGACTTCCTCCACAAATCAAAATATCTCAGCTTGTCCCGGACCTCTGCCTCCTACCTCTCTCCATTCTGCCACCAGCCTGTCCCCACCCCCTCAGGGACTCCGCCTCCCTGGTACACCGAAATGGTAGAGGGGGGCCTCAGCTACCGTTTCCATATTGGGGGCGAATTTCTTTTTTTTTCCATACTAATCTACGAATTGTACCTTTGACCCGGCCCAGGTTGTTTTGTTTTTAAACAGGATCACTGCAATGATTTTTTCCTAGTTGGGATTATTCCCGAATTGCTAATATCCATAGTACCAGGTCATAGCTTGCAATATTCTGTGTCCCTAGGGAGGGTGAAAACAGCTGATTTGGAGTGGACATGTTGTGCTTTCCAGCAGCAAAAGCTGCTAAAATCTCTCTTTATTGACTTGCTAAACCAGTGCTGCTGAGAGGAGAATCCCTCCATGTGGCTGCTCTGCATTCCTGATGGTGGCTAGGGCTGCCCTGCATTCCTGATGGTTGCTAGGGCTGCCCAGCATTCCTCATGGTTGCTAGGGCTGCCCTGCATTCCTGATGGTTGCTAGGGCTGGCCAGCATTCCTCATGGTTGCTAGGGCTGCCCTGCATTCCTGATGGTTGCTAGGGCTGCCCGGCATTCCTGATGGTTGCTAGGGCTGCCGTGCATTTCCGATGGTTCCTAGGGCTGCCCTGCATTCCTGATGGTTGCTAGGGCTGCCCTGCATTCCTGATGGTTCCTAGGGCTGCCCTGCATTCCTCATCGTTGCTAGGGCTGTTGTCAAGCTGTAAACCAGACTCATGCAAAAGCTGAAGCTGTCAAGTCCCTGCTCCATGTTCTTTCCCTGTCATAATATGGTGCAGTTAAGAAATGTGTTGCTCTGGCTTGGAACAGCACATTTCTATTTTTACGTAGACCTTTGAATAAGGCCCTGAGTCTTGATTTACTATTTAAATTTAACTGGCTAGTGCTGGGGAAGGTGCTGTGCACAGCAAAAGGCGGGGCAGCCTAAGGCAAACATAGCATACATGAGGCCTCATTCCGGGCTAGAAAGAACAGTAAAAAATGTGTGGTAATTCATCATTTATCATAGCCACTTTTTTGGGAGGTAACAGGAATTTCTGCCATTTTTACCTATCCACCGAATCCAGAGTTTGACTTTAATTCCTGTGGACTCTAAAAATGGAGACTTACACCACCCTACCACCACTAATAATCCAGTGGTATACCCACATAACTAAGTGATGGCAATGGTAACTGATTTTGGCTGTAATTCAGTGGAATTACCACTGAATTACCACCAGACTCAGAAAGAGGACATGGACAGTTATCACAGTACTGACACATATATACAGATAAGCAATTCTGTAGTGATGGTGGTTTGGGATCTTCTAAGAGACCATTGAAGTTTAAGTCTATGGGTCCCTCTCCAGTGGCATAGTTGCCTTGAAATGGTGATCCTTAAGGGAGTTCCAGCGATGGGGAATCTAAAGGGTGAAAGCAAGGGGCAGCATATGGTGGTTGGGGACAGTTAAAGTTTTAGATGGTGAGTAGTTGGAGATGGACCCAGGGAAAGGTGGAGTTGGAGTTAGCCAGGATTTATTTTAACAGACGGTAAAGGAATTTTAATATTGATTTTGCATTGATCGGCCTTCTTTGCAAACTGTCAAATGGCATGTGTGACCGTTTCCCAGGTCAACCTTCTATGCAGTCAGTCTCATGGCATGTGTGACTCTTTCCAAGGTCTGCTATTTATGTGGTCAGTCTCATGGCATGTGTGACTCTTTCCAAGATCTGCTTCTATGCGGTCAGTCTGGTGGCATGTGTGACCGTTTCCCAGGTCAACCTTCTATGCAGTCAGTCTCATGGCATGTGTGACTCTTTCCAAGGTCTGCCCTTTATGTGGTCAGTCTGATGGCATGTGTGACTCTTTCCAAGATCTGCTTCTATCGGTCAGTCTGGTGGCATGTGTGACTCTTTCCCATGTCTACCTTCTATGCAGTCAGTCTCATGGCATGTGTGACTCTTTCCAAGATCTGCCCTTTATGCGGTCAGTCTGATGGCATGTGTGACTCTTTCCAAGATCTGCTTCTATGCGGTCAGTCTGGTGGCATGTGTGACTCTTTCCCATGTCTATCTTCTATGCAGTCAGTCTCATGGCATGTGTGACTCTTTCCAAGATCTGCCCTTTATGCGGTCAGTCTGATGGCATGTGTGACTCTTTCCAAGATCTGCTTCTATGTGGTCAGTCTGGTGCCATGTGTGACTCTTTCCCATGTCTATCTTCTATGCAGTTAGTCCCATGGCATGTATGACTCCTTCCAAGATCTGCCAAGACAGTCTGATAGCATGTGGGACTCTTTCCCATGTCTACCTTCTATGCAGTCAGTCTCATGGCATGTGTGACTCTTTCCAAGATCTGCCCTTTATGCAGTCAGTCTGATGGCATGTGTGACTCTTTCCAAGATCTGCCCTCTATGCGCTCAGTCTGATGGCATGTGTGACACTTTCCCAGGTCTACCTTCTATGCAGTCAGTCTCATGGCATGTGTGACTGTTTCCCAGGTCAGCTTTCTATGTGGTCAGTCTGTTGGCATGCGTGATTCCTACCCCGGTTGGCCTTTTATGTGCTCATTCTCCTGTCATGTTTGACCCTTTCCCAGGTCGGCTTTCTATGTATTCAGTCGCATGGTATTTGTGACCCTTTCCCAGTTTGGCCTTCTCTGCGGTTAGTCTGATGGCATGTATGACTCTTTCCTATATCGGTCTTCTATGAGGTCAGTCTCATGGCTTGTCTAACATTGTTAGGTAGGTCAGCCTTCTATGCAGTCAATGTGTTGGCATGTGCTACTCTTTCCGTGGTCATCTTACTATTCAGTCAGTCTGATGACATGTTTGACTCTTTCCCATATGCTCCTTCTATGCAATCAGTTTCATGGCATGTGTGACCGTTTCCCAGGTTGGCCTTCTCTGCGGTTAGTCTGATGGCATGTGTGACTCTTTCTCATATCGCTCTTCAATGTGGTCAGTCTCATGGCATGTATGACTCTTTCCCATGTCGGTCTTCTATGCGGTGAGTCTGATGGCATGTATGACTCTATCCCATATCGGTCTTCTATGCGGTCAGTCTCATGGCTTGACTAACATTTTTGTAGGTCAGCCTTCTATGCAGTCAGTGTGTTGGCATGTGCTATTATGTCCTAGGCCGACCTCCTAAGCAGGCAGTCTGATGACCTGTGCAAAATTGTCCCTGCTCGCCCATCTATGCTGTCCGTCTGATTGCATGTGTAACTCTTTACCAGGTTGGCCTCCTGAAATATAAGGAATCACAGAATTACTCTCAAGCACAACACTTGCTCGTTGGAGAACACTATTTTAGGGGTTGACTGCCCTGCTTCTCTTCATGTTAGAAGCCAGTGCTTGGGCACCACTCACATTAACTACGGATAAGCAAACACACCCCTCTTGTTTATTTTCGGTCCTCTATACTGTCAGTATCATGGCATGTGTGACTCTTTTCCAGGTCGGCCATTTATTCGGTCAGTCTCATGGCATGTGTGGCTCTTTTCCAGTACGGCCTTCCATTTGGTCAGTCTGATGGCATGGGTGACTCTTTTCCAGTTCAGCCTTCTATGCATTCAGTCTGATGACATGTGTGACTCTTTCCCAGGTTGGCTTTGTATGCGGAGACTCTCACAGCACGTGTGACCTTATTCCAGGTCGACAGTGAACCTTTTATGTCGTCAGTCTCATGACATGGGTGATTCTTTTCCAGTTCAGCCCTCTATGTGGTCCGTCTAATGGCATGTTTGACTCTTTCCCAGGTCTACCTTCCATGCATTCAGCTGATGGCATGTGTGACTCTTTTCCAGATCTGCCATCTATGCACTTAATCTCATTGTATGTTTGAGTTTTTGCCATGTTATCCTTTTATAGAGTCAGCCTCATAGCACGTGTGAACCTTTCCCAGGTCGACAGTCAACGTTTTATGCGGTCAGTCTCATGACATGTGTGACTCTTTACCAGGTCTACCTTCTATGCACACGGTCTGATGGAATGTGTGACTCTTTTCCAGTTCATCCCTCTATGCAGACAATCTCATAGCATGTGTGACCTTTTCCCAGGTCGTCAATGAACGTTTTATGCGGTCAGTCTCATGACATGTGTGACTCTTTACCAGGTCTACCTTCTATGCATTCGGTCTGATGGCATGTGTGACTCTTTTCCAGTTCATCCCTCTATGCGGACAATCTCATAGCATGTGTGACCTTTTCTCAGGTCGTCAATGAACATTTTATGTGGTCAGTCTCATGACATGTGTGACTCATGTCCAGTTTGGCCTTCTATGCGCTTAATCTCATGGTAAGTTTGAGTTTTTGCCATGTTACCCTTTTATGCAGACAGCCTCATGGCACGTGTGACCCTTTCCCAGGTCAACAGTCAACCTTGTATGCGGTCAGTCTCATGACATGTTTGACTCTCTACCAGGTTGGTATTCTGTGCGGGCAGTCTCATAGCATGTGTGACCTTTTCCCAGGTCGACAATAAACCTTTTATGTGGTCATTCTCATGACATGTGTGACTCTTTCCCAGGTCAACCTTCTATGCATTCAGTCTGATGGCATGTGTGACTCTTTTCCAGTTCATCCTTCTATGCGGACAGTCTCATAGCATGTGTGACCTTTTCCCAGGTCGATAATGAACCTTTTATGCGGTCCGTCTACCTTCTATGCATTCAGTCTCTTGGCAGGTGTAATTCTTTCCCAGATATGCCATCTATGCGCTTAATCTCATGGTATGTTTGAGTTTTTGCCATGTTATCTTTTTATGCAGTCAGCCTCATAGCACGTGTGACCCTTTCCCAGGTCAACAGTCAACCTTTTATGAGGTCAGTCTCATGGCATGTTTGACTCTCTACCAGGTTGGTATTCTGCGCGGACAGTCTCATAGCATGTGTGACCTTTTCCCAGGTCGACAATGAACCTTTTATGCGGTCAGTCTCATGACATGTGTGACTCTTTCCCAGGTCTACCTTCTATGCATTCAGTCTGATGACATGTGTGACTCTTTTCCAGTTCGGCCTTCTATGCGGTCAGTCTCATGACATGGGTGACTCTTTTCCAGTTCATCCTTATATGCGAACAATCTCATGGCATGTGTGACCTTTTCCCAGGTCAACAGTCAACCTTTTATGCGGTCGGTCTCATGGCATGTTTGACTCTCTACCAGGTTGGCATTCTGTGCGGACAGTCTCATAGCATGTGTGACCTTTTCCCAGGTCGACACTGAACCTTTTATGTGGTCAGTCTCATGACATGTGTGACTCTTTCCCGGGTCTACCTTCTATGCATTCAGTCTAATGACATGTACAACTCTTTTCCAGTTTGGCCTTCTATGCGGTAGTCTCATGACATGGGTGACTCTTTTCCAGTTCATCCTTCTATGCGGACAGTCTCATAGCATGTGTGGCCTTTTCCCAGGTCGACAATGAACCTTTTATGCAGTCAGTCCCATGACATGTGTGACTCTTTCCCAGGTCTACCTTCTATGCATTCAGTCTGATGGCATGTGTGACTCTTTTCCAGTTTGGTCTTCTATGCATTCAGTCTAATGACATGTACAACTCTTTTCCAGTTTGGCCTTCTATGCGGTAGTCTCATGACATAGGTGACTCTTTTCCAGTTCATCCTTCTATGCGGACAGTCTCATAGAATGTGTGACCTTTTCCCAGGTCGACACTGAACCTTTTATGTGGTCAGTCTCATGACATGTGTGACTCTTTCCCGGGTCTACCTTCTATGCATTCAGTCTAATGACATGTACAACTCTTTTCCAGTTTGGCCTTCTATGCAGTCAGTTTGATGGCATGTGTGACTCGTTTCCAGTTCATCCTTCCATGCGGACAGTCTCATAGCATGTGTGACCTTTTCCCAGGTCGACAATGAACCTTTTATGCGGTCAGTCTAATGGCATGGTTTACTTTTTTCCAGTTTAGCCTTCTATGCAGTCAGTTTGATGGCATGTGTGACTCTTTTCCAGTTCATTCTTCTATGCAGACATTCTCATAGCATGTGTGACCTTTTCCCAGGTCGACAATGAACCTTTTATGCGGTCAGTCTAATGACATGGAAAACTTTTTTCCAGTTTAGCCTTCTATGCAGTCAGTTTGATGCCATGTGTGACTCTTTCCCAGGTCTGCCTTTATGTGGACAGTCTCATGCATGTGTGACCCTTTCCCAGGACGGCATTCTATGCGGAGAGTCTCGTTAAGACGTGTGACCCTTTCCCAGGTCGATAGTGAACCTTTTATGCGGTCAGTCTCATGACATGGGTGACTCTTTGCCAGGCTTGTCTTCTAGCGGTCAGTGGCCAGATGCCTCAGGGTTTTGAAATGCTATACTAATGAATAAATAAATAAATAAATAAATAAATAAATAAATAAATAAATAAATAAATAAATAAATAAATAAAAATCC
Organism: Ambystoma mexicanum; assembly: GCF_040938575.1. NCBI lineage: Eukaryota > Metazoa > Chordata > Amphibia > Caudata > Ambystomatidae > Ambystoma > Ambystoma mexicanum. The sequence goes on from NC_090937.1 coordinate 1,612,423,251, forward strand.
TCATGGCATGTGTGACCCTTTCCTAGGGTGGCCTTCTGTGCGGTCAGTCCCATGTCACATTTGAGTCTTTCTAGATGATCCCCCACCCCTTGCAATCACTGGCCTATTCGAAAAAAAGTCGACATTCCAGAGTCGTCAGTACGGCTCATGCCCTGGAGAGAAATTTACTGTATCTGGGATGTGCTGTTTATGCCCCTTGCTCTTTGAGGGCCTCGGCACGTTAAAAAGTGTCCAAAGGTCCACAGGTTGGCGCTATATCAAAAAAGAGATCCAAATCATTTCGCGGAATTCATGTATTGTTGCTGTTCGGCTTGCGTTCGGATATCTCAGTTCCCTCTGCCCTGCTTGGCGCTCTCGGGGAGTGCTTGTGACCCGCATCTCTCAGTTCCCTCTGCCCTGCTTGGCGCTCTCGGGGAGTGCTTGTGACCGGAATCTCTCAGTTCCCTCTACCCTGCTTGGCACTTTCGGGGAGTGCTTGTGACCCGCATCTCTCAGTTCCCTCTGCCCTGCTTGGCGCTCTCAGGGAGTGCTTGTGACTGGCATCTCTCAGTTCCCTCTGCCCTGCTTGGCGCTCCCGTGGGAGTGCTTGTGAACCCCATCTCTCAGTTCCCTCTACTCTGCTTGGCGCTCTCGGGGAGTGCTTGTGACCGGCATCTCTCAGTTCCCTCCACTCTGCTTGGTGCTCCCGGGGAGTGCTTGTGACCCCCATCTCTCAGTTCCCTCTAACCTGCTTGGCGGTCTCGAGGAGTTGTGCGACAGAAGGCTGGGCATTTGGAAGGGAGAGTGAAGCAACAGTCTGTATTTCTGAGCGCAAGATTGGTCGAGAGTTTACTGATTAAATCAAGGGTGCCAGCATCTGTTTCTCTCCTCCAACGCTGGCATTAGTTCAGAAAAGCCCCGCATTCCCTGCTCGCTTGTTCATTCATGGCATGTTACTGCACAGGGCGTAATATTGCCTCCCCGGAACAGCTGCCAGGCAGTCAGTCAGCATTGCTCCTGGCTAACCAGCGCAGGTGTTTAGTATGCACGTAGTCGCTCACTGCAGGTTAAGTGTGACGCATGTACGTCTTACCACTCTATGGGTCAGAAAATTTGGAAGACTTCTAGGGGGTAATTCATAGAATTTGGTGCACAGAGTGCGCGTGCGGCTGTTTGTGCCAGCCGCGTGCGCCAAAACTCATTTAGGCGCACAGCGTATTCATGGATTTATACATCCTTAAGCAGCCGTGGCGTAGAGTGGTGCAGCGACCCTGCAGCAGCGCCAGTTACGCCTCCAACCCCGCCCCGTGCACCAAAAACATTGCTCAAATCCAGTACATGGCGCAAAGTCCAGTGGACCAGCATACAGCCCCCCAACTACGAAAACGCAGGTAAAACTCCCCGTGCACGCCTCCGAATACACGTACCCTGTTCACGCCAGCGAAAACGCATGTAAAAGTCCCCGTGTACCCCTCGGAATACACGTACCCTGCTCGTGCCAGAACACTTGCATGTAAAACTCTGCGCAACCCTCGGAATACACGTACCCCACTTGCACCAGTGAAATCATGTGTAAAACTCCCCACGCACCCCCCGGATTACACGTACCCCACTCGCGCCAGGCCTATCAAGTGTGAAACTCCATGCACACCCCCGGAATACACGTACCCCGCTCGCGCCAGGCCTATCGCGTGTGAAACTCCACATGCACCCCCGGAATACATGTACCCCACTTGCGCCAGGCCTAACACGTGTGAAACTCCACACGCATCCCCGGTATACAGGCACCCTTCTCACGCCAGGCCTATCGCATGTGAAACTCCACGCGCACCCCCGGAATACATGTACCCCGCTCGCGTCAGGACAATCGCGTGTGAAACTCCACACGCACCCCTCAGAATACACGTACCATGCTTGCGCCAGGCCTATCACATGTGAAACTCCACGCGCACCCCTCGGAATACACATACCCCGCTCGTGCCAGGCCTATCGTGTGTGAAACTCCACGCGCACCCCCAGAATACACGTACCCTACTCGGGCCAGGCCCATCGCGTGTGAAACTCCACGCGCACCCCTCGGAATACACATACCCCGCTCAAGCCAGCAAAAACACGTTGAAAAAGTACCCAATGTGGAGTGGGCTGCCTGCGGGGCATGCCCAGGGGTGATGGGCTGCCTGCGGGATACGGGGAGGGTGGATGGGCTTCCTGTGCGTATTCCAGGGGTGCGTGTGAAGTTTTACATACGATAGGCCTGGCGCGAGCAAGGTACGTGTATTCCGAGGGTTGCATGTGAAGTTTTGCACATGATAGGCCTGGCGCGAGCGGGGTACGTGAATTCTGAGGGGTGCGTGTGAAGTTTTACACGCGATAGGCCTGGCGCAAGCAGGGTACATGTATTCCGAGGGGTGTATGTGAAGTATTACATGCGATTTGTCAGTGTGTTCCCTCCCGGGTGTGCCCCCCCTCCCCGTGCCCCCTTAGGCAGCCAACACCACAGGGGCCACCCCACACCACTGGGCATGCCCCGCAGGCAGCCCATCACCCCTGAGAATGTTCCGCAGACAGCCCATCACCCCTGGGCATGCCCCGCAGGCAGTCCATCACCCCTGGGCATGCCCCACAGGCAGGCCACATGGCACCATGCACTTGGGAGCCTCGACTCATGTCCGTGTGACGGGCACCTGCCTGCAGACCCCGACTCATGTACCCCACCCAACACGTCATCACAATCCAGATCCATGGCCCTTATGGCCACCCAAATCCCACCCCACGCCACCCCAGTCCAAACACCCAACCAAGCATTCCATCCACTCCAAATTGAAATCCCAATGTCATGATCGATCCCAAATAACCAGTATGAGCATGAGTACAAGTCCGTCGGACCCACACAATGGGGACACATGACTGAGAAAACCCACATCGTGACATGCACAAAACCAATGAGAGAAGACCACACAAATGAAGTAAAAAATAAAAATGTATTATATACAAAATTGAATGAATGAAACGAAATTACACAAGAATAAAATGATAAATAAAAGGATGTCCGAAATGAAGGAAAAATTATTCATGGTGAAATGAATAAAATGCAAAGAAAAATGCCTCCAAAGTGTACGTCCATAACACCAAATCCAAAGTCAAAATAAAAACAAAACCATTCCTCCATGGTAAAAAAATAATATGTAAAATCAGGTTCATAACTATATACAATGTAAAAATCAAGGGTCCATGTGCCTAACAATCCAAAGGAAACCGAAGAAAAAACCTACCTAATAAATTACTATTAACAAAAAGGCCATGCGCCCCAAAAGAAAAAATAAATAAAGGAAACCTACGACTACATAACTATTTACAAAGGCAGCAGGCTAGTCCGACGGCTCACTGTTTGATGTTCTGGCCCAGGGCATCATTGAACTCCACGTCAATGTTCCGGAGGCGGGCCTGTTCCTTGGACTCGAGGTCTCGCAGGGATGCAGCCATGGAATCCCTCAACTCCTTGTGAGTTTCCTCAAGGCCCTCCACCCGCCTCAAAGCCCGGTGCATGGAGTTCTCTGCCATGCCCTCTCCACCCGCCGCCTCTCCGCTTCTATTTGCCGGCCCAACCGCTGCCACACGGAAGACACTCCCAGTCCGGGGTCCGCCTGCCGCTGGGGTGTTGATGGCCCCGAGCCATGATGCTTCCCACGCTGAGCCTGCTGCTGCCTCTAACTCAACTGCCTCTGCCACCACGACGGCATCTGGGCTGATGGAATCCCCCGGCGCCATCGTGCATGTGCCCTGCCCGATGATGCCGGCACATCCTCCATCCGCTGGGGTCCAGTTGGTGGGGTGGCCACCCCTGCTGGACCTCCGACTCCCGACTGCGGCAGGGATGGGATTTTCACCTGGCTGGCTGCGTTGGTTGGGGCAGATCCACAGGGGGCCCTGGTGGCATCTGGGCCGGAAGACGGCACGGAGAACGACTGGCATATAGTGTGCACAGACGAGGAGAGGGCCACAAGACTGGCTGACACATTGAGGAAACCCCCGACCATGGACCCTCCCAACTGGGCCACATTGGCACACAGCTCTTCATGATGACGTGCGTGGTCCCCCCAGGAAGCACGCATGCCACACCAATCAGGACGGACTCCATCCGGTCATGGGTCCCCTCGTCTGCATGTAGAGGAGTCACAGATGACGTGGACCTCCCCCCTACCTGCGGATGGGCCTGGGACGGGGCATCCCTGCTGGTGCATGGTAATGCAGTCACAGTGTCAGGGACAGAGACATGCACAGGCACCTCCGCAGCGTCCTGCCCCTGGACTGCACCACTTGCACTATTGGTACCATCCCCACCAGGCCCCATGTGCGGCTCTGGAGCAGTCTCCTCCTCCTCTATAGACACCACCAACCTGGATGGATCCGCACCGTCTTCCGCCGTTGCAAGCCCCTGTGGGGCTCATCGCCCCTTCCGCTGCAGCCGTAGTGGCAGACACGGCACCAGTCCCCTCGCTCCCGGATGATGGAATTTCCAGGGAGGGTGACTGGGCCTTGTGTCGCCGGCCGGTGTAGGCATCCTTGTCGCTTTCCTCCACAGCGCCGTCTCCGCCCTCTTCTTCACTCGCCGCTGTGTAAAGGGAGACATTGAACACAAGCATCAGGGTACTATACGATAGTCCCTTAGACAGAAAGCAATAGCACATGAGTGGAACTGTCAAACGTCACTTCCATCATGTCTCCCAACAACACATGGATCAGTGCAGGCAACACAATTACAGGAACCGGCATGGCACATGCACCAAACATTTGCATCCATATCCACCGCACCGTAGAAACATCCAATGGTGGGCTGAAACTCATATGCATCATGGGACATGCTGATCACAAAGGATACATGTTCACTGTGTTATTGCATCATGGCAAGAATTGCCATAGTGCTAATAAAGAATGGAATACACACTAGTGCAAACTTTGCGAATTGAAATGTATCTTTCTTACACTGTGCCAATGTTTGCCCTAGTGTTTATACCATGCCAAACTTCATTTGTCATGGTGCAACAGGTTTCTAGAATGTCCCAGTGTTTTTAAAAATAGGGCAAACATTTGTCCTAGTGCCAATACCGTAGAATGCTTTGGTGTAAAAGTTTCTTTAATATGGCCATTGGTCAAGTTTTGGATAAAATCAAGTGTACTATCTCTCTTGTCTCGGGAGGATAGCTCAGCGGCAACATGCTCTCCTTGGAAGCAAGACGACACCGAGCAACACAGGTTCGATCCCCGATCCGTGCTTAGAAACCTCTGGATATTAAGCGCGTTATAAGTAACCTTTCATATCGTATCCTGTCAAGCTGAGGCCTTCATTTTTTTTCTTTCTTAATGCCTAGGGTCTCGGCTTCACTCCTACGGTGTGTTGTGAGCATGGACATCACACATTTCAGAACACATGGTCTGCCACAGAGGGCCATGGCAAAGTATGGTTTGGGATGAAACTGCACGTAGAATACATTGTGAATGGGCAGGATAGTTTGTGCAAAACCTGAACTCATTGACTTTCCAGGTGCATGCTCAGGTTGAACCTTGCGCCTATATAATGACAGACAACCTGGCACAGACAATGGTTGGCATTTGAATTCACCGAGAAGGGGTGTTTAGCTAGTACAGTGCAGGTTAGTGTAGAATTAAATCAATAATAGGCAATAGGTAGAGTTAGGAAACTAGGTTAGAGTTGCAGAGAATCTGGGAACACGTGATTTGTGGATGGGTTTGCATTGTGAGTTGAGTGGCAGTACAGAGCATTTTGAAGGTATAGGATAAGTCCAAGCACTGAATGCCCCATGCACTGTTAGAGAAGTCCAACACATTGAGACCGCACATTCATTTACCTGCTGGAGGAGATGTGCAAGGCAATGATAGATCTATACGCACACAGGAGGTGGAGGCACTGAGCACCCCACCTGCCCACAGCAGGCGGAGGCGAAGCTCAGGCCAGAGCAAACCCTATATGCATTCAGTAAGTGGAGGCGAAGGTCAAGGCAGTGGGAACCCAACATGCATTTAGTAGGTGGAGGAAAAGACCAAACCACTGAGAACCCCCCCACCCCCAGTACGTGGCGGAGACGGCCAAAGCATTTGGAACTCAGAATTCATTTACTAAGCGGTGAAGTATAAACCACTGAGATCCCAACATGAATTTAATTGATGGAGAAGAAGCAAAAGGCCCTGAGAACCCCAGGTGAATCTAATGGGTGGGGGAGAAGAGCAAAACCCAGAGAACCCCATATGCACATAGTAGGCAGAGAAAGCCAAAGCATTGAGACCCCAACATAGATTTAGTTAGCAGGGTGAAGGCCATTGAACTGAGTACCCCACAATAGGCAGAAGTGAAGGCCAAAGTGCAGGGCAACCCATGGGAAGTTAGAGTGACGACCAACGTGCAGGGCAACCCATGTGAAGTTAGAGTGACGGCCAAGGTGAAGGGCAACCCATGTGAAGTTAGAGTGAAGGCCAACGTGCAGGGCAGCCCATGTGAAGTTAGAGTGAAGGCCAAAGTGCAGGGCAACCCATGTGAAGTTAGAGTGACGACCAACGTGCAGGGCAACCCATGGGAAGTTAGAGTGAAGGCCAAAGTGAAGGGCAACCCATGTGAAGTTAGAGTGACGACCAACGTGCAGGGCAGCCCATGTGAAGTTAGAGTGAAGGCGAAAGTGCAGTGCAACCCATGTGAAGTTAGAGTGAAGGGCAAAATGCAGGGCAACCCATGTGAAGTTAGAGTGAAGGCCAAAGTGCAGGGCAACCCATGTGAAGTTAGAGTGAAGGCCAAGTGCAGAGTAACCCATGTGAAGTTAGAGGGAAGGCCAAAGTGCAGGGCAACCCATGTGAAGGTAGAGTGAAGGCGAAAGTGCAGAGCACCCCATGTGAAGTTAGAGTGAAGGCGAAAGTGCAGAGCACCCCATGTGAAGATAGAGTGAAGGCGAAAGTGCAGGGCAACCCATGTGAAGTTAGAGTGACGGCCAAGGTGAAGGGCAACCCATGTGAAGTTAGAGCGAAGGCCAACGTGCAGGGCAACCCATGTGAAGTTAGAGTGAAGGCCAACGTGCAGGGCAGCCCATGTGAAGTTAGAGTGAAGGCCAAGTGCAGAGCAACCCATGTGAAGTTAGAGTGACGACCAACGTGCAGGGCAGCCCATGTGAAGTTAGAGTGAAGGCCAAAGTGCAGGGCAACCCATGTGAAGTTAGAGCGAAGGCCAACGTGCAGGGCACCCCATGTGAAGTTAGAGCGAAGGCCAACGTGCAGGGCACCCCATGTGAAGTTAGAGTGACGACCAACGTGCAGGGCAGCCCATGTGAAGTTAGAGTGAAGGCCAAAGTGCAGGGCAACCCATGTGAAGTTAGAGTGACGACCAACGTGCAGGGCAGCCCATGTGAAGTTAGAGTGAAGGCGAAAGTGCAGGGCAACCCATGTGAAGTTAGAGTGACGGCCAAAGTGCAGGGCAGCCCATGTGAAGTTAGAGTGACGGCCAAGGTGAAGGGCAACCCATGTGAAGTTAGAGTGAAGGCCAACGTGCAGGGCAGCCCATGTGAAGTTAGAGTGAAGGCCAAAGTGCAGGGCAACCCATGTGAAGTTAGAGTGACGACCAACGTGCAGGGCAACCCATGGGAAGTTAGAGTGAAGGCCAAAGTGAAGGGCAACCCATGTGAAGTTAGAGTGACGACCAACGTGCAGGGCACCCCATGTGAAGTTAGAGTGACGACCAACATGCAGGGCAGCCCATGTGAAGTTAGAGTGACGGCCAAGGTGAAGGGCAACCCATGTGAAGTTAGAGTGAAGGCCAACGTGCAGGGCAGCCCATGTGAAGTTAGAGTGAAGGCCAAAGTGCAGGGCAACCCATGTGAAGTTAGAGTGACGACCAACGTGCAGGGCAACCCATGGGAAGTTAGAGTGAAGGCCAAAGTGAAGGGCAACCCATGTGAAGTTAGAGTGACGACCAACGTGCAGGGCAGCCCATGTGAAGTTAGAGTGAAGGCGAAAGTGCAGGGCAACCCATGTGAAGTTAGAGTGAAGGGCAAAATGCAGGGCAACCCATGTGAAGTTAGAGTGAAGGCCAAAGTGCAGGGCAACCCATGTGAAGTTAGAGTGAAGGCCAAGTGCAGAGTAACCCATGTGAAGATAGAGGGAAGGCCAAAGTGCAGGGCAACCCATGTGAAGGTAGAGTGAAGGCGAAAGTGCAGAGCACCCCATGTGAAGTTAGAGTGAAGGCGAAAGTGCAGAGCACCCCATGTGAAGATAGAGTGAAGGCGAAAGTGCAGGGCAACCCATGTGAAGTTAGAGTGACGGCCAAGGTGAAGGGCAACCCATGTGAAGTTAGAGCGAAGGCCAACGTGCAGGGCAGCCCATGTGAAGTTAGAGTGAAGGCCAAGTGCAGAGCAACCCATGTGAAGTTAGAGTGACGACCAACGTGCAGGGCAGCCCATGTGAAGTTAGAGTGAAGGCCAAAGTGCAGGGCAACCCATGTGAAGTTAGAGCGAAGGCCAACGTGCAGGGCACCCCATGTGAAGTTAGAGCGAAGGCCAACGTGCAGGGCACCCCATGTGAAGTTAGAGTGACGACCAACGTGCAGGGCAGCCCATGTGAAGTTAGAGTGAAGGCCAAAGTGCAGGGCAACCCATGTGAAGTTAGAGTGACGACCAACGTGCAGGGCAGCCCATGTGAAGTTAGAGTGAAGGCGAAAGTGCAGGGCAACCCATGTGAAGTTAGAGTGACGGCCAAAGTGCAGGGCAGCCCATGTGAAGTTAGAGTGACGACCAAAGTGCAGGGCAACCCATGGGAAGTTAGAGTGACGGCCAAAGTGAAGGGCAACCCATGTGAAGTTAGAGTGACGACCAAAGTGCAGGGCAACCCATGTGAAGTTAGAGTGAAGCCGAAAGTGCAGGGCAACCCATGTGAAGTTAGAGTGAAGGCCAAGTGCAGAGCAACCCATGGGAAGTTAGAGTGACGGCCAAAGTGAAGGGCAACCCATGTGAAGTTAGAGTGAAGGCCAAAGTGAAGGGCAACACATGTGAAGTTAGAGTGAAGGCCAAAGTGAAGGGCAACCCATGTGAAGTTAGAGTGAAAGCCAAAGTGCAGGGCAACCCATGTGAAGTTAGAGTGAAGGCCAAAGTGAAGGGCAACCCATGTGAAGTTAGAGTGAAGGCCAAAGTGAAGGGCAACCCATGTGAAGTTAGAGTGAAGGGCAAAATGCTGGGCACCCCATGTGAAGTTAGAGTGAAGGCCAAAGTGAAGGGCAACCCATGTGAAGTTAGAGTGAAGGCCAAAGTGAAGGGCAACCCATGTGAAGTTAGAGTGAAGGCCAAAGTGAAGGGCAACCCATGTGAGGTTAGAGTGAAGGCCAAAGTGAAGGGCAACCCATGTGAAGTTAGAGTGAAGGCCACAGTGCAGAGCAACCCATGTGAAGTTAGAGCGAAGGCCAAAGTGAAGGGCAACCCATGTGAAGTTAGAGTGAAGGCCAAAGTGAAGGGCAACCCATGTGAAGTTAGAGTGAAGGGCAAAATGCTGGGCACCCCATGTGAAGTTAGAGTGAAGGCCAAAGTGAAGGGCAGCCCATGTGAAGTTAGAGTGAAGGCCAAAGTGAAGGGCAACCCATGTGAAGTTAGAGTGAAGGCCAAAGTGAAGGGCAACCCATGTGAAGTTAGAGTGAAGGCCAAGGGCAGGGCAACCCATGTGAAGTTAGAGTGACGACCAACGTGCAGGGCAGCCCATGTGAAGTTAGAGCGAAGGCCAACGTGCAGGGCACCCCATGTGAAGTTAGAGCGAAGGCCAACGTGCAGGGCAGCCCATGTGAAGTTAGAGTGACGACCAACGTGCAGGGCAACCCATGTGAAATTAGAGTGACGGCCAAAGTGCAGGGCAACCCATGTGAAGTTAGAGTGACGGCCAAGGTGAAGGGCAACCCATGTGAAGTTAGAGCGAAGGCCAACGTGCAGGGCAGCCCATGTGAAGTTAGAGTGAAGGCCAAAGTGCAGGGCAGCCCATGTGAAGTTAGAGTGACGGCCAAAGTGAAGGGCAACCCATGTGAAGTTAGAGTGACGGCCAAAGTGCAGGGCAACCCATGTGAAGTTAGAGTGACGACCAACGTGCAGGGCAGCCCATGTGAAGTTAGAGTGAAGGCGAAAGTGCAGGGCAACCCATGTGAAGTTAGAGTGACGACCAACGTGCAGGGCAGCCCATGTGAAGTTAGAGTGAAGGCCAAAGTGCAGGGCAGCCCATGTGAAGTTAGAGTGAAGGCCAAAGTGAAGGGCAACACATGTGAAGTTAGAGTGACGGCCAAAGTGAAGGGCAACCCATGTGAAGTTAGAGTGAAGGGCAAAATGCAGGGCAACCCATGTGAAGTTAGAGTGAAGGCCAACGTGCAGGGCAACCCATGTGAAGTTAGAGTGAAGGCCAACGTGCAGGGCAACCCATGTGAAGTTAGAGTGAAGGCCAACGTGCAGGGCAACCCATGTGAAGTTAGAGTGAAGGCCAACGTGCAGGGCAACCCATGTGAAGTTAGAGTGAAGGCCAACGTGCAGGGCAACCCATGTGAAGTTAGAGTGAAGGTGAAAGTGCAGGGCAACCCATGTGAAGTTAGAGCGAAGGCCAACATGCAGGGCAACCCATGTGAAGTTAGAGTGAAGGCGAAAGTGCAGGGCAACCCATGTGAAGTTAGAGTGAAGGCCAAAGTGCAGAGCAACCCATGGGAAGTTAGAGTGACGGCCAAAGTGAAGGGCAACCCATGTGAAGTTAGAGTGACGACCAACGTGCAGGGCAGCCCATGTGAAGTTAGAGTGAAGGCCAAAGTGCAGGGCAACCCATGTGAAGTTAGAGCGAAGGCCAACGTGCAGGGCACCCCATGTGAAGTTAGAGCGAAGGCCAACGTGCAGGGCACCCCATGTGAAGTTAGAGTGACGACCAACGTGCAGGGCAGCCCATGTGAAGTTAGAGTGAAGGACAAAGTGCAGGGCAACCCATGTGAAGTTAGAGCGAAGGCCAACGTGCAGGGCACCCCATGTGAAGTTAGAGCGAAGGCCAACGTGCAGGGCACCCCATGTGAAGTTAGAGCGAAGGCCAACGTGCAGGGCAACCCATGTGAAGTTAGAGTGAAGGCGAAAGTGCAGGGCAACCCATGTGAAGTTAGAGTGAAGGCCAAGTGCAGAGTAACCCATGGGAAGTTAGAGTGACGGCCAAAGTGAAGGGCAACCCATGTGAAGTTAGAGTGACGGCCAAAGTGCAGGGCAACCCATGTGAAGTTAGAGTGAAGGCGAAAGTGCAGGGCAACCCATGTGAAGTTAGAGTGAAGGCCAAGTGCAGAGCAACCCATGGGAAGTTAGAGTGACAGCCAAAGTGCAGGGCAACCCATGTGAAGTTAGAGTGACGACCAAAGTGCAGGGCAACCCATGTGAAGTTAGAGTGAAAGCCAAAGTGCAGGGCAACCCATGTGAAGTTAAAGTGAAGGGCAAAATGCAGGGCAACCCATGTGAAGTTAGAGTGAAGGCCAAAGTGCAGGGCAACCCGTGTGAAGTTAGAGCGAAGGCCAACGTGCTGGGCACCCCGTGGGAATTTAGAGTGAAGGCCAAAGTGCAGGGCAACCCATGTGAAGTTAGAGTGAAGGCCACAGTGCAGAGCACCCTATGTGAAGTTAGAGCGAAGGCCAACGTGCAGGGCACCCCATGTGATCTTAGAGCGAAGGCCAACGTGCTGGGCACCCCATGTGAAGTTAGAGCGAAGGCCAACGTGCAGGGCACCCCGTGGGAATTTAGAGTGAAGGCCAAAGTGCAGGGAAACCCATGTGAAGTTAGAGTGACGGCCAAAGTGAAGGGCAACCCATGTGAAGTTAGAGCGAAGGCCAACGTGCAGGGCACCCCATGTGAAGTTAGAGTGAAGGCGAAAGTGCAGAGCACCCCATGTGAAGTTAGAGTGAAGGCGAAAGTGCAGGGCAACCCATGTGAAGTTAGAGTGAAGGCGAAAGTGCAGGGCAACCCATGTGAAGTTAGAGTGAAGGCGAAAGTGCAGGGCAACCCATGTGAAGTTAGAGCGAAGGCCAAAGTGCAGGGCAACCCATGTGAAGTTAGAGTGAAGGCGAAAGTGCAGAGCACCCCATGGGAAGTTAGAGGGAAGGCCAAAGTGCAGGGCAACCCATTTGAAGTTAGAGTGAAGGGTAAAATGCTGGGCACCCCGTGGGAAGTTAGAGTGACGGCCACAGTGCAGAGCACCCTATGGGAATTTAGAGTGAAGGCCAAAGTGTAGGGCACCCCGTGGGAAGTTAGTGGGAAGAGGCGCTGGCCAACACACTGAGAAAGACGTGTGCATTCAGCAGACAGAGAGATGACTAAACACTGAGAACCCCGCATGGATTTAATAGGTGGAGGAGGAAATGAAATTGCGCTTGCCGTGGTGCAAAGGTTTTCTAATGTGGCCCCAATAATGTTTGCACCAAAGCAAACTTTGCCCTACAGCTACCGTGCAAAATTGCACTTGCACCTGTGCAAAGTGACTGCAGTCTGGTGCCTGGCAGTTCTTCCTGAATGTATTTGACACTATCAAGCAGCGCCATCACTTTACGAGCCTTGTGCCACACTCATACACTGGGGATTCTGGCTCCATTTATTTGCCTCTATCAACCAGCGGAGCCTTTCCCCGAGTCCTAGTACAATCCTCAACTGGAAGTTCTGCCAGAGATTGCATATTACACTTCCTACCTCCCCTTGACAGTCACACAGCTGGCAAGCTGCAGTAGTCCCACGCCCAGTGTTGTTATTATTATTATTATTATTATTATTATTATTATTAATTAATAATTATTAATAATAATAATATTATATTTATTGAGCGTGGACCTAGCTTCGAGAAGCAATGGAGAGTTTTACAGGGATATGCACCTATCCAGATACGTAACGAAGCGCTGTGCAGGGGTGTACAACATTACACGTGGGCAGTGATCCCATGGGTGACGATGTCTGACCCGACGTCACCCTCATTAGGAGCGCCTGATCCCAACTCGCCTCCTCTGTGTGGGCAGGCAATGCTGCAGTGTCCCCAGACTCCTCCATCTGATGAGAGACCCTCTCTAGCTACTCCCTGGTGCTCCTCAGTCTCCTCCATCTGATGAGAGACCCTCTCTAGCTACTCCCTGGTGCTCCTCAGTCTCCTCCATCTGATGAGAGACCCTATCTAGCTACTCCCTCAGTCTCCTCCATCTGATGAGAGACCCTCTCTAGCTACTCCCTGGTGCTCCTCAGTCTCCGCCGTCGGATGAGAGACCCTCTCTAGCTACTCCCTGGTGCTCCCCAGTCTCCTCCATCTGAGAGACCCTCTCTAGCTACTTCCTGATGCTACCCAGTCTCCTCCATCTGATGAGAGACCCTCTCTAGCTACTCCCTGGTGCTCCTCAGTCTCCGCCATCTGATGAGAGACCCTCTCTAGCTACTCCCTGGTGCTCCTCAGTCTCTTCCATCTGACGAGAGACCCTCTCTAGCTACTCCCTGGTGCTCCTCAGTCTCCTCCTCTTCCTCTCCCCTCTTCACCTCCTCCTGCACCTCTGTGGCCACCTCTCCCTTCTGCTTTGGCAATACCCCTGCCACCCCCCACACTCCAAGGTCAGGGTGCACACCCGCCTTCTTCAGGAACTCACTCCTCTAGTGAGTCTGTAAATAGCACAACCTCATCCGTATTTCTTTTCATTAGTGAGTTGGTTTGATATTTTCAAACCTTTTCACAGCATGAAAGACATGACAGAGATTGATAACATTTTAAGAGATACAATGAACATTTTTCATGTACAAATAATACATATCATCAGATATTGTGCCATCATTTAAATATATCCAGCATTCCATTCAAACATGAAAGTGCTGCGACTTTCTGCTTCTAACACATGGGCGTAATTTTAGGGGGGAACAGGGGTGTTTGTCCCCCCCAACTTTCATGGCACACCATGTTGTCCCCATTCATTTGGCAGGGGCACCTTTCCTTTAGATGTAATGTCCCCCTCAACATTTTCAGCAAAGTTACTCCACTGCTCTAACACTTCCACCTGCCTGTCTTCCTCCATCGGCTTCCTTTTTCAACCTCTGGCTCCTCACCCAGGCCCCCAGGGGGCATAGATATGGGGAGCCAAGGCATGAATGGATGTGAGGGCCGGGCACAAAAACTGGAACTCGAGACGCTGTTTGATTGGGTGCCATTAAAGCCGAGCTAGAAAAAGGGAAAACTGACTGACCAGCGAAGAAAAAACAAGATACGAACTGTGGAATAAGGAACAGAATGCGGTGGAAAGAGAGCATAGTTTGGTGAACTAATGCGGAGGGAACAACATTAATGAAAACGAGATAAGACTAAGGTTTGAAGAAGAGTTTTAGTAGAAGAACAGGTTAGAACAGGCCTAATTTTCCTGATGTAAAATGAATTAAACAAACAAGATAGAACAATAGAGGCAAATTCAGGTTGTAGAGAGAGAAGAATCAAAAATAAATCCAAGATTGTGACCCTGAGGGGAGACCGATACATTCAAAGGAGGTAAAAAGGTGGCGGAGGGAGAATGAATAGATGGGGATACAGGAATAATACGATTTCTGCCTTCTTAGGGTCATCCAAGACTGGACGGCCGAAAGACAAGAGGAAAGCCGGTGATGGATAATGTCGCTAAAAGAGGGAACAGAGAGGAAATATCAGTGTCCGCAGTATGCAAATGAACTTGAAACCCACAATCAAGACTCAAAGAACAAAGATGGGAGGTGTAGAGACAAAAGAGTAGAGGAGCGAGCACAGAACCCTGGGGGACACTGTAAGGAAGAGGGACATACTGAAAAATAGAACCTTTCCAGGAGACAGAGAAAGAGTGGTTAGAAAACCAATAAATAGAAGAGTTAGAACAAACAAGCGATGTAAGAGTAGAACACAATCATCCGCCATTTCCGAAGCAGCCCTAGAATCGAATAAAACGAGGGTAGAAGTGCGTTTCGGGTGACAAGCGTGAAGGGTGGAGCTACAGACAGAGAGAAGAGCAGTTTCCGTGGTATAGTTCTTCCTTTACTACTCATCAAGTCAATGCTTTCAAAACTTTGTTTTTAAAAGAAATCACAGCATTCGACAACAGCGTATTGACAATAAGATTAGAGAATCATGTTACTCCTTCTGCCCAGTCGTTTTCTTGTACGGACTCTACTTTGTCTGAATTAGATTTTCTTAGAATTCTTTCTTAGATCAAAGCTACTGCTTAGTGTGACGATCCTCTTCCTGCTCATTACATTAAATATAGTCCCCTGTCTCTTTGCACTGGCTGTCTTCACTGAATGTCTCGTTTAACCACTGGGTATGTCCTGTCACTCTTTAAAGTGGGCAGACACTGCATTTCTACTGAAAAGAGCCTGCCATTGACACCCTGGATCATGCCAACTACTGACCTCTCACCCTTTCCTTTTCTGTGCAATTTGCAGCTCTTTAACTGCCATCGCCTGTCTTATGTTATGTTATGTTATGTTATTTGGCGTTTGTATAGCGCCCAATGCCATTAGTATGGCCTCAAAGTGCTATGGGGTGAACGTCCTTGGAGGACCGAAGTCCGAGGTATGAGAATTGAAGGGAGGATTACTAGAATGTGTGTGTGCATTTTATTTTCATTTTATTTCATTGAGCCTTTGTTGGGCGCTTAATACGACAGAATTGTGTTTGAAAGCGCCACAAGGCTAAATGGGAAGGGAACAGGGGAAATAATACGAATGGCAGAAACAGTAATGTGCAATCATGCTCCTACTAGGCCTTGTGGCATTCGACCGGCAAGTGCATTGAAGAGAAGTGCTGTGAGAGGGCCCGGGAGGGAAGTGCTAAGTGGAGCCAAGGAGGAGAGCCTGAGGCTAAGTGCGTGCCAGTAAAGGTTACTGAAAGGTGGTATGTCGAGCCGCCAAGCGGGGGCCAGTAGGTCAGTGCAGTGGGTGGGGGGGGGGGCGGGTGCCGATTTTGACTGGGAGGAAGGGCCTGGGCTCCAGTAAGATACATGAGGAACAGGCCACAGTTCACAGAGGCAGTGGGGAGATTGGCAGTGGAGGGAAAGCGGGAAAGAGGTAGAGAAGAGCAGAGTTTTGAGCAGTTTCTGGAACTTCAGGAGGTCCGGCTCAAGTCTGAGAGGGGCAGGGAGGCTGTTCTATAGGGAGGCACCAGCAGAGGCGAGAGGCCTGCCCCCAACTCTCTGCTTGAAGAAGCTTTTAACAGTCAGGGAATTGGAATCAGATCAGCATAGGGAACTAGCAGGGGAGTATGCAGGTAGGGACAGTTGGGGATAGCGTTGTCCCAGGCCCCAGAAGGCCTTGTGGATGATACAGAGGGTCTTGAATTTGATCCTTGCAACCACTGGGAACCAGTTGAGATATTTTAGAGCTGGAGAGATACAGTCCATGGGCTTGAGGCCAAGGATAAGCCTTGCAGTCCTATTCTGGATTAGCTGAAGGGGGCAAAGGGAGGAAAGATGGGGGGTTGAAAAAGAGGCTGTTACAGTAGTCCAGCCTGGAGAGGACCAGAGCTCTGGAGAGCCAGCACGAAGGCAGTGAGGGCTGGCTAAGTCCCTGATAATGATCCATGGGGAACTAGCTAGTGGATGGGTGCTGTGATAGACTATAAGGAGAGTAGGAAAGTCAAGTAGACTGATTATGTGCCCAGCTGGACCACATTTCTGCTGTGGGATTTAGCTGCTTTCTAATGGCAGAGGTGATGTGCGTTATGAAGTCGAGTAGTGAGTAGTGAGTTGCTGCAGATGTATGTGGGTGAGAGCCTGTGCCCGGTGCCCTGGTTGGCATATGCCCATGTTCCATTGAGATGGAGTGCGATCCATCCCAGAGGGTCCTTGTTCAAGCCTACAGCACTTTGGCTCTTCGCCTACCAAGTGGTCACTGCTTGGCACTTACCTGGTGCCCTTGCAACTGGCTCTCCGGCAAATGCATGTCTGTGGGACATCTAGCACTTCCCTCCTCCCCTGTCCCTTCCCCCTCTCTCTGCACTCCGAATGTTCACAAGGCCTTGTAGGACCGCCTTTGTCTTTTGCTAATCACTGTTATTTAATCAATCTCTTGGTGTATGAGCACCTTACAAAAGCCCCATAAATACATAAATAAACAAATAAACAAATAAATAAATAAGTACATAAATCAAAAGATACAAGGTAGCAGCACAAGACAGTAGCTTGATTCAAAATACAGCCAAACCCAAAATACAGGCCCATGTGGGACAATAACTCTGGCTTCCGGCCCTGGTGTGCCACAGAGACAGCTCTCCTTCAGGTGCTGGATACCATCATGCACATGCTATATTCAGGAGGTGTGAGTCTTATCATTCTCTAGGATCTCTGCTCTGTGCTTCATGCAGCCAGCTATGAGCAATTGTTTAGCGTATGTTACTCGCAAGAGGTCACATGACGTTCTGTCCCGGCTCGATTCACCTCCAGTCTGCTGCATGGGACACAGGTTCTACCGGTGAACCTTTCCAGGTCAGACTCCATGCCTGTGGAAGACTAGTTCAATATCAGTGCCCATGTTCTTTAACATGTGCATGGCGCCACTGGGTGATTTAGTGACATGGATTGGCCGGGAGATACTCCAGTATGCTGACAGGACACAGAGCTATCATAGAGTGTCATCTCCGCCAGTTGTCATACTCTTGAGGGGGGGTCTTCTTGCCATCACTGTTCGCTCTAGATCCAAATCTTCCTCTATCCCCTCTTCTCTTTCCAAAAGGGGAGCTGACCCCACTCACTTCTTTTGATATCATCCCCACCCCGGTGCCCAAACCTGCCTTTAATCGTGACTCCAACTGGAACCTTAAATCACATATATCACAATCTTGTTTGTTTTGTGTTGTCTCTTCTGTTTTTTGCTCTCTTGGTCTTCCGGGCTTCTTGTTCACGGATGGATGGCGGGAATCCGTGTTAAGGTCTGTTCCTGCGTCCTGCTCCCTCTCTGACCCATCAGAAAGCATGGTTAATATCCTGCATCTGAAGGTTTGAGTGCATTCCCGCTATCCATACCTCTCTTCATTGGTTTCCAAGTCACCTTCGTACATTCCTAAAGGTTTGCGGAATCCCTTGGAAGGTGGTGGTCTTAGGCCAAGCATCTTATGTGGCTGAGAAGCTGCCTATTCATGGGGGCTCAAGGCGTCTCAGAAGAGCCAGTCTTTTACGCCTAGATAGTCCCTGGGTTATGCATGCTTGCCCCTCTTCACAGCCATTCTCAGACTCTGAACCTTAAATTAACCTACCTCCTCATCAGCCTTCTTAGACCCTTGGAGTCTAGTAAGGCAAGTAGAAGACACATTTTAAGGGAATTATTATCCATTACTCTGTCTGCTTTCCTTTTACGCCATGTGCTGCATTAGATTCTGTTTCTAAATATGAGCCATTCTGAATTTTGATTTTATGTAGTGAAGTTGTTTTAAGACATGATGTATCTGGTTGGTTGGACAGTGCCCATTCACCAATGTATGATTCCCTGAGAGGTGGTGGCAGCAAGTCCATACACTTTCCTGGCACTGGCTGGCACCTGCAACTTTCAGATGGGCCGACAAGAAGTAAAGAGCTTCCAAATAGATAGTCATCCACAGAGAGAGAGGAGAGCATGAGTTACGAGTCTCCATCACTGTTGCCGAGAGTGGAGAGTCATGCCAATGGTGCGGAGAATTGGGCATCATGGCAGAGTCGGTGCCAGGATCAGATCTCATATAAAGGCATCCCCCAGGTCTATAAGACTAAAAGGCCAAGTCACAACGCAAATATTCACCGCTTCTATTCCTTTTTTATTCCTTTTCTATTCCTTTGAACCCATCCAGAGAGATGGCAACTTCCATGACCAGTGTTCTTCTGATGGACTCTTTATTTGGTCAAGACAATACCATGATGGTTCCAGTTATCAGGGCTGGCTATTGGCATCAACCTTTGGACACCCGCACCTCAGTTGGAGGCCCAGTGCCTCAGGGGGTTGCCTGGGAACACCCGGTCTTATATAGAGTCAGGGTGGACTATACCCCACACGTGCAGACCCTGGCCACTGTACTGGATAGAGGGCCCCACGGCACCATGTCCTGCAGGACTGTGCTCACACGTTGTGGGCCTGCACACCGTGTGATTCGTTCCATTCATCTTCAGACTCAGTCGTTCCATTCATCTTCTGCAGCTGTTATGATGCACGAGCTTACAGTCGCTCCTTTTGTCCCGGGAGGATAGCTCAGGGGTAACGTGCTCGCCTTGGAAGCAAGACAACATGAAGCAACACAGGTTCAATCCCCGGGTCCACGCTTAGAAACCTCTGGGCATTTAAGTGCGTTATAAATATGCAACTAAGGCAACAACAAAAAAATAATTCTGTAAAAGCGCTTTGAGGCCCCCGGGCTGTGATGAGCGCTTTAAAAATGCTAATAAATCAGCTTCGGCCATGGCTCAGTTATGGCCCATCTTCAAAGAGCAGTACACTTGGGAGGGCCACACAAAACACTGCCCGTCTTAAAAGGCAAAACAAAACAATTGGGAGGGTCACACACCACACACCACAGTTCCCATCTCCAGGTGATGAGTTATGGTCATTGTTTTAACTATCCTGGGCAAATACATAAGGCAGCACCCTGTTAATTCTGTCTGTTCAGGACTGAAGATGCTAAAATGATGTCTGCTTTGGTCTACACTGGATATGTCATCTTTTTTGTAATCATGTTTTTGGTGCTCACTGAGCACAAAACAAGATTCATGAAGCAACAGAGGGAAGTTCAGGGGAAGGTGCTACCAGCACACACTCGCTTGTTAAAGGTGAACCAGTCCTTGCTACATAGCACTTATTACTGCTGTATCGTTTCGGAAGGCAGCAAATAGTTAACGTTTACAGATACTGAGGAAAACACAATAGTTCTGGCAAATCTATCTGTACACATGCAAATACAAATGATTAAACCATCTGCTACATTTATTTAATTTCATTTATTTGCACTTTTAAAGCGCTCACACAGCCCAGAGGTTTCTAAGCGCGGATCCGGGATCAAACCTGTGTTGCTTTGTGTCATCTTGTTTCAAAGGCGAGCACGTTGTTGCCAGGGACGTCATTTAAGGGTCGCCAGAGGTCGCAATGGCGACCTCTGAGGTCTCCCTTGCAATCTCTAAAAAAAAAAATGTTTTGTTGTAATGGAAGCTCCTGGGCTGTGGCCAGCACCATGTCACTCTTTACTCTTTGCTTCTGGAGTGGCACCATGTCACCCTTTACTCTTTGCTTCTGGAGAGGCACCATGTCACTCTTTACTCTTTGCTTCTGGAGAGGCACCATGTCACTCTTTACTCTTTGCTTCTGGAGAGGCACCATGTCACTCTTTACTCTTTGCTTCTGGAGTGGCACCATGTCACTCTTTACTCTTTGCTTCTGGAGAGGCACCATGTCACTCTTTACTCTTTGCTTCTGGAGAGGCACCATGTCACTCTTTACTCTTTGCTTCTGGAGAGGCACCATGTCACTCTTTACTCTTTGCTTCTGGAGAGGCACCATGTCACTCTTTACTCTTTGCTTCTGGAGAGGCACCATGTCACTCTTTACTCTTTGCTTCTGGAGAGGCACCATGTCACTCTTTACTCTTTGCTTCTAGAGAGGCACCATGTCACTCTTTACTCTTTGCTTCTAGAGAGGCACCATGTCACTCTTTACTCTTTGCTTCTGGAGAGGCTTTCTTTCTTGTCCAGGCCCCTTCAAAAATAGAAGAAAAATAAGAACAGGAGTGCCACAAGTCTAACACTTTCAGCACTGACCCTAAATAAGAAAGAACAGGAATACCAAATAATGTGTCTTTCTGGAATTCTATACAATAATTGCTAGACTCATTAATGGTTTATTTCAGGAACACTTCAGGGGGTGAGTCACTGATTTAGTCTGTTCTTAAACGCCTCAAATCAGCCTTTCATCCCTCTGAGGTCGATAAATGAGTACCAACACAGGGTGGGTGATATTGGGTGTATATTTTTTCTATATAAAGCGCTTAAGCGTAAGTGCTATATAATAACACATCATTACCATTTGTCATGGACGTCTGCTTGCAATTACAGTAATTTGGTAATATGGGCCTATACACACTTATCTTAATGATACATATGGCGATCCATTCAGGTATCCAAAGAAAGAATAGAGTGGGCACTACGTTGTAAGTTAATTCAGTAATTTAAACTTAGTAAAGTATTTGGTCCTGTCGCCAGATTCCTCCCCGTTGCAAAGGGAGGTATGAAATAATATTACGCTGTCGACTGGTTAAATTGCACCAGTCTGCTGGAAGGACCTTTGTGGATATCTCACTAATTTGCTTTAAGTGAATGTTCAAAATTTTCCAAGAATTCTTCAAAAATAATAATAAGTTCAATTAGTTGTAACCAAAAAATCTTTTATTTAGAAATCTGCATTTGTCTGAGGCCTTTAGCAAGCATTATATTGTCCAATGCATTTCAGTCTGTGCTAGACCTTCATCAGGGACTATTAGTGATCAAAAGATAAAGAATAAAAAATAAAGATCATGTTATCTAATATGTTAATAACAGCATACATTTTCATTTAATCCAATACAACATTTTACATTGTACTTAAAGTTTGCTCCAAAATGTACCTGTATTAAACAATGCTTCTAATCTTAGGCCTGTTTGTATTCAATTCCTTATTGGAGAATTATCCAACTCTGCTTCACTCAAACATGCTTGTTTATACTTTGTTATATGCCCTTTGTGCAGCTTGCTTCTGTTCTTGATAATCTAAATGATAACCAATGTATACTTTAAATTTCAGCAAATATCTAGTCACAAATGGTTCTATCAACCAGAGTTTCACTTGCTCTCAAAAAGAGTCTTACCTGTAGTAAACAGATGTAGAAGCAGCCGGGCACCTTGCTCGCGTGAAAACGCGTTGCTGGTTGCTCGGGCTGCTTTTATAGTGCAGAAAAAGGCGCAGGCGCGCAACGTGATGACGTCATCGCGTGCCGGCGGCCATTTTGAAATGTTGAAAAAAAAGAAAACTTCAATTGGATGTCGACTGTTCCTTTGTGTGTACCAATGTACATATACAAACTTATAATGTGTTTAACTTCTGGGGTATTAGATCTTTTTTAGTTTCACACATAATTGGTTTCTTAGAGTATTAACTCTATATTCCTGAACAAAGTAAAACCAACTACAATTCACATGTTCCATATTATGGTATAATTGCCACACATAAATTGTTATATTGTTAGTTATTTTCTCATATGAATTATTGCTGTTGTAATTCCACATGAGGTTCTGTATGTGTTGTTTCAGGTACATGTAACGCGACTATCAACACTTTAACTTACTTAATATGAACACCCAATGATACGAACCAATTATTTACTGATATGCTCCTGGTTGCTATTTACTTCAACTTTGTATACATATTTTTGGACATTCAATAATTAACAGCATACTCACATTCATGTGTTGGTACCTAATTTCAACGTAATTTCATTTCATTAAATTTACTTTAAAGAAAACATGCAAAGTTACATTCCTCATTGAGGCAATCCGGATGCATAGAGTTGAGTTTTTCAATCCAGTAGGTTTCCTTCTGATTTAGAAGTCTGTTAATGTCAACTCTCTGTCCTTGAGTAACTTCCAATACAACCAAGATTTGAAATTTAATTTGCGCTATTTGATGATTAGCTTCTCTAAATGTCTTGCTACTGGAGATTTGATGATTCCTGTACGAATATTTGAACGATGTTCGCTCCATCTTGTTTTCGCTTTACGGGCGGTTTGTCCCACGTAGTACTTGCCACATGGGCACTTGATACTGTATATAACATTCATAGTGTCACATGTTGCGAATTTCGTTAAGTAGATTTTGCGACCTGTGTTTGGGTGGAACACAACGTCCCCTTTCTGAACCATGTTACAATTTGAGCAGTTCAAACATGGAAATGTTCCCTTTCTTGTTGTTCTTGTTTTTTGTGTTTGAATGTCACTCCTTATCAACATATCTTTAATATTCCTGCTTCTGGTGTAGGCAAACATTGGAGGAGTGGTATAGAGGTGTCCCAGTATTCTGTCCTCTGATAGAAAATGCCAATGTTTCAAAACAATTTTCATAACTTTATTACTCTCTGTAGAATAGTTAGTCACATAGATGAATGGTGTTTCTTTAACTGACGTAGATTTGGCTAATACCTCTTGTCTATCCATGGTTATCACTTTGGAAATAGAATCATTGATCTCTTGTATAGGATAACCTCTTTGTAAAAATCTCTTTGCCATATCTTGTATTTGCTTACCACATTCCACTTCATCTTGCACTATTTTCTTAACCCTTAACATCTGGCTGTAAGGGAGACTTCTAAGAGTATTTTGAGGGTGAAAACTTAAACGATGCAGCAGAATATTACGATCGCTCGATTTTCGGTACAAGGTAGTGGTAAGTTTGAGATCCTGATTTGACACAGTGACATCCAGAAAGTTAACTTCTTTTTTACTATAAGTTGTTGTGAATTGTATATGTGTGTCGATTGTGTTCAGGAATCTTGTAAATTGTACGAACTGTTCTTCACTTCCTTGCCAAATTCCGAATACATCATCGATGTATCTTCCCCAGTATTGGAGATGATGTTTCCAAATGTCATGATTCAGTATATTCTCTGTTTCGAATTTGTACATAAAACTATTGGCGTAACTGGGTGCCATTGTGGCTCCCATAGAAGTTCCACTCGTCTGTAAATAGTACTGTTGTTGGTATCTAAAGTATGAATTTTGTGAAATGAAATCCAAGAGAATCATTAAAAATTCCTTAGATGCTTCTACCCCTCTAGTATTTAGTAACAACCATTCCACCGCTTCCTGTCCTTAATTATGAGGAATTGAGGTATACAAACTACGTACATCTGCGGTAAATAAAATACTGTTCTCATTCATGGTAATGTTCGTGAGAATATTCAAAAAATGAGTGGTATTCTTAATGTACGTGTTAGTATTTTGTATTATAGGTTGCAAAAAATAATCCAAATATGTACCTAGAGGTTGTAAAATGCTGTTAGTGGCTGATACAATAGGTCTGCCTGGTGGTTTTTCTAATGTTTTATGAATTTTCGGAATAGTGTAGAAGACAGGTGTTCTCGGATTTGTAGTGGTTAGGAAACGTCGGGTCTTTTCTGTAATCCACTTGTTATTCTCCGCCAAATCGAGTATGTATTCCAAATTTTTTTTTCAGGTATTTCAGGTATGAAATGTACATCACATTATAGTGATATTGTAACCATATTTTTCATAGTGTACAATGCTATGTGACGCCACTTCCTGTTTTGTCAACGGGTGAAAGGTTGTATTCCATCGATTCCCGTGATATCACTTTGGGGTGCGGTCAAATGACATCACTTCCTGTGCTGTCATCAGGGGGTCAAGGGTCATGTGATGTCACTTCCGCTATCCCTGGCATTTTGGTGAAATGAGGTCCCTGGTTGCCACTGAGTTATCCTCCCGGGACACATCAGTTCTGCTAGACAGCCTCCATGGCTATTTTTAACATCTCTGGTTATATCTGGTCCAGCCACCCCCTCACCCTATGATGACTTTATGTTAAGATTGCATGATATTATTGTGCCTTCTCTACCCCCTCACTCCATGTATGTACTGTATTTATGTATGTGATGTATGTATGAGATACATGAAGCGAGAAGCCTGTGAGAGTTCGAGCATACAGAAAGGAAACATTTACATGGAGTGACTAGTAGGGTCTTGGGATAGCAAAGGAGCTGTGATGGGTGGGAGTAGCAGAGGGAGGACCCCCAGAGGGGGGATGAGGGGAGACAGGTTTGACTGGATAGATCAGTGAGTGGCAGATGTTCTTTTAGGAGTAGGGTCTCCCGGTAGGATCAAGTGGGGGCCCCACAGCTTGACACGCTAACCAGTCTCATCGTCCCGGGAAGGTATATGATATGACATTTGTAACGCGCCTATACACAAGTGTTTCAAGGCGCGACAAGGTACAGCGGCAACATGCTCGCCTTGGAAACAAGACAACATGAAAGAACACAGGTTCGATCTCTGGGTCCGTGCTTAGAAACCTCTGGATATTAAGCGCGTTATAAATACACAACTAAGAGACATATTCCTGTAACCATTCATCGATGCCCGAGGGCTGTTTGAGCGCTTTAAAAATGCAAATAAATAAAATAAATAAATCATTCAGTCGTGGACTCTATTCTTTCTATGTATAACATTGCACAGCCTGGTAATCCAAAAACAACATTCTGGAGCAAAAAGCTTGCATTTTGGCCAATGTAAATAACCACAATGCTTTAGCTGATTTTACTCTGAACTGGAGGTGAAGTTCCTGTGATGGCCACTTGGGGGCGCTGTGGCATGTGTGACTTAGCTAAAATGGCTTATTCTACTTTCCCGTTTCAAATCTTTTTAAACCCAACAAAACGTTTCTAGTATTTGCCACACATGGCAATTTTCCAACCACAAAGATGTCATACGATATTGCACATATGATCCCCAATAAGGATGAAATCGGTATGCTGTTATCCCCAGCCATGAGAATTGGCTGTCTTGGGTTGAAGAAGCAATGTATACAACAGCACCAGCCTGTCAGACAAAGGCATTTTTCAGGAATTAAAGAGTTGAATATGTGCCAATTTGTAGACTCATCATTTGTATGTTATTGAGTTTCTATAGCGCTTTACACTAAAGTGCTTGACAACCATAAATGTAAAATCAGATTACATGAGAGGACAATACGAGGAGAGGAGATCAGGAAAATAAGAGGAGAGTAGATAGGTCTTGAGACGAGTGTGGAACAGAGAATAAAAGGAAATAGATCATCGGATTAGATGACAGGACAATAAGAGGAGAGTAGATAGGTCTTGGGGCGAGTGTGGAACAGAGAATAAAAGGAAATAGATCATCGGATTACATGACAGGACAATAAGAGGAGAGGAGAGTAGATAGGTCTTGGGGCGAGTGTGAAACAGAGAATAAAAGGAAATAGATCATCGGATTAAATGACAGGACAATAAGAGGAGAGGAGAGTAGATAGGTCTTGGGGCGAGTGTGGAACAGAGAATAAAAGGAAATAGATCATCGGATTACATGACAGGACAATAAGAGGAGAGTAGATAGGTCTTGGGGCTAGTGTGGAACAGAGAATAAAAGGAAATAGATCATCGGATTACATGACAGGACAATAAGAGGAGAGGAGAGTAGATAGGTCTTGGGGTGAGTGTGGAACAGAGAATAAAAGGAAATAGATCATCGGATTACATGACAGGACAATAAGAGGAGAGTAGATAGGTCTTGGGGCTAGTGTGGAACAGAGAATAAAAGGAAATAGATCACCGGATTACATGACAGGACAATAAGAGGAGAGGAGAGTAGATAGGCCTTGGGGCGAGTGTGGAACAGAGAATAAAAGGAAATAGATCATCGGGTTACATGACAGGACAATAAGAGGAGAGTAGATAGGTCTTGGGGCGAGTGTGAAACAGAGAATAAAAGGAAATAGATCATCGGATTACATGACAGGACAATAAGAGGAGAGTAGATAGGTCTTGGGGCGAGTGTGGAACAGAGCATAAAAGGAAATAGATCATCGGATTACATGACAGGACAATAAGAGGAGAGTAGATAGGTCTTGGGGCGAGTGTGGAACAGAGAATAAGAGGAAATAGATCAAAGGATTACATGACAGGACAATAAGAGGAGAGGAGAGTAGATAGGTCTTGGGGCGAGTGTGGAACAGAGAATAAAAGGAAATAGATCATCGGATTACATGACAGGACAATAAGAGGAGAGGAGAGTAGATAGGTCTTGGGGCGAGTGTGGAACAGAGAATAAAAGGAAATAGATCATCGGATTACATGACAGGACAATAAGAGGAGAGGAGAGTAGATAGGTCTTGGGGCGAGTGTGGAACAGAGAATAAAAGGAAATAGATCATCGGATTACATGACAGGACAATAAGAGGAGAGTAGATAGGTCTTGGGGTGAGTGTGGAACAGAGCATAAAAGGAAATAGATCATCGGATTACATGACAGGACAATAAGAGGAGAGTAGATAGGTCTTGGGGCGAGTGTGGAACAGAGAATAAGAGGAAATAGATCAAAGGATTACATGACAGGACAATAAGAGGAGAGGAGAGTAGATAGGTCTTGGGGCGAGTGTGGAACAGAGAATAAAAGGAAATAGATCATCGGATTACATGACAGGACAATAAGAGGAGAGGAGAGTAGATAGGTCTTGGGGCGAGTGTGGAACAGAGAATAAAAGGAAATAGATCATCGGATTACATGACAGGACAATAAGAGGAGAGGAGAGTAGATAGGTCTTGGGGCGAGTGTGGAACAGAGAATAAAAGGAAATAGATCATCGGATTACATGACAGGACAATAAGAGGAGAGGAGAGTAGATAGGTCTTGGGGCGAGTGTGGAACAGAGAATAAAAGGAAATAGATCATCGGATTACATGACAGGACAATAAGAGGAGAGGAGAGTAGATAGGTCTTGGGGCGAGTGTGGAACAGAGAATAAAAGGAAATAGATCATCGGATTACATGACAGGACAATAAGAGGAGAGGAGAGTAGATAGGTCTTGGGGCGAGTGTGGAACAGAGAATAAAAGGAAATAGATCATCGGATTACATGACAGGACAATAAGAGGAGAGGAGAGTAGATAGGTCTTGGGGCAAGTGTGGAAAAGAGAATAAAAGGAAATAGATCATCGGATTACATGACAGGACAATAAGAGGAGAGTAGATAGGTCTTGGGGCGAGAGTGGAACAGAGAATAAAAGGAAATAGATCATCGGATTACATGACAGGACAATAAGAGGAGAGTAGATAGGTCTTGGGGCGAGTGTGGAACAGAGAATAAAAGGAAATAGATCATTGGATTACATGACAGGACAATAAGAGGAGAGTAGATAGGTCTTGGGGCGAGTGTGGAACAGAGAATAAAAGGAAATAGATCATCGGATTACATGACAGGACAATAAGAGGAGAGTAGATAGGTCTTGGGGCGAGTGTGGAACAGAGAATAAAAGGAAATAGATCATCGGATTACATGACAGGACAATAAGAGGAGAGGACAGTAGATAGGTCTTGGGGCGAGTGTGGAACAGAGAATAAAAGGAAATAGATCATCGGATTACATGACAGGACAATAAGAGGAGAGTAGACAGGTCTTGGGCGAGTGTGGAGCAGAGAATAAAAGGAAATAGATCATCAGATTACATGACAGGACAATAAGAGGAGAGGACAGTAGATAGGTCTTGGGGCGAGTGTGGAACAGAGAATAAAAGGAAATAGATCATCGGATTACATGACAGGACAATAAGAGGAGAGTAGATAGGTCTTGGGGCGAGTGTGGAACAGAGAATAAAAGGAAATAGATCATCGGATTACATGACAGGACAATAAGAGGAGAGTAGATAGGTCTTGGGGCGAGTGTGGAACAGAGAATAAAAGGAAATAGATCATCGGATTACATGACAGGAGAATAAGAGGAGAGTAGATAGGTCTTGGGGCGAGTGTGGAACAGAGAATAAAAGGAAATAGATCATCGGATTACATGACAGGACAATAAGAGGAGAGGAGAGTAGATAGGTCTTGGGGCGAGTGTGGAACAGAGAATAAAAGGAAATAGATCATCGGATTACAAGACAGGACAATAAGAGGAGAGTAGATAGGTCTTGGGGGAGTGTGGAACAGAGAATAAAAGGAAATAGATCATCGGATTTCATGACAGGACAATAAGAGGAGAGGAGAGGAGAGGAGAGTAGATAGGTCTTGGGGCGAGTGTGGAATAGAGAATAAAAGGAAATAGATCATCGGATTACATGACAGGACAATAAGAGGAGAGTAGATAGGTCTTGTGGCGAGTGTGGAACAGAGAATAAAAGGAAATAGATCATCGGATTACATGACAGGACAATAAGAGGAGAGGAGAGTAGATAGGTCTTGGGGCGAGTGTGGAACAGAGAATAAAAGGAAATAGATCATCGGATTACATGACAGGACAATAAGAGGAGAGTAGATAGATCTTGGGGCGAGTGTGGAACAGAGAATAAAAGGAAATAGATCATCGGATTACATGACAGGACAATAAGAGGAGAGTAGATAGGTCTTGGGGCAAGTGTGGAACAGAGAATAAAAGGAAATAGATCATCGGATTACATGCCAGGACAATAAGAGGAGAGTAGATAGGTCTTGGGGCGAGTGTGGAACAGAGAATAAGAGGAAATAGATCGTCGGATTACATGATGGGACAAAAAGAGGAGAGTAGATAGGTCTTGGGCCGAGTGTGGAACAGAGAATAAAAGGAAATAGATCATCGGATTACATGACAGGACAATTAGAGGAGAGTAGATAGGTCTTGGGGCGAGTGTGGAACAGAGAATAAAAGGAAATAGATTTCGGATTACAGAACAGGACAATAAGAGGAGAGTAGATAGGTCTTGAGAGGAGTGTGGAACAGAGAATACAAGGAAATAGATCATCGGATTACATGACAGGACAATAAGAGGAGAGTAGATAGGTCTTGTGGCGAGTGTGGAACAGAGAATAAAAGGAAATAGATCATCGGATTACATGACAGGACAATAAGAGGAGAGGAGAGTAGATAGGTCTTGGGGCGAGTGTGGAACAGAGAATAAAAGGAAATAGATCATCGGATTACATGACAGGACAATAAGAGGAGAGTAGATAGATCTTGGGGCGAGTGTGGAACAGAGAATAAAAGGAAATAGATCATCGGATTACATGACAGGACAATAAGAGGAGAGTAGATAGGTCTTGGGGCAAGTGTGGAACAGAGAATAAAAGGAAATAGATCATCGGATTACATGCCAGGACAATAAGAGGAGAGTAGATAGGTCTTGGGGCGAGTGTGGAACAGAGAATAAGAGGAAATAGATCGTCGGATTACATGATGGGACAAAAAGAGGAGAGTAGATAGGTCTTGGGCCGAGTGTGGAACAGAGAATAAAAGGAAATAGATCATCGGATTACATGACAGGACAATTAGAGGAGAGTAGATAGGTCTTGGGGCGAGTGTGGAACAGAGAATAAAAGGAAATAGATTTCGGATTACAGAACAGGACAATAAGAGGAGAGTAGATAGGTCTTGAGAGGAGTGTGGAACAGAGAATACAAGGAAATAGATCATCGGATTACATGCCAGGACAATAAGAGGAGAGTAGATAGGTCTTGGGGCGAGTGTGGAACAGAGAATAAGAGGAAATAGATCGTCAGATTACATGATGGGACAAAGAGAGGAGAATAGGTAGGTCTTGGGGCGAGTGTGGAACAGAGAATAAAAGGAAATAGATCATCAGTTTACATGACAGGACAATAAGAGGAGAGTAGATAGGTCTTGGGGCGAGTGTGGAACAGAGAATACAAGGAAATAGATCATCGGATTACAATGCAGGACAATAAGAGGAGAGTAGATAGGTCTTGGGGCGAGTGTGGAACAGAGAATAAAAGGAAATAGATCATCGGATTACATCACAGGAAGTACCAGTTGGGGCGAGTGTGAAACAGAGAATAAGAGGAAATAGATCATCGGTTTACATGACAGGACAATAAGAGGAGAGGAGAGTAGATAGGTCTTGGGGCGAGTGTGGAACAGAGAATAAAAGGAAATAGATCATCGGATTACATGACAGGACAATAAGAGGAGAGTAGATAGGTCTTGGGGCGAGTGTGGAACAGAGAATAAAAGGAAATAGATCATCGGATTGCATCACAGGAAGTACTAGTTGGGGCGAGTGTAAAACAGAGAATAAGAGGAAATAGATCATCGGTTTACATGACAGGACAATAAGAGGAGATTAGATAGGTCTTGGGGCGAGTGTGGAACAGAGAATAAGAGGAAATAGATCAGATGTCGAGAGATTTCCAGAACTTGGGAGCTAAGAGTGAAAAGGACCGACATTGATTTTCGGCACAAGCGGGCAAGGGACCGTAAGAGGAATTGAGACTCCGAGCATAGAGAGCGGGAAGGTACGTTGAAAGAGACGGGGGACGAAAGCTACTGAAGAGACGCATCATGGATATTTTTGGAGACAAGACAAAGAAAATTAAACAACAGGCAAGATTCAAAGGACAGCCACTGAAGGAAACGACGCGCAGGAGCAATAGAATCACGAGGGGAGAGTCAAACAGAAGAATTGAAGACAGATCTGAGGGGTGCAAGTTAATAAGCAGGAAGACCAAGAAGAAGTGATGAGCAGTAGACAGGCCGGGAGAAAATTAACGGAGAGACCAGGATGTGTGTGCCCTTCAAAGAGAGGAAAGCACAGGCCCACCTAACCTCAATAATGCTTTGCTCATGTGACTCTGAGGTAGGGTGGTACTTCCTGTGATGTCTACTGGGACTTGGCTCCCTTGGTTTATTCCACTTTCACCTTTAGGGGTAAGGGATTATTCAAGCTTTTTTAAAGCTACCTTAAATTTGCTAGTGTATACTACACAAGCTCCAATGCTGCAACCGCCAGACTGTATACAGCGGTCTGCATCCTTGATAACTGTTTTGGATCTAAGATAGATGCAATGTATGAAATAGAACTGTCCTATAAGAACAATCAGTTTCAGTTGCAAAAGGTGGCTCTGAACAGGAAGTGTACTTCCACTGATGGCCACTGGGTGCCGCTGTGGCACGTGTCTTCTGACTTAAATGGTTAATGCAATGTTCTTCAATCTAGTTAATAGCCCCGCCGCTCTGTGTCTTCAGTGCTTATTCGTCTTGATACTGCACAGGCATGAACCTCGCTCCTTTGTACCCATATCTCCTTCCACCATCTTCACCATCGTGCACTCGTGAGAAGCACAGGAGGAAGGTTTATATGTTGTAGGTATAGTCATACACATCGCAGTGGGACCGAAAAGTGGCTGTTACATTACTGGGTATAAGCACTTACAAGTGCCACAGGGGAACCTCAAGAACGCCCAAACTCTTGGAAAGGGGTCACATGTTTGTATTATTATGTTTGAATATAGTGTCAGTAACACTAAGGGCCATCCTCTCCCTCTCTCTCATCTCCCATAGGCTTTCGCCCGTTAGCCTGGGCATCACTAAATTCCAAGCTGGGATATGGTAACTCCTACTCTCTATGATCTGTCTGGCTACTAGTGAGGGCCTAAAAACAATTGCCGTATCCCGCCTATGATGACCCTAACTGGGGTCCCACAAAAAGCAAAGATCTCAAGAAGTGGCGCCTTTCAGGCACACGGGTCTCACTTAGTCGACCCTCTCATGCCCTTGAACCCCTTGCCCTGATTGTGTTTCCTTCCTTCCTTATGTCCTTCTATTCTCCCCTCATTCCCCCTCTCTCTCTCTCTCTCTCTCTCCTTCAGATGTCCTGTTTCCTGCTACTCTCCCTTGCTCTCTACTACTCACCCCTTTACTACTCTCCACTCTCTTCTCTATCATTCTCGCCTCTCCACTATCCTGATCTCCCTCTCCACTATACTACTCTCGCCTCTCCACTCCTAACACTGTTCAGTGCTCTCTCCTCTCACCACCCTCCGCTATTCTCCACACTACACTGCCCCTCCTGCTGTCTACCTCCCTTCACCTACTCATTCACTTTCTCTCACGTAGCCTCACTCACACTCTACACTCCAATTTACTCTCACTCGGTCACTCTGCTTTCCACACATGTATTCTCACACCACTTTCGCTCACCAACCAGTACCTCAGCTTGCAACACACTTCCTCTAATCCTCCTCCATGCGCTGAAGTACCATTCTTGCTGCTCTTGGTCCCTCAGTCTGCATTCTCCTCCCTTGGCTTCACCCAAACAACACACACTACCCAGTTCAATGTGTGCCCATTCATATTCTTCCAACCCTCTTATTGAACCTGTTGCCCACTTAGTGCCCTAGACCAATCGCAACCCTAATTTCTCCCCAGAGGTCATCTTGTACCGGTGCAAGGCTTTAAATGGCCGCGTAAGCCCCTCTCCATCCTCAAACATACATTGCTCGGAGTTTGCTCCTTCTCTGCACTCATGGAAGAGAGGACAGATAATATGGGCCATGAGAGGGCACTGCAGGTATGGGGTGATGACAAGTGTTACTAGACAGTTGCAGCCAGGCACTGATAGAATGGACCGATACAGAGCCCTCCCAACTCCCTCACCCACCCCCCTTCCTAGACTAAACTCTTAGGCCTCCTGCCCTACGTTGAGAGGAGCCCCCACCCCCTATACATTTGCACCTGCTTCAATTGAACCAAACAGCAATCATTTGAGACTGAACAGGGGCTTCCACTTACATGACTTAAATATCTTAGTTACAACTGATCATCAAGTGCGATGCTTGCCCTGATCCACTATCCATCATAAACATAGTGTACATATTAAAAGCATGTTCATGGATACAACACATTGATCGTGAAATGTGCCACATTACAAGATCATACATGAACCACCAATGATACTTTCTGTTCACTATTAAGAAAGTGCAGCCTCTGCTATGCAAGTGGGAGACTGCGACGCATCTCTGCAAGGCTGTCTCCAGTGGAGCGTCTTGTGTTCTAGGGGCGGTTAATAACTTCCTCCAGGAGCAAACACGATCTACATTATTCATATGACGCCTGGGGTACCGGCTCTATAAACTCTCAAATGTCTTTAATGTAAGCAGAGAGGGATCTTGTCTTCTCGACAGGGGTGGACTGGGAACCAAAAGACGCCCTGGAAATAATGTTCAAAGTGGTCCCACAGTACACATTTTCAGCAATCTCAACCCTTTTCCTATGGGAACATTTGGAAATACCACACAAAAGAGGCTCAGGGTGCAGAGGCCTAGCAGGAAAACTCCAGAGATCCCTATAGGCTAGTCCACCCCTGTCGAAGGTGCTGAGGCCTACTGGGAAATCTCCGGAGTTCCCTATAGGCCAGTCCACCCCTGTCGAAGGTGCTGAGGCCTACTGGGAAATCTCCGGAGTTCCCTATAGGCCAGTCCACCCCTGTCGAAGGTGCTGAGGCCTACTGGGAAATATCCGGAGTTCCCTATAGGCCAGTCCACCCCTGTCGAAGGTGCTGAGGTCTACTGGGAAATCTCCGGAGTTCCCTATAGGCCAGTCCACCCCTGTCGAAGGTGCTGAGGCCTACTGGGAAATCTCTGCAGTTCCCTATAGGCCAGTGTACCTCTGCTTCCAGATGTATTCATTCAGACCACCGTTATTCTTGCACTCAATGTATAATGTGAAGAGTAGGGTCTGTACCCTTCCTCCTCATTGGCTGTTTTGCCATTCAATGAAAACTGTAAACATTACAGCATCTTGTAATTCTAAACATGTGTTGTTTTGTTCATGTGTTGGAATGCCTTAATGCCAGGCTTATAATTTGCCCAGAGGTTTCTTGGAATAGACATTTGCCTTTTATCCGGACCACCTTATTGCTGGAAATTGTGCATTTTCTGTTTTTGGTTCACATTAATCTAATTTGAGTCAAAGGGCCTGATCACAAGTTTGGAGGTATTGCACTCGTTCACCCTCTCCGCATGCTGTAATTACCGGGTGGCCCATTAGGTATGTATGATCACAAGTTATGGAGACCATACCGTTATTCCCCATGCTGGAGTCCCCTGGCAGACGGGTAAAACACCCGGTAACCGTTATGACTGAGTGTTGACCACTACTGCCAAACTCAGGCCCAAAGTGTCTCATGAGCGAACATGCTCTATAAACGAGCCTCCTTATCCCATTGACCCTTGTACTACAGACTCATGTACTAGGTGAGCTTACTTTCCTTAATTGTGTTCGGATGGGATGGTGACTATTCTGATGCTGCGTAAGTTGACCAAAAAGCTGGCAGACCGCTGTGTGGAGCTATTTCTGCATTACGATAGATGGTGCCCTTGTCTGTGTCTCCAAGACCCACTCTTATTTGATCTAAGCCACCATCTAGGTGTTGGCCATCGTGCGTATATATAAAACCAATATATGGTTGGCATGTACAGAGCCCGGCAACCTTTTTGTAGATGGCTGTCCAGAAGTGATTTTATGTGTTTTAATCTTATGAAAAACAACTAAGAAGCTTAATTTGTAAAACTTGGGGTTTCCCCCAAAGTAACCCAGGGCAATCCAGACATGGATCCCTTGCTCACTGTACTTTGGAGAGGCTCCGCTTCAGCTCACTGATGAGGCCTAACAAGGCCAAAACACATGTCTGGAGTTGCTGATAGTACTCTTGTTCAGAGGAGAATTGCCTAGCATTTCAGTGCTGGACTGCCCATGTGTGTGGAACAAAGACCGATACGCAAATGTGTATTTCTCCTCTGTGAAGGGAGCTGTGAGCTAAAACGTGGTTGTAGACCCTTCTGAGTGGAAGACCTTCCATAGAACAGAGTATTTGACCTGTGTTCGGTCTCAGTTGAGGGGCTCCCACATTCTTGTTTAACAACTTAGAAGTTACTTGTGATGTTATCATTTTGCTGCCATTAATTTTGAATAATCATAGGGACTTGATTCATGTTGTATACCATTTCTGCACTGTGGCCCCAAGAAAGCAGGTATTCGGTTGTAAATGGCACTGCCTAGTGATTGGGTCCATGTTTCTGCAATGGTTTTATAGTTGAAGAGATACATTTCTGAGAGACAACTGTTTGTGGTGGATAAAACCCTGTTATGACTATCTTTTAGGTGTATATGGTATTCATTTCACTTCCACTCTACCTCCTCATTTAAGCCAATCTCATGACTTCTTGTTTTAAACATGGGATTCTGTTTCCAATAGTGATGTTTTATTTCCTGATTGTAACCCCCTTTCACCTGCATCATTACAGTCCATTCTAAGATGTTCTTGCTATATTCTTTTTCCATAAAGTGTGGAACAAATGGGTCCATGCTTGCTCTATTGCAAATTCAATTTCCATGGTGAATCGAAGGTTTTATTTTTATTTGTATTGTTGTTTTGCATTTTGTAAACCACCATGGAGGTATTGCTTTTAGTTTGGGTTCTCATTATTTGCAGATACTTCAACCCTACAACACCTTTAGTACTGCATGTTGTATGTTTGCACACTGCACATGCCTCACATGGAAAATTACCCTTCACAACTGGGAGAGCCCACATTACTGTAATTGTGGATAACTGAACCTCTTCCCAAGTCTAGCCATTCTAGTGCACTTTGGATACTCTTGCTGAATCTACGCCGGTTTCATTATATTGGAGATCTCTCCATATAGTACCAGTTTTTCAATCTGATTTTTCTAATCCTGTGTGAACGAAGGGTCTAAGTGGTGACAAAGGAAATGTCATCTTCTCTTGATGTGTTCATTCTACTGTCTACAGAGTCTGCCTGTTATCATTGCTAGCTCTTTTCTTCACCCTCTGAAATCCCTTCCGTAGGACACTCCTTTTTCTGTAAGTTTCTAATCAAGTTTATTTTCTTCTTTTTTCGATTCTGTTGGCTGCTTCTGTTGCAGAGCAAGTGTAGGAACTGTCTGATTGGTAATGTATCGCGTAGTGCATTTGGGTGGATAGCAACATAGGGCGGCAAAGAATTACGGTATGTAGCTTTTGCCGATGGTTTTACTTTAAATATCTCAAATTCAGAGTAACGTCTAAAAAATGGATTTCTCTATAAATGATGAAGTGAGCAAATCTTACGTGTAGAACTATTCATATTTTCCTTGCCAAATAAGGAGCATTTCACCAATATATATCTCCCACCTGACGCGGTGGCATTGGTGAATATTTCTGTGGCTTGAATATACTTTTATTCCAAAGATTTAGTATATAGATCCACTATGTAGGAGGATATGATAGCCCTGACCGATCTGCCTTCAAGTTGGATTTATACATTAATTTGCCCTAGAAGAAACTTCCTGTTAAAGGGTTGTCTGCATCCCGCATGATGAACAAACGCATGTCTTCTTCTATATTAGAATGTTAATGCATTAAGCACTCTTTGGTGTTCTCTACAGTTGTCTGTTGGGGAGTCCTGGTAAAGTTATTGAACATCTATACGTTTCTGGTCATATGCCTCAAGACCCAGTCTTCTATGATACTGATCATGTGTGTGCTATCTTTGACATATGATTTTTGTTTATTTTTTTATTTGTTTTATTTGGTTGGATAATATAATCATCCTTTCAAATATATAACAAATCATCAAATTACATCATGTTAAAATGATTTCATCAAACAAAATATAATCTCCTTCAGATTCGGCACATACATTAACGATACCATAAAATCACTGTTTCATTTCATTAGATTTCATTGTTCATCCTTTCACTTTTAGGGAAAATTGCATCCAAGAAA
The DNA here is from genome assembly GCF_040938575.1 of Ambystoma mexicanum. Classification (NCBI taxonomy): domain Eukaryota; kingdom Metazoa; phylum Chordata; class Amphibia; order Caudata; family Ambystomatidae; genus Ambystoma; species Ambystoma mexicanum. The sequence goes on from NC_090937.1 coordinate 1,612,460,514, forward strand.
TGAACTATTGCCACTCGTACTGCCAATTTGAAGCTGTAAAAATGTGTTGGCAAATTTCACTCAGTTCCATATTACAGTAGATATCCACTAAGTGTTTCTTAAAGTAGATTTTGCGTTTAATGGACAACATGGGACGGATCATTATGCAATGTTCCAAAGTTTCTTTTTCAGATTAATCTAAGCAGGAATGAAAATAGTTCAATTATATTGGAATTAGTGTCCTTCTGGCCATAATCTTTCTTATCGACCATAGGTTCAGCCTGAATCTTAAATATTGATCACGTATATATGGTGACGGACATTTGGTAAGGTAATCAGCCATTTTGCGATAACTTTTGTGTGTTCATATCAGGTATGTGTTGCTTGAATATTGAAATGCGTATCTAATTTGGTGAAAAAATGTAATGAAGATGTTTAAGTCACAGAAGTATCCACTCATGTTAAATCTCACAATTGCTGTTTTTAGACTTGTATAGGTTTCAAGTTGTATTTTGCAATTCTATCGGCAGCGCATTCCACTCCGGATGCCCCGTGCAGTTCATGTTCAGTCTCGTGTTGAGACCTCCTGGAAAATCAGTGGGTGGTCACCGACAGTCTTACATCTGTGGGTCTACAGTGTTGGTTTCTGACTCAACTCAAACAAAATGAAGGGACAAATCGAAAGAGGTCTAAATGTCCTGCCCTCTGTGATCTCTACACACAAGGGATCCACATCCTCCCGGTTCTTGGGTATGTTCTGCATCTCTTTCTGAGATTACTAGATCAAGGAAAGTCCGGTGGTCGATCAGGTTTGTAGATGGCATTTAAACACTAAGCCCAGCTGAAGGGGCTGCCACCGGGCTTAGCTTCAAGATCCTCATTAGCGTTAGCATCGGTAAGGTGGGCCATGGCTGTCATCTGTCATCTGCGCACCCCCGCAGATGCATTCCTGCCGCATGTCTCCATGCTTCCTCCACTACTTCATGGCTCTTGAAGAAGGACTCTGGTGGGCCCTCTTGGCTGCTGTTCACATGGGGGGGTTAGGGGAGTGTGGCGTCTCTCAGAGAAATAGGCTTTACTGTCCCATAACCTATGCAATCTGTTCTCACTCACCCCAGAGGAGGCTCAGCCCCCGAGGATATGCAGTTGGCTGCTACACATGTCCTTTGATTTAGTTCCTGACCCACCTTACACATAACCTAGTTCTGCCAGGATGTTTACCTCTCTGCCCTTATAAGGCTGACACTCACTCCGGGTCCAGGCTAGCCATGGGTGAAAGACTGCTATTACCTGGAAACGTCCCCTGGCCTTGTGTCTCCCTCCGCCCCCCCTACCCATCTCATAAATCTGGGGGTTGTTCATGTTCTGTAAAAATGCACCAGGACCTGGAACCCCCCACAAATGTACCATGTTGCTAGATAAACATTGCTTCATTGCACCGGCTACTCAGAAGCCAGCGACCACTAAAGTCCAAACTGTTCCTCACCATTCCATTCGAATGTGGGAGGGGGGGACCGAGGGAGCAGCAAGCGCCCGAGTAGATTCCAAGTTTCAATGCCAGCCCATCCACCCTGCCAGGATAGGTAAGTGCCGTGAACCGGGCAGGACCATGTGCACACATCACACCATTAATGCTACTCCGGGCCAGATCACATGCGTGCTGCTAAATCATGCCAGGGGCTTTAGGAAATGGTGCTCATTGAATGGCCAGACAGTGACATGCGGTGTCCTCTCTCAACAGAGTGCCGGGAGATCCTCCTCCAGCTGATGTTGGACATCATGAAAGAGCTGATGGAGAAGGGAGAAGAGGAGGAGTGCTGCGTGGAGCTGCTCAGCCACATCCTGGAAGTTCTCTACAAAGCTGAGCATGTACGTACCAAGCGCCCAGAAGCCCTCACAGTAATTAACATTGCTTTCCAGTGGCCAAAGTAGAACATTCCCTTACTACATGCGTACTGTGCTCCTCATCAAGCGCCCAGAAGTCCTCACAGTAATTAACATTGCTTTCCAGTGGCCAAAGTAGAACATTCCCTTACCACATACGTACTGTGCTACTCGTCAAGCACCCAGAAGCCCTCACAGTAATTAACATTGCTTTCCAGTGGCTAAAGTAGAACATTCCCTTACCACGTTGTACAATCCTAAAGAAATGTCTTACATAACTGCAAAATAAGCAGAGTTTCCGGTTTTATGTGGACACAATTCAGCTAGCCAGCCTTTAATGCTTACAGATTTGTTTTCAAAACAGCAAAGCTTTACTGTGTACAGTGAGTTTCAGCTGTCTTCAAGCAGTAAGTTAGTGTGACCTTGATTTGATGACAGCTCAGAGAACTTTGGATGAGTGATGATGAGTGAGTGCTCTAAGTGTGTCATTTAGGACATGAGCTGGCGGGCCGGAGGATGGCCGGTGGGTGAGCTCGTGTCTACAGTGATCCTAAAGAGAAACTGAAACCTTGTAGAAAGTGAATGACTAAAGAGTCACACTTCTAATGCCTGTTCCTTATGCGTCCTACTTGGGAGCGTCTGGCTTCCACTATAACAGTGTCTATGGCAGTGAGTCACGTTGTCGGGTAGTCTCGCCTGCCAGCTCAGCAGCATCTTCCAATGGCCTTAATGCAGAGGGAATGGAACAGAGTGCCTGCAGGCGTATTTGTGTGTTTCCCTTCAAATTTCCTAGATGGTCAGCACTTTCGGAGAAGGGAGATCCATCGCTGCGCATACAACACTGCCCCTCCAGCGGGGTAGCTGGCCTAGGGTGTTGGGACAGGAACTCTTTTGGGGTGTCTTCACCTGTGCGTTATTCATGCTCAGAATTGTAGCCTTATACATATATTAACCATTTCTTGATTCTGGCTAGAGGTCGGGCAGGCGTGCTGTCAAATAAGGGGGATGAGTAGTTTATGATCCGATGCGGACTTAAACTTCAGATGCCGTTTGTACAGGTGGCATTTCTTCAACACCCACACAACTCATGGCCTCTCTCTCGATCTGGGAATACATGGCTCTGAGGTTTTACGCACTTGTTTGACATTTTCAGGGCCCATCCATTATTAAGTATTGAGATAGCACGAGGGCTGGCATCGGCATTGATTACTGTGTCTTTATGTCAATCTAGGAAGTTATGGTGTCATTATGAAGAACACCCTTGGTCTTCTGGAAGGGCTCTTGGTTGTGTGTTCTTCACTCCCACTCATTGATCAACATGACCGGGTCACATAGAGGAACCATAAGATTCCCATCGTTGGGCTCAATCTTCCACAGTAACCAGACATGCCCAGAAAGATTAGCAGTTCCATGACAGCTTTCGCAGGTGGTGACCCTTTAATGTTTTTCACTTTTTTTGGGTAATCTCTAAAGCCTTTAGGGATGAAGAAGCCTTGCCAGGTGTTCTTCCCCATCTGTGGGTGCTTACGGAGATCATCACTGAAGTTGATGACGACATCAAGGCAGCTTCGCTTGCGCCACATCCTGTCTTGGCAGACCTGTGCGGCTGAAGTGTTGCCAAAGTTCAGTTGTTTGGTATTTTTAAGCCCTGTGTGTCTGCAGTTATGCGGCATACATCTTTGCTCAGTTTCGGATGGTGGTTGCTTGGCAGCAGATACAGATTTTAGAATACTTTGGCACCTGCAATGTGTTGATCAGGCAGGTCATTGAACTTTGGGTATAATGTCTCTTTCTCTGAAGATAGTCCAGCTGGGAGGTCCATGCGGATGAAGAGCGAGATTTTCTCAATGTTTCCAGCCATTGCCATTCACCAGGGCTGTCAGTTCTTCTCAACATTAGCCCGCATATAAAACAATACACACCTATCTCAGCTTGGCATTGAATCGTCTTCTTGACAAGAACATTGGGGGCAATGTCTATCATGTAGCCAATCACGTTGAAGGTTCTTTTGGAATTGTTCATGCAAGGCTGAGGTGCAAACATTAACAGTGAATCTGATGAGGTCCCACCTTTCTGCCAGCATGCAGCACAGTGCATGTCTTGGCAACAAACACCTTGAACTTGGTGCAGTGGTCTACCTGCCACCGTTCGGGAAGTGAAAATATCTGGGAAGGGTATTGTGTGACACATCCAAAGGTGGAAAACTTGGGGGTTTAAGCGATGGGACAGGAGTTGTCAATGTGAACTTTTTCACTGGCTGTAGTACTACTTTGATGACCGATCTTTTGACGTTGTCAGTGAGGAATGCTAAATGTAGAACACCTTCTCTCACCCTGTCTGTGCCACTGGGCTTGAGATTCATCAACCTGTGTCTTAGCCATTAAGATTGGGCGCCACTCACAACTCATGGCACTCTCTTGGGACCTTGTCCATAGATCTGTAGACCATGGCAAAATGGTTGAGCCCACCACACCGGTGGCAAGCGTGCCCTCATACTTGGCACCTAGCAACACTCACAGTGTTTGCAAGGATCTGAGGCCAGGGTGGTTACTTCCCAGGCCAGAGGTTGGGATCTAGGATTGAACTTTGTTTAGGCTTGGGCACCTTTGTGCTGAGGACGGCTCATCACGTTCTCTTAGGTGGAATCTCTAGGGTCCGTAAGCTCATGGATGTGCACCATTCCAAGGATTTTCTTCAATGAGATTCTCAGTTCATGGAGAACATGTTTGCGGAACCATGTTGATACACACAGCTCTGGGTAAATTATGTATAGATTTTGTGGGCTATATTTGTGATCTCATTTGACTTTGTACGCTGTCAGACTCTCAGAAGAACATCATTGAGTAGTTTGTGTTCCATTTGATGTGCGTGGCGGAGGTAGAATCTTTTGAAATGTGTATTGAACTGTGGATGTGACTGCAACGAACGAGCTGTGGTCACTGATTCCTAGGCATCATCACGGGTATCAGGGAGCAAGAGGAGTAGTTTGAGTACATAGTCACCAGCCGATGAAAACGTGTGCAGCGGCGGTGTATGCTAATCTGACATATAAGCCCTCCGCTTATAAAGGTGAGGATAATGTGGAAGAGAGCAAAAGTCGAAAACGCAAATATATATCAACACGCCACAAAAGTAAGCAGCGTGATGAGAGAAAGGACAGACAGAACAGACAGCTGAAGATAGGGGAAGAAGCAAGGAGATAAAGGGAAGTGAAAGACACAGCTAAGACAGTAACGATAGTACATAATTAATGGATGGGAGGACAGATATTAATTAAGCTAGATGATAAGGGCATTGATGGGGATTGAGAAAGAGACGAAAGAGAAAATAGGGAAAAGAAAGAAAGAGAACATGAGAGAGCATACAAAGAAGTGAAGGAAATAGAGAGGAAGCAAAAGGAACAACGAAGAAGGTACAAGCAAAGGAAAGAGGAGGGATTAGAAGAGAAAAAATGAGAGGAGATAGAAATAAAAAGATGGAAAGTGCATAGGTTGCAAAGAAGGCAAGGGGAAGAAGAGTTGAGAGAAATGAGTAGAAGGGAAGAAAAGATGAACGGAAATAGTGGACTAAATGATGATGAGATAGATTATTTATTTAATAGAAGTATAGTGCGGATCGAAGCATGAGAACAATCTGAGGAAGAGAGTCACAAAAGCCCTGTAGGGAGCTGCAAGGAATACCGAGAATATACACATGGGCTGACGAGCATGAAACAGAAGCCTTAGGAAAGAGGATTGCAGATTTATATATGCAAATGAGGGATACGGATAGGTGTAAAACCAAAGAGAATGTTGAAGAACCTTCATCGAGGGAAACAGGAGGTAGTTCAGATAATTTCATAACAGACGAGCACAGAACATTGTCTTTAAGTACGCTAGATCTTGATGATGTGGAATGGGATGAAAGCCATACAATCTGGGGCAAAATGAGATGAAGAAAGGGAAGAAAATGAGAAAGCAAAGAGAGGGCGTAGGTGATTTTTTGAAAGATTCAAGTGTAAAAAAAGGGTTAAAATGACCAGACCTAGAGGGCCCTAAAGAAAAAACACCAGAACCAACACCATACACTGAGCAACCACAAGCACGATTGTACAATGAAGGGGATGTATCCCCATCTTATGTGAGCACCTTAAGGTCACTGCCAGGACAGAGACAAATGGGTGAGACTAGTCCCACCTGGAACACACAAAGCATAGGTGGGTACGATTATGGATCAGGGTTTTAACAATTCCCATTATTAGAGATAGGGGGAGATGACTACAATACATTCTGTGGCTACACATGGATAAGGATAATTTGAAATGTAAATAACCTAGTTTGACTTCAGGTGCAGGAAAATGAATGTATGAGTTAGAGATAATGACATCAGGAATGACTTTGGCCAAGGTGACATGAAAGGCCTGCTAGCAGTCATTCTGGGACACAGGGCTTGCAATAATTGGAAACAAGCTGGGTATTCGGGTGTGAATGCACAAAACATGACACACAATGGAGCTCTATTTGATAATTGCAGAGCAGATGTATGGCGGGCGCTCAGAGTACAATATCTCGATACTTCAGATATGGGTTTGATTATGACTAGAAAAAGGGGCGAGGATGAAGATCCTGTGGCCTTTATTCAAGATATTCAAGGGAGATGGTGTCATGAGATGAGAAAACCGTGGGATAAAACAGTGGTGTTATTTTACCACATTTGATGACAGAGACTGCCTAAGTCAGTGCAAAAGCAGATGAAGAAACAGATAGCAATGGAGGCAAAGCCATGCGCAGAAATACAATTGACTATCGTGCACCATTGCCGATTGTTACAGCAGAAGAACAAGAAGAAAGCTGAGAGTAGAAAGCAAGAGGAAGCAAATTTATTTCAGAAGAAATTGTCAAAACTGGCCATAGAGGGAGCGTTATAGATGGCTAGTGACAGTGTGGTGACACAAGAAATATGACCAGCAGAACAAAGGAATGTAGACTACCCTATGGATCAGAGTGGGTACAATTTGGCCAAGAGAAAGAGGGAATGGACCTAGGGGAGGGGAACGAGGTGGATTTCAGAACCGTCAGGGAGGAGGAGGATTTAATGGCAGACAGCCACAACAGTGTTGGAATTGTGGAAGGATAGGGCACATAGCCAGAAAATGCAGAGGTTGAGGAGGTATGCAGCAACATTGACAAACTCCAAGAGGGGGGATTGGCTATGTCCATAATATAATATTGAACCACAGGAGTATTATGACCAAGATTACACACAGAATCAAACATGTGTGTCACAAACACAGCAAACACAGCAATCTCTGTTTCAAATGTAATCACCACAAGGGCATCCACAGCAAGTGCCTATGCAAACACAACAGATACAAACTCAGCAAGCGCAGACACAACAGGCAATGGTGCCACAATGGAATACAAAGGCAGGAATTCCACAAATACCCACACATGAATTAGGGAGTGTGACCTTGGTAAGAGGACATCCTTTCAAAGGTACAGGGATGTATTGATAGCCACAATGTGACAGCCCACAGAGCAACCTAATGTCTTCTGTCCTATCAGTGACACCAGACCCTCAAGAGGAACCAAGGGTCAAGGTAACAATACAAGGCAACACATTTGTGTTCCTTGTAGGCACTGGAGCAACTCATTCCTGTGTCTTTGAGGGAAAATACCCAATGTCAGGCATTGCCATGACTGCACAGGGATTCTCTGTGGTGATGAGCCTAGTTCTTTTCACAGACAAAGTACTAATCTCTTAATGAGAACATGACATGTCAATGCCAGTATTATATTCTCACCAGAGACAAGTTAACATATTAGGATGTGACTTGATGACAAAACGTAACATGGCAATATCTTTTACTGACAAAGGAATAGTGTGCTCCACTCCAGGGATACATTACATGAATGTGAAAGAGTTTCTACTAGCCTTTACGGGCCAGAAGGCATTGCGAGGAGTACCTTTAGATCCAGAAGTATTTTTGTATGGAGTGACTGTTTTATTATCGTGATTACCCAAGTAGGTAGGTAAAACAGTGAGAATACCTTAAGAGTTTTTGTTTAGACCAGAGATACCTATGAATGATGAAGAAGGACAGATCATCCCTTTAGAGCTAGAAGCAGCAGTGGTCAGAGAAGAAATAGCGGTTGTCCATGGAACAGATGATGAGGGGAGAGGATGGAGAGCAGTGATTGCCCTCAGTTAAGGATACAGGTTGACAGACATGACATATTAAGGATTATTATTCGATGATGAATTGGTATTTTTCATAAGTCTCACTTATTTGATTAAACTGGAGAATAGAGAAATACTGCAAAGAATGGGGATGGTAAAAAAGAACCTGTCATTGTTCCAGGAAGACCTATGGGCCTATTGAAAGGAGTAGAAGTTCAAATCAAGCTTAATCCAGGAGCAATTTAGCCACAAGCAAAACAATAACCCATGTTCAGAAAAGTGGATGAAGGTATATTCGAGAACATTTACACTTTAATTTAGGATCTCTGCCCCCTAACAATACTGATGAAGCAAAATGTCCTTTAGTTTCAAATCCTGCTAAAATATTATCTAATATCCCATCAAAGGCCACATATTTTACAGTTATGGATTTAAAAAAATGCATTCTTCTCAATTCCCCTCCATGAGACTTGACCTTATTTTCATATAGAAATACCCACCTGAAACATACTTGTTTGCTCCAGGGGTACTGTGAGTCCCCCTCGATCTTTAACATGACCCTTCTGATGGATCGGGGTAATGTTAAGTTCAAACGTTCTGTAATTTAGTACGTGGGTGACATTTTAGTGTGCAGTGAGACAGAGAAAGATGCAGACAAGACGCAGTATCACCATACTACCAGAGAAAGGATACACGGTAGATAAGAAAAAGCTACAATATAGTCAGGATGAGGTCCTGTAAATAGGACAATTTACAATAGACACTTTTCTCTCAAGAAGGGAGAAAAGTGACAACTGAAAGAGCAGAAGAAATTATAAAGACTTTAGAACCTAAAACAATGAGCAAAATGCAACTGTGGTTAGGACTATGTAACTATTGCAGGGCAAGGGTTTTCGTTTACAGCACGTACATTCAACCACTTTTAAAAGGACTTGAAGAAGTACTGGTGGATAAGAGTAAAATAACATGGACAGATGAGATGACTTAAGGATTTGAGGTATTAAATAAGGCAATCAGTATAGCTCCTGTGTTAGAAATTCCAGATTATCATGAAGAATTGTATTTATTTTCCCATTCAAATGGAGAAGTCAAGACAGCAGTCCTTACAAAGAAAATAACATTAAGACATGGGCCTAAACTATTGGCTTACTACAGTGGGATTTCAGATCTAGTTATGTGAACAAGCTTTAGCTGCTGCTGCATTTGCCATCAGAAAAGCTTTAAGTATTATAATAGGGTGTTTGGTAACATTATTTGTGGAGCATGCATTATTTGCTATTTTGGAAAACCTAAAAGTACATTGACCACACGAAGAGCATCAGGGTACAAGGTAATTATCTCAAACCCTGCAAGCAAGATTGTTAAATGCAGAATAGTGAATCCTGCAACATTTATAGCAGAACCAATAGGGGAGGATTATTATGATATGATATGATATGATATGATATGACATTTATAAAGTGCCTATACTCAAGAATTTTCAAGGTGCATAACTGCACAACGTATACTGAATTTTATAATGACATTTTCTGTGTTAGCGAAAATGCTCTAGGAGTCGGGGAATTCTCTTTATTGATGGTTCTTCTGAAATTGATCAAACAACTAGCAAAATGCATACTGGATCAGCAGTAGTAAAGCTGAACCGTGAGGGTAAATTTGAAGTAGTCAAAAGTCTGAGATTGCCCTTGCATTGCTCAGCGCAGGTTGCAGAATTAGTAGACTTCAACATGATGTCTATTATTCAGTTAATTAAAATACAAGGTTGAGCCACACAAGGGGAGCAAGACTTAAGGAGGAAACAGGGGTGTTCTTTATACCCACTGAGGCAATATGGAGGCAGGATAGTACAGGAAAGCCAGTTATGCCTCTAGCATTATTGAGGGTAGCTCTGGAGCAGCTTCCCTACCCACACATAAGACTCCAGAGAGTCTTGCTACTCTAATTGCAGAAGATATCTGTCGTGCTATTGATGATGCCATTTGTTCTGTCATATTTGATGTCCTTGGTGTGTGTAATATCAAGAGATCTTTGAATTGACTATGTTCTAGACAAAGCACTGTGTGTAGACATTTTTATGTAAATTAGATTTTGTGATGTCTCTTCCCACTCATTTATCAAGAAAGTTTTTTTTTAAGTGGATTGCTATAAGTATTAGAATTGAACTGCTGTGAATACGAATACAATCTGTCCCATGTGTGATGAATGTATTTGTGAAAGTGTTTTAAAAAATAAGGAGCTGTTAAATAAAGATTGTATATCTATATGTTTTCAAACGCAGACTTCCTCCATTAAATCATTTGTTTCCAGAAATTCCAATTACATATTTTTCTTTTTATCAAGAAGGTGTAAGGCCTTTTGCAAACAATCCAGCCCATTGTAGCTTTTCTGTTTATATGTGTAGTTCCATGGATCACCAGGGCTGAGTAAACTGGTCCTCATTTTGCGAAATGTATATTTGAGATAGGCAGCATATGTCCTTTGATCAATAGGCTACATCCCTGATTGAGAGAGGAAGCAACTGTTTTACGATCAATAGCTCTTCCCATTAATTGAGGGAAGCAGAATATGCCTTTCATAAATAGGCCTTCTCCTCATTAAGACATGCAGCAAATGTCATTTGATCAATACCCTTCTCACCGATGAATATTGGCAACATATGCCCTTTCAACAATAGGTCTCGTAGGTGCAGCATCTGTTCTATGATCAATGGGTCTTCCGGGTAACTGAGGGAAGCTCCAAATGCCTTTTGATCAATTGATCTACTCCCTGATTGAGAGAGGGAGCGTCTATCTTTTGATCAATGTGCCTTGCTGCTGCTTGGGTTAATCAGCGTTTGTCCTTTGATCAATAGGTCTCCTCCGTCATTAAGATAGGCAGCGTATGCATTTTGCAAACTAGTCCTTATTGCTGATTGGGTGAATTGCCATGGTGATCAATAGCCCCTGTCCCTGTTTGGGAGAGACAGTGGGCCTCTTTATGAGTGTGGCGGTCCGGAAATAAGGGTGTCCGTAAGCTTACCGGCACCCTTCTTTCGAGACTGCCACACTCCGAGTTTGCCTGCCTGGGCCACTGCGCCCGACAGGCTTGACCAAGGCGGGTACAGTGGCCCCGGCAGGCAGACTCATCATAGAAGCACCCGCACCCGTAGTGCCGGCGCCGGTGCTTCTGTGCCCCCATTCCCATGGAGTCCAATTGGACTCCATGGGATTTGGAATGGGGACTAACATTTTCCAGCACCTAGCTTCACGGTCAGCCGGGACTTGTAATATCCCGCTGGCACAGGGAAGCTAGGTGACAGAAATGGTGTTACGAGGATGGCGGTAAACTGTCGGTTGCACTGGCGGGTTACCGCCGACCTCGTAATGAGGCCCAGTGTCTGTCCTTTCATCAATAGGTATCCTGCCCGATTGAGAAAGGCAACATTTGTCCTCTGATCACAAGGTTTTCTCACTGATTGAGCAAAGGAGAATCTGTCCTCTCACCGATTAAGATAGCCAGCATCTGTCATCTGATCAATGGTCTTTCTCCCAAATTAAGAAAGACAACATCTGTTATTTGACCTATAGGACATTTCCCTGATTAAGATAGACAGCATCTGTCCTTTTATCATTAGACCCTCTCCCTGATTAAGATAGGCAACATGTGTTCTTTAATCTGTTACTTTGTCCTTTGATCTGTAGGTCACCTCTATGAGTGAGGAGGCAGCATCTGTACTTTGATCAAAAGGCCTCCTCCATGAATGAGAGAAATGAGCAGATGTACAGCTTTCACCTGCCAGCATAGAGAGACCCACGCACGTACCCTTTGATCATTAGATCTCTTCTCTGATTGGGAAAAGCAAGTATCGGTCCTTTGATTAAGAGGTCCCCTCAAGTAGAGACCTATATAGGTCATCTCTAGGTACAGGGCCCCATAGATGTCCTATACATGAGTCGTCACTTGCAACCACTCTATCCCTCTACGAGCAAGAACTCAATGATGTGAAATAGAGGATTCCTAGAGGCTGCAACTCTTTGGTACTGCGTCCTATAACAATGTTGGCTGTCAATGGTTCGTCTTTCAACAGGTCACCTCCTCAAGGTGTACAGGCTTGAAGCTACATCGTGTGGTACTATGTTCTGTAAATGTGTTTTCAGTCACTCGGTCACTCTATCCCTTTACGTACAGGTGACCTCCATGATTGGGAGCGTGAGAACCCCTGACATTACATTTCATTGTAGAGTGTGTGTTAAGTATCTCTGAGTGGCAGCCTATCAGTTCTTTAAAATGAAAATTCACAAAACTCCTTTCAGATAAAGCAGTTAGAGAGATACCAATGTATGTGTATGACCTGCCTAGGCACATTCTCTCTCCACATACCTCCACAAATTCTCAATTATGCCACCAGAAAGGCTTCAACCAAGGTTAAACCCCGCTAAGAGAGGGTGTCAGCCATTTCATCACAGGGCGCCTTGGTTCATGGCATTTTCTGCTCCTGACTCAGGGCACAGGATTGTGAATGAATGGTGCTTGTTAGGGTGACACTCAATTCACCAGAGAAGAAACACGTCCAATGGTACATCTCTGCTCTTAGGCTGGTCCTTGCCCAGAAGGAGTAGGCCCCTCTCCTCACCTGTCTGGATATCAGATGCTTCCAATGAGTCAATGAGGTTAATAATCTTGTCTTTCATTTAGGCACCTTCTCCAAGGCCTCCAGCATAATCAGAACGTATCCTCTCCTTTCTAAGGCAAAACCACTGCAGACATGCCTGCAAATCCAATCTCAGCAACGTTGAACTCAACACCCAGATCCACCTGAGACATCCTGCCTTCCTAACGCAACCCAAGAGGACTCCTTGGATATCAGAAACTGCACCACTACAGCTGCCCCCTCTACACCCAGATCCACCTGAGACATCCTGCCTTCCTACCGCAGCCCCAGTGGACTCCTCAGATATCAGAAACTGCACCACTACAGCTGCCCCCTCTACACCCAGATCCACCTGAGACATCCTGACTTCCTAACGCAACCCAAGTGGACTCCGCGGATATCAGAAACTGCACCACTACCGCTGCCCCCTCTACACCCAGATCCACCTGAGACATCGGGCCTCATTACGACCCAGGCGGTAAGTTACCGCCTGGGCCGTGACTTTACCACCATGGCGTAAACTACGTTTACGCCATGGTGGTTGGCGGACTTACCGCCCCATTCCGACCTTGGCGGGGCGGTAAGTCCCCAATCCCCATTTACCCTTCCCCATTCCCATTTTTGCCCCATAGGGCATAATGGGAGTGGGGAAGGCGTTAATTACGCCACCGTAAATTACGGTGGCGTAATTAACTCCATGGTCCCTTAGCGCCATGGATTTTAACACCTGCTAAAAGCAGGTGTTAAAAGCACCATGGCGCTAGGGGACCTCGTAATTGGCGGTAAGGGGTCGGCGCAGCTAACGCTGGCGTTAACCCCTTACCGCCAGGGTCGTAATGAGGCCCATCCTGCCTTCCTACCACAGCCTCAGTGGACTCCTCGGATATCAGAAACTGCACCACTACAGCTGCCCCCTCTACACCCAGATCCACCTGAGACATCCTGCCTTCCTAACACAACCCAAGTGGACTCCTCGGATATCAGAAACTGCACCACTACAGCTGCCCGCTCTACACCCAGATCCACCTGAGACATCCTGCCTTCCTAACGCATCCTCAGTGGACTCCTCGGATATCAGAAACTGCACCACTACAGCTGCCCCCTCTACACCCAAATCCACCTGAGACATCCTGCCATCCTAACGCAACCCAAGTGGACTCCTCGGATATCAGAAATTGCACCACTACAGCTGCCCCCTCTACACCCAGATCCACCTGAGACATCCTGCCTTCCTAACGCAGCCTCAGTGGACCCCTCAGATATCAGAAACTGCACCACTACAGCTGCCCACTCTACACCCAGATCCACCTGAGACATCCTGCCTTCCTAACGCATCCTCAGTGGACTCCTCAGATATCAGAAACTGCACCACTACAGCTGCCCCCTCTACACCCAGATCCACCTGAGACATCCTGCCTTCCTAACGTAACCCAAGAAGACTCCTCGGATATCAGAAACTGCACCACTACAGCTGCCCCCTCTACACCCAGATCCACCTGAGACATCCTGCCTTCCTAACGCAACCCAAGAAGACTCCTCGGATATCAGAAACTGCACCACTACAGCTACCCCCTTTACACCCAGATCCACCTGAGACATCCTGCCTTCCTAACGCAACCCAAGTGGACTCCTCGGATATCAGAAACTGCACCACTACAGCTGCCCCCTCTACACCCAGATCCACCTGAGACATCCTGCCTTCCTAACGCAACCCAAGTGGACTCCTCGGATATCAGAAACTGCACCACTACAGCTGCCCCCTCTACACCCAGATCCACCTGAGACATCCTGCCTTCCTAACGCAACCCAAGTGGACTCCTCGGATATCAGAAACTGCACCACTACAGCTGCCCCCTCTACACCCAGATCCACCTGAGACATCCTGCCTTCCTAACGCAACCCAAGTGGACTCCTCGGATATCAGAAACTGCACCACTACAGCTGCCCCCTCTACACCCAGATCCACCTGAGACATCCTGTCTTCCTAACGCAACCCAAGTGGACTCCTCGGATATCAGAAACTGCACCACTACAGCTGCCCCCTCTACACCCAGATCCACCTGAGACATCCTGCCTTCCTAACGCAACCCAAGTGGACTTCTCGGATATCAGAAACTGCACCACTACAGCTGCCCCCTCTACACCCAGATCCACCTGAGACATCCTGCCTTCCTAACGCAACCCAAGTGGACTCCTCGGATATCAGAAACTGCACCACTACAGCTGCCCCCTCTACACCCAGATCCACCTGAGACATCCTGCCTTCTTAACGCAACCCAAGTGGACTCCTCGGATATCAGAAACTGCACCACTACAGCTGCCCCCTCTACACCCAGATCCACCTGAGACATCCTGCCTTCCTAACGCAACCCAAGTGGACTCCTTGGATATCAGAAACTGCACCACTACAGCTGCCCCCTCTACACCCAGATCCACCTGAGACATCTGCCTTCCTAACGCAACCCAAGTGGACTCCTCGGATATCAGAAACTGCACCACTACAGCTGCCCCCTCTACACCCAGATCCACCTGAGACATCTGCCTTCCTAACGCAACCCAAGTGGACTCCTCGGATATCAGAAACTGCACCACTACAGCTGCCCCCTCTACACCCAGATCCACCTGAGACATCCTGCCTTCCTAACGCAACCCAAGTGGACTCCTCGGATATCAGAAACTGCACCACTACAGCTGCCCCCTCTACACCCAGATCCACCTGAGACATCCTGCCTTCCTAACGCAACCCAAGTGGACTCCTCGGATATCAGAAACTGCACCACTACAGCTGCCCCCTCTACACCCAGATCCACCTGAGACATCCTGCCTTCCTAACGCAACCAAAGTGGACTCCTTGGATATCAGAAACTGCACCACTACAGCTGCCCCCATCTCCCAGGTCCATTAGGTCCAGGAACCCCACCTGGGCCTAGTGTTTTTCCAGGCTAGCTTCAGTGCCACTGGCAAGATCTGGGACAGACTCATGTTGTCAGGAGAAGCCAAGATGCCATATAAAGTCTCACAGAGCTTCTTGCGTTGGCAACAGGCATTCTCCGGGTCCCACATGAAGGGTGCATCGTCTCGGGAGGATAGCTCAGGGGCAACGCGTTCGCGTTGGAAGTAAAACGACGCGGAGCAACACAGGTTCAATCCTCGGGTCCGCGCTTAGAAACCTCTGGGTATTAAGCACGTTTTAAATAACCAATTATAATAATTAGAATTGTGTTTACTTTCAAAAAGGGTGGCACTATTGCTGTGACTCGCAGGGACTCGTGTCATGGCGCCTTCTCATTACACCTGTTATTGATCATGTAGATGGCCAGTGGCACCGTCATTGCCTTCCCCTCGCTTAGTGTTTACAAACTGATGCACACTTCAGTCTCAACCCCTTTTTAGGGATATCATCGTTATTTGGATGTGTAGTGGAATAGGGTGACAAAAATTAACTTCATCACTTTGAGGTCACCCCATTTACAGGCCTTCCAATCATTCTGAGGCTCCTATGCTACCGGTACCCCCCATCTTCAGCCAATCAGTGAGAAGTAGACAAAAAGTCCTAACTTGATTTCCACCCAGGCATGACCCTACAAGAAGTTCTAATAGGAAAACACGCCTTCCGTCAGCCCATGCTACTGCTCATTAGAATCCCCCCCCCCTGCACTCAGACGGGAAGGGCGGGCACTCTACTCCTATGCACATGCCCCAGCAGGTCCATCATGCTGCAATCTGCTGGGGGATGCTGGGGGACAGAGGAATATGCCCTGTAGCTGCACCCCTGATCACTGTCCCATGCCAGCAGTGACATTCTGGCATGAGATTCCATGTATGCTCCTGCTGGGAGATGCCTGACACTGGTCACTATGTAGCTAGAAGGGGCGTTCATTGCTGCTCCCCCAGGGTGGTTTGCTCCTGTTATGCTGAAATCCACACACAGTGATGGTAAGGTGCTACCACCCTCATCTCTCCCAAGTACCAGAAAACAACAGGCCACATCCATGGCCAGACGTGACATATGTCCCACATAAAACAAAGAACATGTCTTTACACAAAATCAGAAAGTAGGACCGTTCGGCAGGGCCAATGGAGGCCTACAGGCTGCTGGCCTCACGTTTATCTCGCAAGCAGGCTCTTTGTAGGGTGCCAGCACCCACATTTCAGCACTTTCCATAACAGCAAGGGAACCACACTATGCATCAAGAACACCTCGGTCAGCCAAGGACACATTATGCAACCAGAGCCGCTCTTAGAAAATGACCTCAAGACCAATAACCTCTGATTCTCATAGAAGCTTTTAATTATCTATGGGAAGAGCTCCAACAAGCTGTTAACAAAACATCATTTAATGAAATGACTGGAGAAGGAGAGAACATGGGCTCCTCATTGAACAGACCCATTAGTCTGATACGTGCTGCTTTGGAGCTGTGCATTAGACATCCTCTGCCCTGTGCCCATTGGACTGCACCACATAGAATGACCTGCAGAAGGGCAGGCGCTTTACTGCCAATGACATGTAACACTTGCGTAACTCATAGGCCTCATTACAGGGTTGGTTGTAACCCGCCGGTGTTACCGGTGGGTTGCCGCCTACCTTGTACCCCGTTTCTGCCGCCTGATATCCTGGTACTACCGGATATTACAAGTCTCCGCAACCCGGGATGTCAGGCCGCGGGAACTGTAAGTCCCCATTCCCATGGAGTACTATAGGACTCCAACGGAATGGTTACACCGAAGCACCGGCACTTCTGTGAAAACTATGCCGTAGTCTGGTGACCCTGAAAGGGTGCTGGTACGTTGCCTTATTTCTAGACCGCCAGACTTGTAAAGATGCCCAAAGATCTGAAAACTCAACAGGTGCAGGATGAAGCTATGTGGCAAAGTATGAAATGACCATAGCCGTGATTTCCAACCTTCGGCTCGCTGGATGCTTCAGACTACTACTCACATCAGCCCTAGCCAGCATATCCAAAGGTGAGGGATCATGGAACTGGTAGTCCAAAGTATGTCTGGAACAACAGGATGTTCCCTGCCTCAGATTTGCATGCCTGGTATGGACACTTGAGTGTCTATGGCCCCTGCCTGTGGTTCTTCTGGACTGCTGCCATCAAGGAGCTCAGGAAGATGGTAATTGTTGTATACATTGTGGAAGCTTGTTCCTGGTTTCAGTTTTGAACACTGCCACCTTCTCTGGATGTAGAACATCGATGAATCTTTGTTTCGGATGCAGACGCTGATAGGTTGTGAAGCTCTTGGTCCATACTGTCACCATTCCATTCACCCTGGTGGCTGTACAAACCCAAGACAGATGCCATCATCATCAAAAACGTAAAGCTTTTGTATGATTTACGGCTCCATAGACCCGGGAAGGAAGAATGGCCGAAGCAAAGGCTACCCGGGAATGGCCTGTATAAGAAGATAGAGACCTCCAGGAGCCCAAGAGAAGAACGAAGAACGCAAACGCGAGCGCTGGCTCCAGCAAAGGCCTCGAGAATGGGAAGAGAAAGATTAAATCCCCTGGCCTGTGCTGGATATAGGGCCTCATTACGAGTTTGGAGGTAGCCATGCCCTTAAAAAGGGAATGGCTGCCTCCAAACTAGGGTCCCGGTCCATGGTCCCTGAATGGGGAAATACTGGGCCATTCTTTCTTTGGAAGGCCCAGTATTTCTCCATTCAGGGAACCCGGACCTGGACCATCCCCATTCCCATTTGCACCCCCATAGGGCTCAATGGGAATGGGGAGGGAGCTAACAACGGGCTTGTTAATAATGGGCCCGATGTTAGCTCCCTGGTCCCCACATGGGACCCGCAAAGGAGGTCTGGGAATCTCGTAATAGGGCTGAATCGGTTTAACGGCACCGGCAGCTCTATCGGCGCCGTTAAACCCATTCCACCAGGGTTGTAATGAGGCCCATAGTTTAGTAAAGCCCAATCCATTGTGGTACTTTGATTACTCACGGCTTCTATGACAGCTCAGTTGGGAGGTACGAGTAGCTGGCATTTGTGGCAAGAGACTGCTTGATGGGGATGCAGATAATTGATATCTGTGGGGAAACACCCAAAATGTCATACTGATGTATGCGTGATGTGTAAGATATTCTTACTACAGGGTCAGAAGTCACAAGATCCAACCCAAGGGCTGGAAAATGACCAACGTTGTCAATTAGCAATCTGACCTGCTAAGAGTCATTAAATTAAATCTCGCAAAGGGATTAAATGAGTCCGAATCAAACATCAAGCTCCCATTGGGCCTCATTAGAAGTTTGCCAGTCTGGAATTAGTGACCCAGTAATTCTTTTTAGCAGCACATTTCTGGAACTACAAGTTTGCTTGTGGGGTACTTTCATTTACCTCCAGCCAAGAGCTGGAGGCAAGTCAGGCACCCCACTGGCAAAAAACAACCAGTATTACCAGTACCTGTAACACCAGCAAACCCCCAATGGAGTCCAATAGACTCCATGGAATAGGGATTCAGCTGCCATTGCCAGCACCTGTAAAATCCTAGAAATTCCATGAGATCAGGTGCTGGTAATGGTATTATTACTGTTTTGTTTGACGATATCAGGATACCGGCAACCTAATAATGAGGGCATTGCCTGCAGGAAGAGAGGATTCTGGGTCACAAAACTGGATAACATGGAACAATCTACTGGAGCTAATGAAAATTAAACACTCTGGCAATGTATTAAAAAAAGGAATACAAAATCATCAATCAAAAGCAAAATGACAGAGGATCCTTGGGTAAAATATTTGATAAATGTAATTGATGAAGGACATGAGATTGATGCGTTAGTAAGCCTGTGGGTGGCACGCGGTCAGGACAACAAGCAGGTGCACACATGGAGAAATTGAAAATAAGTTAAGCTGGGACCCGCCAGCTGAACTCCACATTCTCTGTGGAGAAAGCACCCCGACTGCAAGAAATTGACCTTTTTATGGGTGGGGATTATTAATGGGCAAACCGACAGACCCCACTGATAGCGATTGACTTAGAAGTTGTGGTAATTCTGTTACGAATGACCATAAAGATTTTACTACACCACCAAACCCGTAATGAGGCCCTCCCGGCAGCATTGTCCTGTGAAATATATCTTGATGCCGATTCTGCCTAACCATATAAGCCAGCATTGCCACTGTAAGATACATTGGGCCTCATTACAAGTATGGAGGTAGCCATGCTGCTTTTAGCGGCATGGCTACCCCCATACCGGGTACCGGGTCCGGGTTCCCTGAATGGGGAAATACTGGGCCATTCCGGCCTTGGAAGGCCTGGTATTTCCCCATTCAGGGAACCCGGACCCGGTACATCCCCATTCCCATTTGAGCCCCCATAGGGCTCTATGGAAATGGGGAGGATGCAAACAACAGGCCCGTTAATGATGGGCTCATTGTTAGCATCCTGGGCTGCTAGCGGGACCCCCTAAGGACGCCTGGTTTTACCAGGCGTCCTTAGCGGGACCCGCAGGCAGACCTCGTAATGAGGTGGTAGGGGGTTAATGGCGCCGGCATCTCTACCGGAGCTGTTAACTCCCTACCGCCAGGGTCATAATGAGGCCCATTTTCATGCTGCCTATGGCCAAAAATCGATGCTAGAGTTGCTACATTGTTGGAGCAGATGGCACTGCTCTCGGAAGATGTGAGCATGCCGCGTGGCCTTTCTAAAGATCTGCATATTGTTGCTGCACACAGTACAAAGCCCAAAATACTGCATAATCTTAATGTCCTCCCAATGCCTCTCAGTGCTATCATTTTGACCAGTCCCAATTTTTCAAAATGTTGGCAGAGATGGGCTCGAAAGCACACAGTAAAGAAGAGGATAGTCCCAGATTTCACACAATGTGGATGGCCAGGGAGAGCTTTCTTAGAACCTGTGCCTCGTGCACACACATTCAAAAGCCCAGGCACAAGGCGGCCTGATGTCTGGCCCTGACACGAGTCTGCCGGCAACCCGCCGGTACTGGCAGACTCGCCTGACCGTTTCCACCGCCTGATAGCCCGGTGCTACCGGCATATCACAGGCAGCAGAGGAACAGTAAGTTCCCATTCCCGTGCAGTCCCGTAGGACTCCATGACAATGGGAAACCTGAAGCACCCGCACCAGTAGTAAAGGCGCCAGTGCTTCTGTGAAAAATCTGCCGGTAGGGGCCTGAACTACCGACAGGTCCGGCATGCCGGAAGATCACAGCCCTCGACTCGAAGTGTCGGCCTCCTAACTGGGAATGGAAGCACGAGTAACCAGTGGAGAAACAGACCAGGAAATGGGTACAGCTATACAAGCCTCTCTGCTTTTAAGTGATTATCAATCTGAGAACTCATTGATTTTTAACTTTCACAATTACATACCAATATTTAAGGTTTTATTGCAAGATCCCCAACCGAGCTTCAACCAAGCTTGAAAATACCAATGTTTTACCCTTTCAGACAAGCCTCGCATATCAACTAGGTGCAGGGTCGGACTGGGACAAGAAATAGGCCCGGTCACCCAAAAAAGTGGCCCACCCCTCGCCTCAAAAAAGTGGCCCACCCCTCACCTCACGATCCTTGATCTCTGATGACATCACCAGAGGTGATGTCATGATGCCTACCCCCAGGCATCCAGACCAAGCCCATTAGCCCCGGGAGCAGGCATCTAAACATTTAGTAAAACCTCAGCAGCCCCGGCTAGGGGCTATCTGGGTTCAGTCCTGGCGCCGTAGGCGCCAGGCTCATAGGAGAAATCAGTCCTGGCGCCTAAGGTGCCAGGCTCAAAGTCATTACTTACCTCAGGCAGACCATGCTGCAAATGACTCCAAACCAACATGAAGCCTGAAAGGGACTATTTTTCTACAGGGACTATTTTTTACTCGGGTGTGGTTCTAGGGACTTCTTACCTGGGACTACTTTTGAGGCTATTTAAACCACACCCGACCAGCAACACACGCTTCGCGTTATTCTGCATCCAGCAGCGTAACACTCACCGTGCCTGCAGCCTGCATCCCGTCTTCTGCCACGCCCGCCTCGAATCCGGAGCTCCAAAAACAAAGAGGGAAGGGACAAGGTTAGAAAACAAACTTATTTCTATTCCACTCCTGATTCTGGATCCATCTTGTCTCCGGACCTGTAAAGAACATCATTTCTGCACGCGCCGCACCTCCAGCTGCAGCGCCGCGCCATACTTACCAGTCTTCACAGCATCCTTCGGGTCGGCGCTGCCTCCATCATTTCTTCGCCGAACTTCGGCACCTAGGAGACAAAAGAAAACCCCAAGGTGAGCCGAGGGAACCAACAAATATAATTCTTACCACCATAGACTTACCTGATTTACCACCGGAGGCATCCTTTTGTGACTCTCCATATTTTCACGTGCCGCATCTGTAAAGAGAGACAAAACAACATGTTTTCCACGTGCAACATTTACCGGACAGCGCCGGGTAATACAGACTCTTACCTGAGCGCCACCAGCTGCCACAAGAGCATCTATTCACGAGCCAGCTGCAAGACAAGAAAGGAAGGGGGGAACAAGAGTGAACATCGGACATATTGAGCTCTATGAACTTAATACTTACTGGTCCTCACCAGGAACCTCAGGGTCAATACTCTCCGGAACTCTCCAGAGCCTTCAAACCAGTGAAGTAACTGGAATCGACGCGCCCCTGCAAATCCACGCAGGATGGAGAGCTCATCTTTCAAGAATATAAGGTGAGATTGCTGTGAGGGCATTTCAGAGGTGATTAGTTGGGGAGGACTGTGGGGGTGCCATCACTTGAATCCACAAGTGGCTAAATCCATCTCTCCACTTGCAGGAGAATATTTCTACAGGTTAAGCAGACAAGATTAAGAGGGCAGATCCAGTCAGTCATCGCTGCACTACGCATCACGTGGGTGGAGACTGCAGCTGTCCGGGTCCGACCGACGCCCCTGTGGGAGCCAGGTGAGCGTAACAGAACGCGAAGCCTATCTACAAATCCCCACCCGGGCGTAATGGAAACCTCAGAAACCGACCAAATAGCCCTATTGTTAGGGGAACTTAGGGCAGAAGTGCACTCCGTGCGCCAAGAGACTAATGCCCTCAGGAGAGAACTGATTGTGTCAAAGGAGCGCACTGATGATCTTGCTAGACAATTACTGCAAAACCAAGCTGGGCAAACACTATTACCTGGATTCGGGGGGAATCCAACTCCTGTTTCATCGAGCAATCCTGCGCAAGTGGTCTTACCAGGGAGCATTCCTTTAGCTCCACCCGAAGGTTTTGCACAGGACCCAAAAAAGTTCGCCGTGTTTATGAACCAATGCCGCTTGCACTTTTTATGCAGACCTGGAGCTTTTCCGAACGACCAAACCAAAGTAGCCTTTGTACTATAATATCTTAGTGACAGCGCAGCGGATTGGTCAATTCCATTAGTTAACCAGGATGACTCTCTTCTTCGGGATTTACAAGGTTTTCAATTGAGCATGGAAAGACTATTTGCCAGACATTCACAGGGACATGCCCTGGATAACAAACTTTTATCATTACGACAAGGTAACCAGGATCTACTAACCTATATCTCCACTTTCAATAGGTTAGTGGTGGAAACTGGATGGCCAGAGGCAAAACGAATTACATTATTTTATCGTGGACTTCGGGGTGAACTCAAAGACGTTTTGGCCCAAGTTGTGAACCCACATCAGGATTGTGCAGAATATATAGACTTAGTGGTCCAGTTAGACCACCGACTTCAGAATAGAAAGGCTGATCGAGCTAAGTTCGAGAATTGGGTATTGGTTAAACCCAATGTTACCCTCAAAGGAACAGATGTATCAGAACCGATGCAGATCGGGGGGTCAAGGGACCCTTAACTCAAAAGGAAAGAGAAAGAAGATGGCAGATGCAATTGTGTCTGTACTCTGGGGCCTAAGGACACTTTCTACGGGATTGCCCTATAAACACATGTAAAAGAGTAGTCGGAGTTGCTGATAAAAATCAAACAGAGCCTGATTCGGGAAATGACCACGCCCGACAAGCGTAGAGGTCCGCTTGCCGAGCTTGAAGAAGGATACTCCGACCTCGCACTTCATCATACTAATGGTCCTTATAGATCCAAGGCAGCCATCACGTATGCATGCAGTGAGGGAACACATTGATAGCGGGGCCATAGGAAACTATGTGGACCACGAGTTGGCTTCTAGGATGAATCTATCTCTCTGCAAAAAGACCACTTCGGATGTCATCACCACAGTCGATGGAACTGAAATTGCCTCTGGGCCTGTAACTCATTCCACCACAGAGATGACACTATTGGGTCAGGATGGGCATCGAGAGACTATTGTGTTTGATTTAATCAAAGCCCCACAGTTCCAAATAATACTGGGGATACCTTGGTTGGAAACACATAATCCTTGTATTGATTGGCGAGAGAAGAGAATAACCTTCCCGGATTGTGCACATACTTGTTACCCAAAAAAACCCTTGAACCAAGGCCTGGCCACAGTCGCTACTCCAGTCGTGCAGTTACGTCAGGAATATCAAGAATTCCAGGATGTTTTCCAAAAGGAACAGGCAAACACCCTACCACCTCACAGATCATACGATTGTCAAATCGATCTCATACCCAGTGCACAACCTCCATGTAGTAGGATCTACGCTCTTACGGAACCCGAAAACCTTCACCTACGACAATACTTGAACCAATACCTTGCTAATGGCTTCATTCGTCCATCCAAGTCCCCTGCATCTTCAGCTTTGTTCTTCGTGCCTAAAAAGGAAGGTGACCTCAGAACGTGCATAGACTACCGCGCATTCAATCAGATCACGGTTAAGAACCGATACCCATTGCCTCTGATCCCCGAATTACTATAACAAGTAAAGGACGTTTGCATCTACACTAAATTAGATCTCCGAGTGGCATATCATCTGGTACGTTTAAAGAAAGGCGACAAATGGAAGACTGCTTTTCGCACTAAGTAGGGGTTATTCGAATACCAGGTGATGCCCTTCGGTTTGTGCAATGCACCAGCAGCCTTCCAGTATTTTATGAACGATGTCCTTCGTGAACTCATTGACGTCTGTGTTGTTGTATACATAGACGATATTCTAGTGTACTCCTCTTCAGAATCAGACCATGTGAATCACGTTCGTGTATTCCTTGAGAAACTACGCCAGCACAAGTTATATGCAAAATTGGAAAAATGCGTTTTTCATGCTACGGAAGTTGAATTCCTTGGATTTATACTGACTCCAAAAGGAGTCCGAATGGACTCTCGAAAGGTGGATGCAATCCTCAAGTGGCCATCACCCAGATCAGTTAAAGGGGTACAAAGCATGCTCGGATTTGCTAATTTCTACCGCAGATTCATTACGGATTTCTCACATGTTGTACACCCTATCACAGCACTTTTGTGTAAAAACAAGCGCTTCTTGTGGACCGAAGAAGCTGAAAAGTCCTTCCAAGAGCTGAAAGCGAAATTCACGTCTGCACCTGTCTTAAAGCATCCACGCCCCAAATTTTCATACATAGTTGAAACTGATGCATCCAGTTTAGCCATGGGAGCTGTCCTGTCCCAGAAGGATCCTGAAACCGGTCAACTTCACCCAGTAGCATTTTGGTCCAGAAAGTTCTTGGCACCCGAGTTAAACGATGCGGTTACCGATAAAGAATTATTAGCCATAAAATCCACCTTCAAGGCTTGGCGGCATTATCTTCTCGGTGCCAGGCATACCATTACGGTAATCTCCGATCACCGGAACTTGCAGTATTTAAAAACAGCCAAGGCCCAATCGTCGCGTCAACTTCGATGGGTGTTGTTCTTTGCCGAGTTCTATTTCGTGATCACTTATCGACCAGGTTGTATAAATGGCAAGGCAGATGCCTTATCCCGAATAGGGATGGGAGAAGCATATGCGAACCCGGAACCGGTGCCTATAGTTTCAGAACAAAGAATTCTTGGCATAACCACTCTACAGACACTAGAGGATATTCAAGTAAAGATACAAGGACTCTTCGTTCCAACAGCCCTGCAGGACTGGGTGAAGAAAGGCTCGGACTACTCAGTCATCAATGACCTACCCTATTATCAAGGGCGACTATTTCTACCACACAAGGAACTACAAGAACTAGTCATCTCCAATTATCATGACACCCTGATGGAAGGACACCCAGGTATCGCAAAAACTGAAGTAAAAATTAAGAGACAATTCTGGTGGCCCACCTGGCGAAAAGACGTAAAGTCATTTGTAATGTCTTGTGGCATTTGCGCCCAAAACAAAAGTCAGAAGAAAAAACCTGCTGGCCTTTTACAACCTTTGGATATTCCACCTACACCATGGCACACCTTATCGTTAGACTTTATTAGAGATCTACCTCCATGTAATGGATTTAACACCATTCTAGTTATTGTGGATCTTTTTTCCAAGATGGCCCACTTTATTCCTCTAAAGGGATTACCTTCTGCTTCAATTCTGGCCACAGAGTTCCTCGAAAACATTGTTCGAATACATGGATTTCCTTCCGTATTGGTCTCTGACCGAGGTAGTCAATTCATTTCACATTTTTGGAAGAAATGTTGTCAACTGGCGCAAATTGACGTGAGGTTATCAACCAGTCACCATCCCCAGACCGATGGTCAGATGGAGAGGACCAACCAGACCCTTGAACAGTACCTACGTTCCATGCTACACCAGACCGAAAGTAATTGGAAAGATATTTTATGAATTTCCGAGTATGCATACAATAACTCTGTACATTCAGGAACCGGACAAAGCCCTTTTTATACAAAATATGGACATCACCCTCGAACCTCAGATCTAGAGTCGCCTCAGCATTTAGAAATGCCTGCAGTTAGTCATTTGCATTCTACTATTACACAAGCCTTTAAAGAGGCAACAGAACATTTGAAACAAGCAAAAGAGAAATATAAGAAAAATGCTGATCAACATAGAAGTGAAACTCCACAATACCAGATTGGGGATCAAGTTTGGCTGGCTACAAAACACATACCTCTGAAGGGAACTCAGACTTTTAACCCTAGATATTTGGGACCTTACACTATTAAGGCCATTATCAACCCGGTAGCCATCAAATTGGAATTACCCTCTAATATGCGCATTCATCCTGTCTTTCATGTTTCACTTTTAAAACCAGTTCAACCAGGAACAAGATTAACCAAACCACCCGACGCCATCTTGATAGATGGAGAACCTGAATTTGAGGTAAAAAATATCCTGGACTCCAAGATGGTTATATCAAAACTTTTTTATTTAATCGATTGGAAGGGCTACGGACCACAAGAAAGGTCATGGGAGCCTAGTGACCACGTCCATGCACCTTGGTTGGTGAAAAGATCCATCGGAACTTCCCAGACAAACCAGGGCCCAGGGGAAGAACAACTTTAGGAGGGGCCTTAGGGGGAGTGCTGTCATGATGCCTACCCCCAGGCATCCAGACCAAGCCCATCAGCCCCGGGAGCAGGCATCTAGACATTTTGTAAAACCTCAGCAGCCCCGGCTAGGGCCTATCTGGGTTCAGTCCTGGCGCCTTAGGCGCCTGGCTCATTGTCATTACTTACCTCAGGCAGACCATGCTGCAAATGACTCCAAACCAACATGAAGCCTGAAAGGGACTATTTTTCTACAGGGACTATTTTTTACTCGGGTGCGGTTCTAGGGACTTCTTACCTGGGACTACTTTTGAGGCTATTTAAACCACGCCCGACCAGCAACACACGCTTCGCGTTATTCTGCATCCAGCAGCGTAACACTCACCGTGCCTGCAGCCTGCATCCCGTCTTCTGCCACGCCCGCCTCGAATCCGGAGCTCCAAAAACAAAGAGGGAAGGGACAAGGTTAGAAAACAAACTTATTTCTATTCCACTCCTGATTCTGGATCCATCTTGTCTCCGGACCTGTAAAGAACATCATTTCTGCACGCGCCGCACCTCCAGCTGCAGCGCCGCGCCATACTTACCAGTCTTCACAGCATCCTTCGGGTCGGCGCTGCCTCCATCATTTCTTCGCCGAACTTCGGCACCTAGGAGACAAAAGAAAACCCCAAGGTGAGCCGAGGGAACCAACAAATATAATTCTTACCACCATAGACTTACCTGATTTACCACCGGAGGCATCCTTTTGTGACTCTCCATATTTTCACGTGCCGCATCTGTAAAGAGAGACAAAAAAACATGTTTTCCACGTGCAACATTTACCGGACAGCGCCGGGTAATACAGACTCTTACCTGAGCGCCACCAGCTGCCACAAGAGCATCTATTCACGAGCCAGCTGCAAGACAAGAAAGGAAGGGGGGAACAATAGTGAACATCGGACATATTGAGCTCTATGAACTTAATACTTACTGGTCCTCACCAGGAACCTCAGGGTCAATACTCTCCGGAACTCTCCAGAGCCTTCAAACCAGTGAAGTAACTGGAATCGACGCGCCCCTGCAAATCCACGCAGGATGGAGAGCTCATCTTTCAAGAATATAAGGTGAGATTGCTGTGAGGGCATTTCAGAGGTGATTAGTTGGGGAGGACTGTGGGGGTGCCATCACTTGAATCCACAAGTGGCTAAATCCATCTCTCCACTTGCAGGAGAATATTTCTACAGGTTAAGCAGACAAGATTAAGAGGGCAGATCCAGTCAGTCATCGCTGCACTACGCATCACGTGGGTGGAGACTGCAGCTGTCCGGGTCCGACCGACGCCCCTGTGGGAGCCAGGTGAGCGTAACAGAACGCGAAGCCTATCTACAAATCCCCACCCGGGCGTAATGGAAACCTCAGAAACCGACCAAATAGCCCTATTGTTAGGGGAACTTAGGGCAGAAGTGCACTCCGTGCGCCAAGAGACTAATGCCCTCAGGAGAGAACTGATTGTGTCAAAGGAGCGCACTGATGATCTTGCTAGACAATTACTGCAAAACCAAGCTGGGCAAACACTATTACCTGGATTCGGGGGGAATCCAACTCCTGTTTCATCGAGCAATCCTGTGCAAGTGGTCTTACCAGGGAGCATTCCTTTAGCTCCACCCGAAGGTTTTGCACAGGACCCAAAAAAGTTTGCCGTGTTTATGAACCAATGCCGCTTGCACTTTTTATGCAGACCTGGAGCTTTTCCGAACGACCAAACCAAAGTAGCCTTTGTACTATAATATCTTAGTGACAGCGCAGCGGATTGGTCAATTCCATTAGTTAACCAGGATGACTCTCTTCTTCGGGATTTACAAGGTTTTCAATTGAGCATGGAAAGACTATTTGCCAGACATTCACAGGGACATGCCCTGGATAACAAACTTTTATCATTACGACAAGGTAACCAGGATCTACTAACCTATATCTCCACTTTCAATAGGTTAGTGGTGGAAACTGGATGGCCAGAGGCAAAACGAATTACATTATTTTATCGTGGACTTCGGGGTGAACTCAAAGACGTTTTGGCCCAAGTTGTGAACCCACATCAGGATTGTGCAGAATATATAGACTTAGTGGTCCAGTTAGACCACCGACTTCAGAATAGAAAGGCTGATCGAGCTAAGTTCGAGAATTGGGTATTGGTTAAACCCAATGTTACCCTCAAAGGAACAGATGTATCAGAACCGATGCAGATCGGGGGGTCAAGGGACCCTTAACTCAAAAGTAAAGAGAAAGAAGATGGCAGATGCAATTGTGTCTGTACTCTGGGGCCTAAGGACACTTTCTACGGGATTGCCCTATAAACACATGTAAAAGAGTAGTCGGAGTTGCTGATAAAAATCAAACAGAGCCTGATTCGGGAAATGACCACGCCCGACAAGCGTAGAGGTCCGCTTGCCGAGCTTGAAGAAGGATACTCCGACCTCGCACTTCATCATACTAATGGTCCTTATAGATCCAAGGCAGCCATCACGTATGCATGCAGTGAGGGAACACATTGATAGCGGGGCCATAGGAAACTATGTGGACCACGAGTTGGCTTCTAGGATGAATCTATCTCTCTGCAAAAAGACCACTTCGGATGTCATCACCACAGTCGATGGAACTGAAATTGCCTCTGGGCCTGTAACTCATTCCACCACAGAGATGACACTATTGGGTCAGGATGGGCATCGAGAGACTATTGTGTTTGATTTAATCAAAGCCCCACAGTTCCAAATAATACTGGGGATACCTTGGTTGGAAACACATAATCCTTGTATTGATTGGCGAGAGAAGAGAATAACCTTCCCGGATTGTGCACATACTTGTTACCCAAAAAAACCCTTGAACCAAGGCCTGGCCACAGTCGCTACTCCAGTCGTGCAGTTACGTCAGGAATATCAAGAATTCCAGGATGTTTTCCAAAAGGAACAGGCAAACACCCTACCACCTCACAGATCATACGATTGTCAAATCGATCTCATACCCAGTGCACAACCTCCATGTAGTAGGATCTACGCTCTTACGGAACCCGAAAACCTTCACCTACGACAATACTTGAACCAATACCTTGCTAATGGCTTCATTCGTCCATCCAAGTCCCCTGCATCTTCAGCTTTGTTCTTCGTGCCTAAAAAGGAAGGTGACCTCAGAACGTGCATAGACTACCGCGCATTCAATCAGATCACGGTTAAGAACCGATACCCATTGCCTCTGATCCCCGAATTACTATAACAAGTAAAGGACGTTTGCATCTACACTAAATTAGATCTCCGAGTGGCATATCATCTGGTACGTTTAAAGAAAGGCGACAAATGGAAGACTGCTTTTCGCACTAAGTAGGGGTTATTCGAATACCAGGTGATGCCCTTCGGTTTGTGCAATGCACCAGCAGCCTTCCAGTATTTTATGAACGATGTCCTTCGTGAACTCATTGACGTCTGTGTTGTTGTATACATAGACGATATTCTAGTGTACTCCTCTTCAGAATCAGACCATGTGAATCACGTTCGTGTATTCCTTGAGAAACTACGCCAGCACAAGTTATATGCAAAATTGGAAAAATGCGTTTTTCATGCTACGGAAGTTGAATTCCTTGGATTTATACTGACTCCAAAAGGAGTCCGAATGGACTCTCGAAAGGTGGATGCAATCCTCAAGTGGCCATCACCCAGATCAGTTAAAGGGGTACAAAGCATGCTCGGATTTGCTAATTTCTACCGCAGATTCATTACGGATTTCTCACATGTTGTACACCCTATCACAGCACTTTTGTGTAAAAACAAGCGCTTCTTGTGGACCGAAGAAGCTGAAAAGGCCTTCCAAGAGCTGAAAGCGAAATTCACGTCTGCACCTGTCTTAAAGCATCCACGCCCCAAATTTTCATACATAGTTGAAACTGATGCATCCAGTTTAGCCATGGGAGCTGTCCTGTCCCAGAAGGATCCTGAAACCGGTCAACTTCACCCAGTAGCATTTTGGTCCAGAAAGTTCTTGGCACCCGAGTTAAACGATGCGGTTACCGATAAAGAATTATTAGCCATAAAATCCACCTTCAAGGCTTGGCGGCATTATCTTCTCGGTGCCAGGCATACCATTACGGTAATCTCCGATCACCGGAACTTGCAGTATTTAAAAACAGCCAAGGCCCAATCGTCGCGTCAACTTCGATGGGTGTTGTTCTTTGCCGAGTTCTATTTCGTGATCACTTATCGACCAGGTTGTATAAATGGCAAGGCAGATGCCTTATCCCGAATAGGGATGGGAGAAGCATATGCGAACCCGGAACCGGTGCCTATAGTTTCAGAACAAAGAATTCTTGGCATAACCACTCTACAGACACTAGAGGATATTCAAGTAAAGATACAAGGACTCTTCGTTCCAACAGCCCTGCAGGACTGGGTGAAGAAAGGCTCGGACTACTCAGTCATCAATGACCTACCCTATTATCAAGGGCGACTATTTCTACCACACAAGGAACTACAAGAACTAGTCATCTCCAATTATCATGACACCCTGATGGAAGGACACCCAGGTATCGCAAAAACTGAAGTAAAAATTAAGAGACAATTCTGGTGGCCCACCTGGCGAAAAGACGTAAAGTCATTTGTAATGTCTTGTGGCATTTGCGCCCAAAACAAAAGTCAGAAGAAAAAACCTGCTGGCCTTTTACAACCTTTGGATATTCCACCTACACCATGGCACACCTTATCGTTAGACTTTATTAGAGATCTACCTCCATGTAATGGATTTAACACCATTCTAGTTATTGTGGATCTTTTTTCCAAGATGGCCCACTTTATTCCTCTAAAGGGATTACCTTCTTCTTCAATTCTGGCCACGGAGTTCCTCGAAAACATTGTTCGAATACATGGATTTCCTTCCGTATTGGTCTCTGACCGAGGTAGTCAATTCATTTCACATTTTTGGAAGAAATGTTGTCAACTGGCGCAAATTGACGTGAGGTTATCAACCAGTCACCATCCCCAGACCGATGGTCAGATGGAGAGGACCAACCAGACCCTTGAACAGTACCTACGTTCCATGCTACACCAGACCGAAAGTAATTGGAAAGATATTTTATGAATTTCCGAGTATGCATACAATAACTCTGTACATTCAGGAACCGGACAAAGCCCTTTTTATACAAAATATGGACATCACCCTCGAACCTCAGATCTAGAGTCGCCTCAGCATTTCGAAATGCCTGCAGTTAGTCATTTGCATTCTACTATTACACAAGCCTTTAAAGAGGCAACAGAACATTTGAAACAAGCAAAAGAGAAATATAAGAAAAATGCTGATCAACATAGAAGTGAAACTCCACAATACCAGATTGGGGATCAAGTTTGGCTGGCTACAAAACACATACCTCTGAAGGGAACTCAGACTTTTAACCCTAGATATTTGGGACCTTACACTATTAAGGCCATTATCAACCCGGTAGCCATCAAATTGGAATTACCCTCTAATATGCGCATTCATCCTGTCTTTCATGTTTCACTTTTAAAACCAGTTCAACCAGGAACAAGATTAACCAAACCACCCGACGCCATCTTGATAGATGGAGAACCTGAATTTGAGGTAAAAAATATCCTGGACTCCAAGATGGTTATATCAAAACTTTTTTATTTAATCGATTGGAAGGGCTACGGACCACAAGAAAGGTCATGGGAGCCTAGTGACCACGTCCATGCACCTTGGTTGGTGAAAAGATCCATCGGAACTTCCCAGACAAACCAGGACCCAGGGGAAGAACAACTTTAGGAGGGGCCTTGGGGGGAGTGCTGTCATGATGCCTACCCCCAGGCATCCAGACCAAGCCCATCAGCCCCGGGAGCAGGCATCTAGACATTTTGTAAAACCTCAGCAGCCCCGACTAGGGCCTATCTGGGTTCAGTCCTGGCACCTTAGGTGCCTGGCTCATAGTAGAAATCAGTCCTGGCGCCTAAGGCGCCAGGCTCAAAGTCATTACTTACCTCAGGCAGACCATGCTGCAAATGACTCCAAACCAACATGAAGCCTGAAAGGGACTATTTTTCTACAGGGACTATTTTTTACTCGGGTGCGGTTCTAGGGACTTCTTACCTGGGACTACTTTTGAGGCTATTTAAACCACGCCCGACCAGCAACACACGCTTCGCATTATTCTGCATCCAGCAGCGTAACACTCACAGTGCCTGCAGCCTGCATCCAGTCTTCTGCCACGCCCGCCTCGAATCCAGAGCTCCTAAAACAAAGAGGAAAGAAAGGGACAAGGTTAGAAAACAAACTTATTTCTATTCCACACCCGATTCTTTATCCATCTTGTCTCCGGACCTGTAAAGAACATCATTTCTGCACGCGCCGCACCTCCAGCTGCAGCGCCGTGCCATACTTACCAGTCTTCACAGCATCCTTCGGGTCGGCGCTGCCTCCATCATTTCTTCGCCGACCTTCGGCACCTAGGAGACAAAAGAAAACCCCAAGGTGAGCCGAGGGAACCAACAAATATAATTCTTACCACCATAGACTTACCTGATTTACCACCGGAGGCATCCTTTTGTGACTCTCCATATTTTCACGTGCCGCATCTGTAAAGAGAGACAAAACAACATGTTTTCCACGTGCAACATTTACCGGACAGCGCCGGGTAATACAGACTCTTACCTGAGCGCCACCAGCTGCCACAAGAGCATCTATTCACGAGCCAGCTGCAAGACAAGAAAGGAAGGGGGGAACAAGAGTGAACATCGGACATATTGAGCTCTATGAACTTAATACTTACTGGTCCTCACCAGGAACCTCAGGGTCAATACTCTCCGGAACTCTCCAGAGCCTTCAAACCAGTGAAGTAACTGGAATCGACGCGCCCCTGCAAATCCATGCAGGATGGAGAGCTCATCTTTCAAGAATATAAGGTGAGATTGCTGTGAGGGCATTTCAGAGGTGATTAGTTGGGGAGGACTGTGGGGGTGCCATCACTTGAATCCACAAGTGGCTAAATCCATCTCTCCACTTGCAGGAGAATATTTCTACAGGTTAAGCAGACAAGATTAAGAGGGCAGATCCAGTCAGTCATCGCTGCACTACGCATCACGTGGGTGGAGACTGCAGCTGTCCGGGTCCGACCGACGCCCCTGTGGGAGCCAGGTGAGCGTAACAGAACGCGAAGCCTATCTACAAATCCCCACCCGGGCGTAATGGAAACCTCAGAAACCGACCAAATAGCCCTATTGTTAGGGGAACTTAGGGCAGAAGTGCACTCCGTGCGCCAAGAGACTAATGCCCTCAGGAGAGAACTGATTGTGTCAAAGGAGCGCACTGATGATCTTGCTAGACAATTACTGCAAAACCAAGCTGGGCAAACACTATTACCTGGATTCGGGGGGAATCCAACTCCTGTTTCATCGAGCAATCCTGTGCAAGTGGTCTTACCAGGGAGCATTCCTTTAGCTCCACCCGAAGGTTTTGCACAGGACCCAAAAAAGTTCGCCGTGTTTATGAACCAATGCCGCTTGCACTTTTTATGCAGACCTGGAGCTTTTCCGAACGACCAAACCAAAGTAGCCTTTGTACTATAATATCTTAGTGACAGCGCAGCGGATTGGTCAATTCCATTAGTTAACCAGGATGACTCTCTTCTTCGGGATTTACAAGGTTTTCAATTGAGCATGGAAAGACTATTTGCCAGACATTCACAGGGACATGCCCTGGATAACAAACTTTTATCATTACGATAAGGTAACCAGGATCTACTAACCTATATCTCCACTTTCAACAGGTTAGTGGTGGAAACTGGATGGCCAGAGGTAAAACGAATTACATTATTTTATCGTGGACTTCGGGGTGAACTCAAAGACGTTTTGGCCCAAGTTGTGAACCCACATCAGGATTGTGCAGAATATATAGACTTAGTGGTCCAGTTAGACCACCGACTTCAGAATAGAAAGGCTGATCGAGCTAAGTTCGAGAATTGGGTATTGGTTAAACCCAATGTTACCCTCAAAGGAACAGATGTATCAGAACCGATGCAGATCGGGGGGTCAAGGGACCCTTAACTCAAAAGGAAAGAGAAAGAAGATGGCAGATGCAATTGTGTCTGTACTCTGGGGCCTAAGGACACTTTCTACGGGATTGCCCTATAAAAACATGTAAAAGAGTAGTCGGAGTTGCTGATAAAAATCAAACAGAGCCTGATTCGGGAAATGACCACGCCCGACAAGCGTAGAGGTCCGCTTGCCGAGCTTGAAGAAGGATACTCCGACCTCGCACTTCATCATACTAATGGTCCTTATAGATCCAAGGCAGCCATCACGTATGCATGCAGTGAGGGAACACATTGATAGCGGGGCCATAGGAAACTATGTGGACCACGAGTTGGCTTCTAGGATGAATCTATCTCTCTGCAAAAAGACCACTTCGGATGTCATCACCACAGTCGATGGAACTGAAATTGCCTCTGGGCCTGTAACTCATTCCACCACAGAGATGACACTATTGGGTCAGGATGGGCATCGAGAGACTATTGTGTTTGATTTAATCAAAGCCCCACAGTTCCAAATAATACTGGGGATACCTTGGTTGGAAACACATAATCCTTGTATTGATTGGCGAGAGAAGAGAATAACCTTCCCGGATTGTGCACATACTTGTTACCCAAAAAAACCCTTGAACCAAGGCCTGGCCACAGTCGCTACTCCAGTCGTGCAGTTACGTCAGGAATATCAAGAATTCCAGGATGTTTTCCAAAAGGAACAGGCAAACACCCTACCACCTCACAGATCATACGATTGTCAAATCGATCTCATACCCAGTGCACAACCTCCATGTAGTAGGATCTACGCTCTTACGGAACCCGAAAACCTTCACCTACGACAATACTTGAACCAATACCTTGCTAATGGCTTCATTCGTCCATCCAAGTCCCCTGCATCTTCAGCTTTGTTCTTCGTGCCTAAAAAGGAAGGTGACCTCAGAACGTGCATAGACTACCGCGCATTCAATCAGATCACGGTTAAGAACCGATACCCATTGCCTCTGATCCCCGAATTACTATAACAAGTAAAGGACGTTTGCATCTACACTAAATTAGATCTCCGAGTGGCATATCATCTGGTAGGTTTAAAGAAAGGCGACAAATGGAAGACTGCTTTTCGCACTAAGTAGGGGTTATTCGAATACCAGGTGATGCCCTTCGGTTTGTGCAATGCACCAGCAGCCTTCCAGTATTTTATGAACGATGTCCTTCGTGAACTCATTGACGTCTGTGTTGTTGTATACATAGACGATATTCTAGTGTACTCCTCTTCAGAATCAGACCATGTGAATCACGTTCGTGTATTCCTTGAGAAACTACGCCAGCACAAGTTATATGCAAAATTGGAAAAATGCGTTTTTCATGCTACGGAAGTTGAATTCCTTGGATTTATACTGACTCCAAAAGGAGTCCGAATGGACTCTCGAAAGGTGGATGCAATCCTCAAGTGGCCATCACCCAGATCAGTTAAAGGGGTACAAAGCATGCTCGGATTTGCTAATTTCGACCGCAGATTCATTACGGATTTCTCACATGTTGTACACCCTATCACAGCACTTTTGTGTAAAAACAAGCGCTTCTTGTGGACCGAAGAAGCTGAAAAGGCCTTCCAAGAGCTGAAAGCGAAATTCACGTCTGCACCTGTCTTAAAGCATCCACGCCCCAAATTTTCATACATAGTTGAAACTGATGCATCCAGTTTAGCCATGGGAGCTGTCCTGTCCCAGAAGGATCCTGAAACCGGTCAACTTCACCCAGTAGCATTTTGGTCCAGAAAGTTCTTGGCACCCGAGTTAAACGATGCGGTTACCGATAAAGAATTATTAGCCATCAAATCCACCTTCAAGGCTTGGCGGCATTATCTTCTCGGTGCCAGGCATACCATTACGGTAATCACCGATCACCGGAACTTGCAGTATTTAAAAACAGCCAAGGCCCAATCGTCGCGTCAACTTCGATGGGTGTTGTTCTTTGCCGAGTTCTATTTCCTGATCACTTATCGACCAGGTTGTATAAATGGCAAGGCAGATGCCTTATCCCGAATAGGGATGGGAGAAGCATATGCGAACCCGGAACCGGTGCCTATAGTTTCAGAACAAAGAATTCTTGGCATAACCACTCTACAGACACTAGAGGATATTCAAGTAAAGATACAAGGACTCTTCGTTCCAACAGCCCTGCAGGACTGGGTGAAGAAAGGCTCGGACTACTCAGTCATCAATGACCTACCCTATTATCAAGGGCGACTATTTCTACCACACAAGGAACTACAAGAACTAGTCATCTCCAATTATCATGACACCCTGATGGAAGGACACCCAGGTATCGCAAAAACTGAAGTAAAAATTAAGAGACAATTCTGGTGGCCCACCTGGCGAAAAGACGTAAAGTCATTTGTAATGTCTTGTGGCATTTGCGCCCAAAACAAAAGTCAGAAGAAAAAACCTGCTGGCCTTTTACAACCTTTGGATGTTCCACCTACACCATGGCACACCTTATCGTTAGACTTTATTAGAGATCTACCTCCATGTAATGGATTTAACACCATTCTAGTTATTGTGGATCTTTTTTCCAAGATGGCCCACTTTATTCCTCTAAAGGGATTACCTTCTGCTTCAATTCTGGCCACGGAGTTCCTCGAAAACATTGTTCGAATACATGGATTTCCTTCCGTATTGGTCTCTGACCGAGGTAGTCAATTCATTTCACATTTTTGGAAGAAATGTTGTCAACTGGCGCAAATTGACGTGAGGTTATCAACCAGTCACCATCCCCAGACCGATGGTCAGATGGAGAGGACCAACCAGACCCTTGAACAGTACCTACGTTCCATGCTACACCAGACCGAAAGTAATTGGAAAGATATTTTATGAATTTCCGAGTATGCATACAATAACTCTGTACATTCAGGAACCGGACAAAGCCCTTTTTATACAAAATATGGACATCACCCTCGAACCTCAGATCTAGAGTCGCCTCAGCATTTAGAAATGCCTGCAGTTAGTCATTTGCATTCTACTATTACACAAGCCTTTAAAGAGGCAACAGAACATTTGAAACAAGCAAAAGAGAAATATAAGAAAAATGCTGATCAACATAGAAGTGAAACTCCACAATACCAGATTGGGGATCAAGTTTGGCTGGCTACAAAACACATACCTCTGAAGGGAACTCAGACTTTTAACCCTAGATATTTGGGACCTTACACTATTAAGGCCATTATCAACCCGGTAGCCGTCAAATTGGAATTACCCTCTAATATGCGCATTCATCCTGTCTTTCATGTTTCACTTTTAAAACCAGTTCAACCAGGAACAAGATTAACCAAACCACCCGACGCCATCTTGATAGATGGAGAACCTGAATTTGAGGTAAAAAATATCCTGGACTCCAAGATGGTTATATCAAAACTTTTTTATTTAATCGATTGGAAGGGCTACGGACCACAAGAAAGGTCATGGGAACCTAGTGACCACGTCCATGCACCTTGGTTGGTGAAAAGATCCATCGGAACTTCCCAGACAAACCAGGGCCCAGGGGAAGAACAACTTTAGGAGGGGCCTTGGGGGGAGTGCTGTCATGATGCCTACCCCCAGGCATCCAGACCAAGCCCATCAGCCCCGGGAGCAGGCATCTAGACATTTTGTAAAACCTCAGCAGCCCCGGCTAGGGCCTATCTGGGTTCAGTCCTGGCGCCTTAGGCGCCTGGCTCATTGTCATTACTTACCTCAGGCAGACCATGCTGCAAATGACTCCAAACCAACATGAAGCCTGAAAGGGACTATTTTTCTACAGGGACTATTTTTTACTCGGGTGCGGTTCTAGGGACTTCTTACCTGGGACTACTTTTGAGGCTATTTAAACCACGCCCGACCAGCAACACACGCTTCGCGTTATTCTGCATCCAGCAGCGTAACACTCACAGTGCCTGCAGCCTGCATCAAGTCTTCTGCCACGCCCGCCTCGAATCCAGAGCTCCTAAAACAAAGAGGAAAGAAAGGGACAAGGTTAGAAAATAAACTTATTTCTATTCCACACCTGATTCTGGATCCATCTTGTCTCCGGACCTGTAAAGAACATCATTTCTGCACGTGCCGCACCTCCAGCTGCAGCGCCGCGCCATACTCACCAGTCTTCACAGCATCCTTCGGGTCGGCGCTGCCTCCATCATTTGTTCGCCGAACTTCGGCACCTAGGAGACAAAAGAAAACCACAAGGTGAGCCGAGGGAACCAACAAATATAATTCTTACCACCATAGACTTACCTGATTTACCACCGGAGGCATCCTTTTGTGACTCTCCATATTTTCACGTGCCGCATCTGTAAAGAGAGACAAAACAACATGTTTTCCACGTGCAACATTTACCGGACAGCGCCGGGTAATACAGACTCTTACCTGAGCGCCACCAGCTGCCACAAGAGCATCTATTCACGAGCCAGCTGCAAGACAAGAAAGGAAGGGGGGAACAAGAGTGAACATCGGACATATTGAGCTCTATGAACTTAATACTTACTGGTCCTCACCAGGAACCTCAGGGTCAATACTCTCCGGAACTCTCCAGAGCCTTCAAACCAGTGAAGTAACTGGAATCGACGCGCCCCTGCAAATCCATGCAGGATGGAGAGCTCATCTTTCAAGAATATAAGGTGAGATTGCTGTGAGGGCATTTCGGAGGTGATTAGTTGGGGAGGACTTGAATCCACAAGTGGCTAAATCCATCTCTCCACTTGCAGGAGAATATTTCTACGGGTTAAGCAGACAAGATTAGGAGTGCAGATCCAGTCAGTCATCGCTGCACTACGCATCACGTGGGTGGAGACCGCAGCTGTCCGGGTCCGACCGTCGCCCCTGTGGGAGCCAGGTGAGCGTAACAGGTGATGTCATTTTACCCCACCCCAAAGTGACATCACGGGAAGCAATGAAACACGACCTTTCACGACTTGACAAAACAGGAAGTGGCATCAAATAGCATTGTCTCTAAGTACACTGAATTACTGTGAATCCAAGCAGACGTCCAAGGCCAAATGATTATGTTATTGTATAGCACTTATGCTTAAACTCTTTTTTTATAGAACACGTATGCATACAATATCACCTAAACTGTGTTGGTACTCATTTATCGACCTAAGAAGGATGAAAGGCTTCTTGAAAAGGAAAAAAAATTAGGAAA
Source organism: Ambystoma mexicanum (assembly GCF_040938575.1). Lineage (NCBI taxonomy): Eukaryota > Metazoa > Chordata > Amphibia > Caudata > Ambystomatidae > Ambystoma > Ambystoma mexicanum. Next base: position 1,612,500,692 of record NC_090937.1, read on the forward strand.
AAAATATTTTCTTTTCTTTTTTTTTTCTTCTTACAAACCGGCCCAGGCAGGGACAGAAACCGGCCCCCACTCCCCAGGGACGATTTCAGCCCGGCCACGGGCCGAAAGGCAGAGGGGCCAATATGACCCTGACTAGGTGAATTTAGCCAAGGAGGTTAATGCACCTGCTGAAGAGATTTGAGTGAAACTGGAATCTTAATGGCTCAAAAAACGTAACTAATGACAATACCAGCTTTGCCAGCTGCGAACATTAAGAGAATTTAGCATGTCTTCTAATTATAAGGCGGTGTAAAGGCATAATTGCATATCCCAGTGCCAAGTGAGTGAGTCACGGGCTCTAATGTGGACCACAACACAAGTCATGTTTGTGATTGGAAGACATGCCCTATGATGTTGCTGCAAAGAGTCATGCGAAGACTCACCAGACACATGGCATTTCCCTCCCCTCATTGCTGGAGACGCCCTCAAGCAACACAGTTCCCACTGCTCGGCTGTTCCTTTATTGTATTTGCCCTTTTTCTAGCACAGCACATTTTAGGAAAGGCTCCCTGCATATTAAACTATGAAGCCCTCATTAAGGGGTTGCCGGAAAACCTGCCAGTGTGCAGCGTATTTCGGGCACCCCTGTAAGAGCTGTACCACTGCCTGAGATCCCGGTGCCACCAGGATATCACAAGTGGCAGCGGTAACTGTCACTCGCCAATTCCATGGAGTCCCATAGGACTCCATGGAGAAAGCATCAGTAACTGGCAAAAGTGGATTGCAATGCAGATAATTAATCAAGCTGCTTAAAGGACGATTCAAGCCAGGATCTATGATGTGAAAAAATCCTGAGCAGCAAAGGGGTGATAGAAGCCGGGGCAAGCCCAAAGCACACAGCCAGAATAATCAGTAAGGGAGGAGAGTAACCTAAAACCCAAGCAGAGCCAAGACTTAAGGAAGCATGGGTTTTCACTGGCAGGATGTCATAGCTAATGTTTATATAATGAGTCACTGTTCAGGATTGGCCGGTGAGAAGCAATAGCAGAGTTCAATGAAGGTCAAGACTTTAGATCACTTACTTATTGAACAGAGCTTCTATTTCTGATATGAATCATCTCTGTGGTCTTTGGCTAACATCATAATGTAGGCAGTGGTCTTCAAACTGTGGGGCTGGACCCCCTGGGGGGGCCCAGAGGATGGCCAGGGGGGCGTGTGGTACTACAAAAAGGCATTATGGTGACTTGCTATGAATATAAAATATCAGGCGGTATGGCATCTGGGGTGCCCGGTTCCTACATAAGGAGGGTGTACAGTATGCATACGTTTTACTACCAGTGCTTTAAGGTCAGGGGAAGCAGCTGTGCCACCCTCATCCTGCTTATTATAGACCATGTGACACTCTCTTTGTGCCGCTCCGTATACTCCGCCACACACCGTCCACACGCTCCACTATCCACATGCCACTGTCTCTGCTAGCCTCATGGCCACTTCACACTCTTCTGATTGCTGGGACAGCCTAAGATCATATCCCACAGACCCCTGCAGATGGGCCTAGACTAAGCCTCGTTGCCCGCGCCACAACGCATTGTTGCATTTGGGCTTGGCATCTCTTAGGCTGCACTTTTGACTGAGGATCGAGATAGCACATCTTCGGGGCTGCTGCTTGATCTGCACTCTTCTTCCGCGATGCTCAGAAAGTCAAGCGTTCCATATTGGTATATAAGGCCATGTGCAGAAGCCTACCGGGAAATCTCCTGTGTTCCCAATAGGCCAGTCCACCCCTGGGAAGGAGCGGTGAAAGGGGCCCCTAGGGGTCCCTCGTGCTATGGAAACAAGGCAATGACCATACACGAAAAGATGCGCCAGACACAAGGTTTCAAGTTCCCAATGCTAGGGTTTATTGCAAGCAAAAGATAGTATCAATTGGCCAATTCTGATCTCACGCCCCGCGACGTGAGTTTCCTAGACCTCGAGGGAGACAAGAGAGCGAATTACGTACATCAGTTACATATATACAAAATGCATATCATACAATCAGCAAAGTCATGTTCAACACCCGTCTGTATTAAGTTCCTTTGAACTCGGGATGACGATGGACATATCCGACGAGTATGACGATTATAATGCTTTTGATGTCTATTCTAGTAACAATGTGCAATTTAGAAAGTGCGGAGGCATCTTTTAGAACACGGTGGTTCTGTTCTTGGAAGCAATCTGTACACGGAGGAAGAGCCACATTCCAAGCTTTGCTATCTATGAGGTACTATTCGTGTCCTGGGAGCTGACACGTTCTAAAGGGTTTTGCGAAGGGGGGCCGTAAGAGAAGCATAATTCAAGCCTTTAACTGTATTATTCTAACATATTCTACCATCGTACGAGACTGGCTGGCAGCTGTGAAGTGATTAAATGCCCAGCAGCTTCCTCCCAAGGCTACAGAGAGGGAGCGTGGGCATTCCTTTCTGGGGTACTCATGAGGAGTTTCAGCAAACTCTTCAGTCCCGTGACCTTGTCCTTTCATATTCAGACAACAATGTTAACAGTTGAGCAGAGTAAGCAGAATTCGCAAGAATTGCAAGCTGCAAAGCAGTTTTTAGACATAAAGCAATGAGCAATGGTTAACAAGCAAAATAGCGATTCTTGCTGCATTTAAAATGGCCGCTCATCGGTCAAGCATAGCAGTTTATATTTCTATAATTTGGTGCATAAAACGGTTGGCCCACGGCCATCAAGTTACGTCTATCATTCAAATGAAGGGTATTCATTTTTCCAGATTGACAAACCCTCCTTTTGGCCGTGTGCCAAACGTCTTATTTATTCATTGTATCCTCCTCTTCTGAGGAGGAGTCTGGGGTATCTACATCTGAATCATCTCCATCATTAATGTCTATCGCCATGAATTGTTTTACTATTTTTGTTTCCTCAGTGTCTCTGTAATTCCGGCCATGCGTTTGCTTTCCTCTCAACACCATGTGCTTACATCCCTTAGTACATCCATCAGTTATTTCAGTGCATATTATTGGTAAGCATTGTATGCAACAGCAGCATGTTATGAATATCCCAAGTACCATCATTAGTATCGAAATTAACTTCCATCCCCAAGACCGCAATAATCCCCATAACCAGGATTCTATCCCCCAACCCCCTGCTTCAGTAGAGAGTGTGGAACTTATGACATGTAATTTCCGGATCGCTTTAAATATCGTAGGGGGGTAGTCATCTATATACACACAGCATGCAGTTTTTACGAGCTTGCAAACTCCCCCACGATCAACTAATATTATATCGAGAGCCATCCTGTTTTGGAGTGCCATCAGTCTTATTCCTTTTTCTTCTAACGTCATATTCAATAAAATATCCGTTGTGGAATCTATTGTTTTTTGTAATATTCCAGACAGTTTTCTTATATTGTAAGAGTTTTCTATTTGGGACAAGAACGGTATAAATGATTTGGCTATATCCATTGCTATCATTCCATCCTCACTACTCCTTTGAGTTCTACCTTTTGTTTGTCTGGCTACTTCTGCTGTCTCCAAGAGGAACACTCCTGGAAACAGTAGACCTAGGTAGCATGTACCTCCCCAGTTCCTAGGTAACCATGGATATGCTTTTTCTGCACATATAAAATAAACCGGGTCTCCAACGTACACGGGTTCTATTTCATGTTTCAAAACCACTGTGTTCAGGCATTTGCTAAACGTTCCTACTTTATAGGAACCCTTTTTCTGTAGACATAGGGGAGCCGTTTTTGGGCTGTGATCCACTGTATAGGCAGGGGGCACAACATCTTTGTTCCATTCATCCCTCATCCGAAATGTCATTACTGATGTTCTTTCTGCTGGCGGGGTTGGTCTATTCTGCCTATGTAATCTATCTAGTCTTGTTATTTTTCATGTATTCTTTCTCATGGGTTCTAGTGCGAACACGCACGCTTTTTGGAATATGGAACAACCCACAGGTCTCATGATTACTTCCTCAAATTCATTCATATTGGTCTCATCTAGCTGACCCGTATTACTCTTGTTCCATTTCCCAAAGAACATTGCACTTAACGTTACTTCACAGGAATAAATCAATGGCAATGGTTGTACATACCAGCCTATCCCTTTCCCACCGTGCTGTGGTAAATGGGCACAAACCCAGCAATCTTTTTTCTTTAACACCGCATGGGTCATGTTCATGATGAGCAACAATGTATTGTTGCCGTATCCTTCTCTATGTCTTTCTTCCATTGGGGGCAAAGTACCAGTGATTACATGAACCGGGCTTTCAGTAGCTGCTTTTGGCAAAAGTTTTTCTAATGGGTGTACGTACTCCAGGAACCATAGTGTAATAGCTGTTATTGTTGGTACTATCATACTTAAGAAACATAGGACCAATGTCCAAATCAGTACATTATTCCTTTTACCATGCTTTTTCCCTAAATTTACTGTCTCTAAATCTATTATTTTTTTTAGCAGGGGTGCAGGAGGAGGCTGAAACCGGTCTTGACTTGTTCTTCATCGCCCTTCTTCTTGCTGGCGAAGTTCGTCGTGAATGTCTCTCGTTCTTGATGCTGGAAAAGTTCAACGAAAAATGTCACAGTTCAATTCTGCCAGCCTTTTCACAGCCTGGATCATTTATCCACTCCCGAGCAAGATTAGTTGTTCTTTCTCCCACTGCTCAGACGATTTCTGAACAGTTCTTTATTGATAGAGTACTATGTGCATCCAGCTTGTCCCGCTCTGGCTTAGGACACATGTACTCTATCAGCCTTAGTACTTATGTGCGTCCAGCTTGTCCTGCTCTGGCTCCTGACACATGTATTTTATAAGCGCACCGAGGAGCCGTGAGTTTTGAATTGTCCGACTTGCACAATTCTCACACTTCTCTCCTCTACGCCCCAGGTTCCCACTCCGTCCGTGAGTAGAACCAAAGGCCAAAAAGAAAAGCACCAAAGATCTGTGGATCACTTTGCCTGTCGAGGTCGCAGATTATATCGATTCACTCCTGCTATTGTATGATCCCTGAATAGTGCACTTGCATTTCCAGTATCAGGCTCAGTGTCAGCCTGTGGCACAATGGTGGGCAGCGATGGGCGTCGTGGCAATGATGTAGTTTCTTTCTCTGGCTTTGGTGCATTCGCGAGATCTGGTGGGCGCCGAAGGGGACACGCGTTGTTTCTGCTCGTGTTTGCAATGCAGGGTTTGTGTCGCTCGGCAGTGATGTTGTGTCCGCTAAGCAACGTTGAGGCACTTTCCGCCCTTCCCCCTTACTGGCAGCCTCTTCAGACTCTGTTTCGAATTTATCTTCTCGTTTGTGCTTTGTTTCAACTTTCACTTCTCGCTCAGGCTGATGCTGTGGCACTGGACTGGAAATAGTTTCTTTTGTTTACGAGACCGTTTCCTTTCTCTGGTCATCGGAAGTTGTCAGCAGTCCTGGGAATCTTTTGGCATGTGTCGCATGGATCCATGCCTTCCGTCCGTCCACTCAGATGGCCGTCTGTGTTGCCAAAAGTACTTGATAGGGGCCACGCCACCTGGGTGCTAGTGATGTCTTCCGTTCAAAGTTTTTGATTAGCACCCAGCTCCCAGGCTCCAGTGAGTGCCCCGGTCCTGTATATCGCATTGGCAACAGCTCCTGCACCTGCTGATGAATCAAACGCAACTTTTGTATTAAAAGTCCACAGTAAGTGCTTAACATAGGATGCTCGACCTCACATAATCTTTTGGGCTGCGGGGCGCACCATACATTTGCTGGTCTCCCCATTATAATCTCATAGGGGGAGAGCCCAGTCTTCGCCTGCACAGACGTGCGCATACACAACAGCGCTAGGGGTAATGCATCCACCCAACTCAACTTGCTCCCAGCGCAAATTTTCGCTATCTTTGACTTCAGGATTCCGTTGTGTCTCTCCACAAGCCTGGCAGAACTGGGATGCCTGGAACTGTGGAACCGCTTCTCTATTTGCAGACCTGCACAGATCTGTAGCACTACTGCGCCCACAAAGTGGGGGCCATTGTCTGACCACAGGACACAAGGCAACCCAAACCGGGAGAAATACTCCTTCAGCATTACTTTTGCTGTGGACATGGCAGTACAGTCTTTTAAAAGAAATGCCTCCACCCACTTGCTGAATGCACAGATTACCACTAACACGTACTTGTAGTTCTGGCACCTTTCCATTTCTATGAAATCAAAATGGACCACCTCAAACGGCATAGAGGGTGGGCCGAAACTCCTTGCTGGAGTCACAGTTCCCTTTCCTACATTGTGTTGCAGGCACGTGATACAATTCTGCACTAGCCTTTCTGCATTCTTTTTTATGTGCTCATTCTTCCATACTGTGGATAAATGCTGTACCATTTTCTTTGCGCAAATGTGGGTAGGGCTATGCGCCATTATAACCATTGCAGTTACGTAACAGTTTGGCAACATCCAGTTCTTTGTTTCCTTGTCCACCCAACATCCTTCCAAATCTAACTCAGCAGAGCCCTCAGCCCACCCCTGAATCTCTTCGGTCGTGGCCTCAGCCTGCATTTCTTTGACTGTGGCAACTCCATTCTCTATCATACAAGGTACTTCCTCAGTCTGTACTGTAATCATTTTATTCCCCAAATCTGTGGCTGTTTGCTTCGCAATCCTGTCTGCAAACGCGTTTCCCTCTCCCACTCTACATGTTACTTTCTTATGCGCCTCGCACTTCACTATAGCTAGGCGTTTTGGAAACGGGAGCGCAGAAAACAATCGCACAATCAAAGGCCCATGCTGAATCTTGGCTCCATGTGATGTCAAGAAACCCCTCTCAGCCCAAAGTCGGCCAAAATTGTAAACCACGCTAAAGGCGTACTGGCTGTCAGTATAAATATTTACCTTCAGATTCTCTGAGAGTTCACAGGCTCGTGTCAGGTGCTATTATTTCTGCGGCTTGTGCCGAATTGTAGGGGATCCTTCTGCTTTCTACAACTCTCTTTAGGGTAGTAATTACATATGCAGCCGTTGATGTGCCATCAGGTAATTTAAAACAAGAACCATCGCAAAATAACTCCCCATCTGGCTCTTTTTGTGGGATATCGCTCAAATCAATCCTTCCCTTTGTTTCTTCTTCAGTGATCATTAAACAATCATGGGGTGGTGATTCGTTGTCACCAATTTCTGCTATGGGCAGTGGCATTCATTCTGCAGGATTCAATGCGCTACACCTCATAATTTGGATGTGGGGGGCAAACAAGATGAGCTCATATCTTGTCAGTCTAGCTGAGGTGAGGTGTTGCGTCTGCGTCCTATTTAATAGAACGTCTATAGCATGTGGCACCATCAGAATTAAAGTGTGCCCCAATACCATTCCTTCCGTTTGTTTCACTGACGCAGCAGCCGCTGCGACGGATCGCAAACATTGTGGTAGTGCGCGCGCCACAGGGTCCAACACGCAAGAAAAATAGCTGCACGGCCTATTTCTTCCACCTTGTTCCTGTGTCAAAACCGCCAATGCACATCCTTCACTTTCACTCACAAATAGTCTGAAGATCTTTTTATAGTTAGGAGTGCCTAATACTGGCGCAGCACACAATGCAACTTTCAATTGCTCAAACGCTTTCTGACATTCCTCATCCCACTGTAAAGGCATCTCTGCATCCTTCTTAGTCAACTTTATCATCGGCTTCACAATCAACGCAAAATTACTGATCCACTGCCGACAATAAGAGGCCATGCCTATTACAGCTCTCACTCCTTTTTGAGTTTTTGGAATAGGCATACTAGAAATACTTTCTATGCGTTCTGGTGTTAATCTTCTCCCTTCTTTCGAAAGTAGGTATCCCAAATAAGACACCTCCTTCTGATTATACTGGAATTTCTTCAAACTTGCCTTATGACCATGGGTCGCTAAATGTGTCAAGAGTAATACAGTACTTTCTTTACAGATCTCTTTTGTGTCAGCAGCTAGTAACAAGTCATCTATGTACTGCAAGAGTGCGCAACCTTTGGGTAATTCTAACATATCTAGCTGCTCTTTTAGCGCTCTGCTGTAAATGCTCGGGCTTTCTGTATATCCTTGTGGAATGCGTGTGAATGTGAATGATCGACCTCCTAGAGTGAACGCGAACAGATATCTACTGCTTTTATCCACTGGGATGCTAAAGAATGCGTTCTTCAAATCCACTACACTAAAGTATTCTGCAGTGGCCGGTATCATTGTCAGTATTGCTGTGACATCTGGGACCAAAGGGAATTGTGGGTCTACCACTTTGTTTAATGCGCGCAGATCAATTATGAAACGATAGGGTACTTCATTGCCTCCTTTCTTGTAAACTTGGAAGAATCGTGCTGTTGCACGTGCTACCTGCGATTTCCTCAACCACCCCCAATCTCACCAGGTCAGTAACAATGCTTTTCAATCCCTTCTCACCTTCAACAGAAATTTTATACTGGGTAATTCGTGGTACTGTTACACCTTCTTTCAGAGTTATTTTTGCTGGCTCTATTTTCAAGCATCCTACACCATTATCATGCATTGCCCACAGACAGGTTGGTACTCTATTTAGCTCTTCTGGCAACTCTTTTGACATAAATTCCGTCACCGGTGCATCGTGAGGCCACATCGTGAGGAACACCCCGTCTGCCGTACAATGTATGACTGCCCCCAATTTTCTCAACAAATTCAATTCAAGTAAGTTCTCTCCACAATTTTCTGTCAAAAGAAATGGACACTGTTCCGTAAATGGTCCTATTGTAATTGGGACAGCTTCGGACATGGGGTTAATTACTGGTGTACCTGCGAACACTACAGAAACATTCTCCTGCCCCGACAGTGGTATCTCCGGAACCAAGTGGTGGTCTATCGAGCACTTCTGTGCCCCTGTATCTACAAGGAAACAGTGCTCCTAATTCCCGACTCTCATTTCTACGTAGGGTCCTCTCTGATTCACGGGAATAGACACTGGTGCCGACCCCTGTCGTGGGCTGTCCTATCACGAAAATAACACATCGTCCTATGTGTAGTCACCCCTACTGCTGTAATACGTGTTTGGTTGTGTATCAAAAATATTCCCATTTCCCCCTCGATGTCCTCCACTCTGATAATTTCTCTGTTGGCCCTGCCCGCCCTGATTTTGGTTCGAAACACTTTGGTTCAATGTCTGGTTCTGTTGTGCTTGGTTTTGGCCATATGATTGGGTTTCAGTACCTCCATTGGTATATCCCTGCTGCTGCTGCATGTTACTTCTGCTTGGGCCGTTCGACCCCTGATGTCCTCTATGAGGCCTTCTCTGACCAAACCCACCTCTATTCTGTAGGTGCGGGCATTGCGCTCGCCAGTGTCCTTCCTCCTTACAGTACGCACATTGATTTAGTCCCAAGGACACTCCATGCATATTATTCAAATTTCCCCGGCCTTGTGCATTACCTCTACCTCTATTGTATCCAATGACCTGCTGCAGTAACAGCCCTACTATCGTTTGCATTGCTTCCTTTCTCATCTCCAATGGGTACCCATTACATATCTCATTACTTCTTTTACTGACGTTCTTTTGTTCGACATCCATCGCATTGTTTCCCCTACCCATACCTGCAATCTTTGTTTATCGCCTGTCTGTCCCGGTACCGGCAAATGCTTTGTACCACCTGGAAAAACTCTCGGCCATTATTTTTTTATACTCAACCTTGACGCCTCCTTCCTACCTTTCTTAATAAACTCTCTACTATACTCAGGTGTAGCAAACATTTCAGCATATCTGTCTTCCATTTCATTTTTTACTTCAATCAGTCTGTGCACATATTTTCTTACATCCTCATCTCTTTGCTCACTGCGTGCTAACTTATTCAAATATAACAACCGCTGTGGCGGTAAATTCCCAAGTATCTTTTTCCATTCTCCCACCAGAATTTCCCCCATGCATTCCAACACTACCTGTCTCTCGTCTCCTCTTCGGTACCCATACAAAGAGGCCAATGATGCCGTCTCATCATTTCCTTCTATGTACATTTCTGCCTCTTGCCGTAATTCAATCTTTCTCTCTTTGCTCATCGCGCTTCGAGTTACCCGTCCAAATCCTGTTCCTTCAGCCCCGCCTCTCGCCTCCCCAGTCTCAATTTCGACTTCGGGAGGGGCGGATGGTGCTGAATCTGTCTCTAGAGCGGGTGGTGCGGATGGGACAAGTGACACAGGTGGCATCTGTGAAGGGCCTTGCTGGGTGCTGGGAAATTGTGTGTCTGCGGTCTGCGCTTGTGGGAGTGCTCGTGCTGTGGGCAGGGCTTGGGTTAACGCTTGCGTGAGGGGAAGTGCTCGGGCTGCGGGAGGGGGTATGAGAGCTATTGGTTGGGCCCGCGCAGTCACTGCTGGCGTGTTTGGTTTTGATTCTGGTTTTGGGCCTCGACCCGTGTTAGTTAACAAATGTTCCATTAATTCATCTGCTATGTGTAGTTCCCGCTGCGGGTATATTCTGTCTATGTTCATCTGGTCCTGTCTCCCTTCCTGTCTTAGACTCTCAGTCCACTCCTCCTCTTCCTTCTCTTCTGCTATCTCAAGCTTCGTTTTGTGCCTACGCGCATGCTTCTCTCTACTCCTTAGTCGGAGCATCGCTTCCCTCCTCCAATCTTTGACGGTCTCAAAAGCTGCAGGTCGCGCTTTCTTTCTAATCAGCACCCTCTCTAGGTTATCTATCCTCCCCATTTCAAAACTACCATTAATCGGCCACTGATGGTCGGGTTGCTTTCTAGTTTGCCTATGCCAAATTTCACAAAATATTATCGCACCCACACCATATTTCGCATACATATCATAAGCCGGCGTTACCCCAGGCGGTGCACTTTGGCCATATTCCAAGGACTGTCTACCGCAGCTGAAAAGCCCCGCTAAAGTGGACAGTACTCCAAGCATGTTTCTTTAACCTTCCCCTTTGGTTTGCCACTTTTACCTGGACGTTTGAGTTTGCAAAATTAACACTCTACCAAAAATCAGGTTTCTCTTTGAATCGGGGAATGACTCACCTGATAAAACAAGTCACCTGTTCTAACGCAACCTCTCCCCACGTCGTGTCTGCACTTCTCTGGCTTCTGCCTCGTCTCGGGACCCTCGCCTCCTTTGCCCTCTGGCCCGGTACGTCGATCAGGGATCAGATGTGTGCAGATCTGCGGAAGGAATCTCTCCTCTCTTCTACAGGGCGCCCCGTACACCTCTTGATCCCAACTCGACCGTCCCGTCCTCGCCGTTCTTCCGCCTTTACTCCGTTACAACGTATATGATGGGGCAAGCGGGGGAGGGTCCCTATTCGGACGCCATCTTGAAAGGGGCCCCTAGGGGTCCCTCGTGCTATGGAAACAAGGCAATGAACATACACGAAAAGATGCGCCAGACACAAGGTTTCAAATTCCCAATGCTCGGGTTTATTGCAAGCAAAAGATAGTATCAATTGACCAATTCTGATCTCACGCCCCGCAACGTCAGTTTCTTAGACCTCGAGGGACGCAAAAGAGTGAATTACGTACATCAGTTACATATATACAAAATGCATATCATACAATCAGCAAAGTCATGTTCAACACCCCTCTGTATTAAGTTCCTTTGAACTCGGGATGACGATGGACATATCCGACGAGTATGACGATTATAATGCTTTCGATGTCTATTCTAGTAACAATGTGCAATTTAGAAAGTGCGGAGGCATATTTTAGAACACGGTGGTTCTGTTCTTGGAAGCAATCTTTACACGGGGGAAGAGCCACATTCCAAGCTTTGCTATCTATGAGGTACTATTTGTGTCCTGGGAGCCGACACGTTCTAAAGGGTTTTGCGAAGGGGGGCCGTAAGAGAAGCATAATTCAAGCCTTTAACTGTATTATTCTAACATATTCTACCATCGTACGAGACTGACTGGCAGCCGTGAAGTGATTAAATGCCCTGCAGCTTCCTCCCAAGGCTACAGAGAGGGAGCGTGGGCATTCCTTTCTGGGCTGCTCATGAGGAGTTTCAGCAAACTCTTCAGTCCCGCGACCTTGTCCTTTCATATTCAGACAACAATGTTAACAGTTGAGCAGAGTAAGCAGAATTCGCAAGAATTGCAAGCTGCAAAGCAGTTTTTAGACAGAAAGCAATGAGCAATGGTTAACAAGCAAAATGGCGATTCATGCTGCATTTAAAATGGCCGCTCGTCGGTCAAGCATAGCAGTTTATATTTCTATAATTTGGTGCATAAGACGGTTGGCCCACGGCCATCAAGTTACGTCTATCATTCAAATGAAGGGTATTCATTTTTCCAGATTGACAGGGGAGGTGCCTATAGACAGTGGGAGCTTGGCCAGTGGATGTCCTATTGTTTGTCCTCTGTTTGAACCTTGATTTGGTAAAGGTGAGAAGATGGATGATGGCAGAATGGAGGTGGTCAGGCAGAAGACTTTGGAGTTCTTCTTGGCCTGGGCTTCTGGCCATTTGAGGCTCGCCAATAGCAAATGACTTGGCAGCTTCTGTTTAAACCTCCACTAAAATGTGGAGGGTAACATACGCGCTACTGGAATAACCTAGTTGGAGATGAAAGGGGGGCCTAATTTGTTATGTTTTTAGCTGGGCACGATAGGAGGACTCTGTGGAGCAGTCGGAATTGAGAACAGACTCAATGGTCATCCCACTCTGGGAGGCTGTCCTTTCTCAGCGGTGGAGTCAGAGTTCTGGAAACTCTCACTAAGCTTTTTTTGATGTCAATGGCAGACTCATATTTTTCTGTTACCTTCTGTCTTTCATTTCTTGAGTTTTACTCTATACATTTATTTTGCATAAACTGCCTTCTACACTTTGATGGTGATTTAGAGATGGGCTGCTCTGTCGAAAGAAAAGGTTGCAGATGAAGATGACGAAGCCAATAAGCAAATTGCTTTGTAAGACAGTATGGCCTTTATTGTAATAGTAAAACTGCGTTCTCCCCATTTTGGAAGGACTTTGGCAAGTTCATATTTCTGTATGAGATCGCCTGGATGTTTGAATCTAGCTCTGTATAAACATGACTACTTCTATTCACCTTGTTGTCCATCCACAATGCGTGGTGTCGCACACACAATGCGCCCAATCTCTTGTGGGTGTTATGTGCCACCCAGGAGTAATATCAAAAACACCTTATGACTGTCGCCATGCCACCATTGACAATGCCCAACATGATGGCATTGGATGCATCCGCAACCATGACGCCGACATGTGGAATCACAGACCAGGTATCAAACCCATGCTGCACAGGGTTGTTTTGCTTCAAAGACCAGCATGTTGCTCCTTATAAATTCTCCTGGCACACATTTGACATTTTCCTCTAGGGATGAACTACTGTTTAGAAGAGGGGGTACAACAGAAGTGTCACTGGGTCAAGTATAGGTAGCCGCCATCTTTCTCATCTGATCAGAGCCTGGATAGTTGTCGATAGAGATTAAACCAAGCATTGTATTGGTCTGAACGCTTGAGTTCTGTCCCCAACAGGTCCCACTTGCAGATTCATTGAACCAGAATCCTCCAAATGTCCCCAGATGTCTCCAGATGTCTGATTTTTAACATCACCATTTAACCTTTTTTGCACCCGTTGCTGAACTTCACTGACAGTCGATATGTGTCTTCCTTTTAGGGTGAAAAGGGCAGGTCAACACCTGAAGGAAATCACATCTTGGAGGAAATGGAATCGGTAAGTGACGCGGAGAGGATTTCACATTTCAATTCAAGAATTTTGGCAAAGGAGCTCATCTTCAGTTGAGAGAAGTGAGTCTCCCTTGTCTTTGTTTATTTATGTAATGAGATACACCTGGTACAGGTACAAGGGATCTTCTGCTTCTCAATTCTTAAATGTGCTGGGGATCCAGGCAAGCATGTTGAGTTTATTGGGGCTTGTTGCATACATTTTACCTTTGAACCGCGTCACCCTGTTCCCTGTTTGATATAAGTATGGACTGTTACTCGTGAGTTTGACTGCAATGGTGGTGCCTTCTTCCAGGTGTCTGTGTACAATGGAAGTAATTCTATATATCAGTGGTCATTCGTCCCATTAGAGTGATGTCAAGGAATTGGAGACCTTAAGGGCACAATGGTAGATTTGAAGGAAACTGCGGCCAATGACCAGCAGGCAATCACGCATAAGGAAGGTCATCAATGACCTGCACTCTCCGCTTTCGGACTGGGGTAAATCTCCACAGCGGTAATGCACTGCTTGGAACCCTCTAGCTTGATCTCACCGGAGAGATGCTGGCATTGTAGATGAAGCAGAAACGTGTTTCTAGTCTTATTTTCTGGCATGGAGTAAAGAGACCACATTAATCCAGCTCAACTCAGTTGCATCTGTTCCGCGTCTCCTGGGTGCAGATTTGACCAGTTTGGCCAGTTCATTGTTCAGGCCTGGTGTATCGTCACTCGTCATATCGCCATTATGTGAAGAGCCTACTGCGCAGAGTTGTCCCCCCGTGCAGTGGCCCGATTCCACTCCCTTTTGATTTTCTTCCCTCATTCTCGTGTACGCCAGTGCTGTCCTTAGGGATAGGTGTGATGTTTTGTTAAACTGAAAGTGAGCCTCTTATCCTGCACCTTATAGTAAAATATATTAGGACCTAAACTGTTTAAATTCATTATTTTATTATTTGATATTTTATCAGTGCATTGTCATTTGACCACATTTGATTATCATGAATGCCTATTCTTGCTAAGCTCCAGTAAGCCGGCCACACTGTGCAAGCTCTACTATTTGGGTAACTCTAGATTTGTTTGTTTTACTATGCATACCATGATTTATGTACTCCCTTTACTTAAATCACTGAAACCTACACAATTTCTCACTATATTGCAAAGTCTGTGTATGTCTGTGACACCTTGATGGAATAGCATTGATTGTGACAGTCTCTATTGAGTAATTAATTCATCTTTTAGTACATGCATTATACCGGAGACCCACCTCTAAGCGCAGGTCCTGGATTTAAACCTGTATTGCTCTGTATTATCTCACTTCCAAGACAAACACATTTCCCCTGAGCCACCCTCTCGATCCCAGAACACCGTGTGTTATGTGGCAGCCGATGCACGAGTTTGAGAAGGAGGCTGAGAACACAGGGCTGGCTGTGTCATCATCCAGGATCTACTCTGCTTCCGGGGACATCGGACGGGTGTTTTTGTCTGAGGGAATCCCATGGGTACAAATGGGGCCTAATGCCCTCTGCCATCTGTCTGAATTCTGCGCAAGCATAGCTCATCTGACACAATACCACACAATAAAAGGAGGGTGAGTGGACATCAATCATGCTAACCTTGCCATCGTCTGGCCTCCACATCACTGCAAAGCTCCAAATCTGGTGAGGTGCAAGCCAAAGAGATCTGCCGGCAACCAAAGACCCATATCCATCCCTATGAGAAGAATCAGCCTATGTCTGGAGATGACTACGGCAAGAGTGCTACCAGTGGACCACCGACGACCCATAGCAATGTCTATGAGAAGAATCAGCCTATGCCTGGAGATGACTACGGCAAGAGTGCTACCAGTGGACCATCGATGACCCATGTCCATGTCTATGAGAAGAATCAGCCTATGCCTGGAGATGACTACGGCAAGAGTGCTACCAGTGGACCATCGATGACCCATGTCCATGCCTATGAGAACAATCAGCCTATGCCTGGAGATGACTACGGCAAGAGTGCTACCAGTGGACCATCGATGACCCATGTCCATGCCTATGAGAAGAATCAGCCTATGTCTGTAGATGACGACGGCAAGACTGCTACCAGTGGACCACCGACGACCCATATCAATGTCTATGAGAAGAATCAGCCTATGTCCGGAGATGACTACGGCAAGAGTGCTCCCAGTGGACCACCGACGACCCATATCAATGCCTATGAGAACATTCAGCCTATGCCTGGAGATGACTAGGGCAAGACTGCTACCAGTGGACCACCGACGACCCATATCAATGCCTATGAGAACAATCAGCCTATGCCCGGAGATACCTACGGCAAGAGTGCTTGTGAGGACGGAGACTAGATTGCAAACCCAGTCATACAGCCGCTCTCCATTGTACCCAAACCGGGTTATGAAATTAATTGTTGAAATGTTCAAAATTATTAGAACCTAATATATAAATGGAACATGGCAAATTTAAAAAATTGTCAGAGTCCTTGTTGTGTTTCAAAAAATGATGTTTTATCAAAGACAATTCTTTCCAGGCAAGGTCACTAATTGATTCTTAGTGAGGAAGCAGCTAGCACATCTCTTGTTTAAACAGACTTGTAGCGCCAATGCATTTCGGAGAATGTTCTCCTTCGTCAGGGCAAGTCTATGTTATTGCAAACATATACAATTCTTTGTTTGTTACGGCAAGAGTGCTCCCAGTGGACCACCGATGACCCATGTCCATGCCTATGAGAAGAATCAGCCTATGTCCAGAAATGACTACGGCAAGAGTGCTACCAGTGGACCACGGACGACCCATATCAATGCCTATGAGAACAATCAGCCTATGCCTGGAGATGTTTACGGCAAGAGTGCTACCAGTGGACCATCGATGACCCATGTCCATGCCTATGAGAAGAATCAGCCTATGTCCGGAGATGACTACGGCAAGACTGCTACCAGTGGACCACCGACAACCCATATCAATGCCTATGAGAAGAATCAGCCTATGCCTGGAGATGCTGTCCAGACAAGTGGTCGACTGTAAATTAGTCGAAAGACAAATGGTCGATGTAATTTGGTCAAAAACCAAATGGTCGAATTTTTTATTTTATTTATATATGTATTTTTTTGGTTTTCGTTTAGGGAAAAAAAGGGTTTTTTAGAAAAAAAGGGGTTTGGGTGAAAATAAAAAATAAAAAAAATTCGACCATTTGGCTTTCGACCAAATTGGTTCGACCATTTGTCCAGTCGACCAAATTTTTTCGACCAAATGTCTGGCAACCCCCGGAGATGACTACGGCAAGAGTGCTCCCAGTGGACCAGAAACTACCTATGTCCATGCACCCAATGCAATACCCCTAACATTTAGGCATGTTTTCTGTAATAGTAGACCACCAACGACATGTGCCCGGAATGCGATACACCTTACCTCTGGGGGTGAAAAGGGCTGCCAGTGGACCGTGAACAGCGTGTCAAGTATGGAAGGGAAATTGAGGGCGCATGACTAGTAAGGACAATCAATAGTAGTCGTGTTTAGGGGGGCCATGGTGTTAATCAGCTTCTCAGTGATGCAGTAAAGTGCACCATGGCACCATTTCAGATATATTTCCTACCTTTAATGTTACCTCAGAACAAGACTCCACAAGGAGCTCATTTGGGGGTCTATCACGCATCCAATGTCTAGCAACACCCTTCAATGTACTAAAATCTGCCATCATGGAAAAGTGCTTGTAACCACAAGACGTTGTATTTGTACCACTTTCTGGTCGCCATTCCATCTGATCTGCTGCGAATGTCTACTCTGGCACCCCCGACTTTCAATAATTACACTCTAACCCACACTCTCGCTTAATCTGTCAGTTGTTGGTATGTCTTCAATTGTTGGTATGTCTTATATCCTGCAACCGTACGAACACTATAGGGTATTTGCTTCAGTAGTAAACCTTATAAATAATGGAAAGGGACAAAGACACCTCAAAAACACAAAGTCCCCCAAAAAGACAATTATGGTACAATCTTGGTATTCAAAAGTATTGTTTGACTTTTGATGTGTGTCAGAAACAGGGTGCTCAGAATTTTACAGAAAACAGAACAGGAATAAATACCAGCAGTGCATAACAGATACCTTTTCATCTGGGGATTATACAAAATAGGACATGAATATACCTAACACAAAATATACAGTGTTTACAAAACATAGTTTATCAACAAGTGATTAGGTACAAGACACTCAAAAAGTAAAGACCCGTTTTGAAAGAGCACTGGAACTCGGGGTCTACACAACTGTGTTTCGGCCTATGTGTGCTTAGTAAACATCAGTTCTTAAATTGGCCTTCATCAGGACAGGTACAACTGCTGAGAGGAACATCCTGAGGCTAATCTGTTGGGGTAGTAAGACAGAAAATGCATTTTAGAGGGAGACAGAGGTGTCTTAAAGGTATCCATAATTCATGAATTACTTTAACAACCAATGTTTGATTGAGTATTCATCAGAGAATCTGGTCTGCTGATACCAAAGAGTCAAAAGATACGGACAGGAAGGGTGGACTGGGAAGTCCGAATCAATGTATCCTGAACTGTGTATCTTGAACCATATCCTGATGTGCCTCAACACCTCTGCCATTAGTATACAGCGACAACCTATGAAATAAAAAGTCGGTCTAGCTGGGCATACATCTAGTCTCCAGCACTAGCGCTCTTTCCTAAACCACCAACAGCACCTGCCCATGTGCCTGACCTCTGGGCTGCTTACTGTGGCCTAGCCAGCCCACCTAAATCTTAACCTGGGTGAATGCAGACACTCATCTTAAAGTTAACTCTTACAATCTCCCACACATAGACTTCAGTCCCCGAAGGCATTCCAACCACAAAGCGAATTGAGGCCATACAAATGGGGAAAGGGTGCTATATGAATGACAAATAGAATACATCACAGATGATTGCTAACTCGTTCAATAGCTTCCCAGCTATGCTACATGATGGACACTCCAGTCGATAAATTTCATTAGCACCCGGGTGGGGGGAGCCAGCCAATCAAATGGCTAGGAATGCAGGCTTGAACTCCCGGAACAAGTCTGTATTCAAAGCCGCCTTACAGCCCGCTCCCCCCACCGCCATCTCCCCCCCACCCTCCATCCCATTTTGTTTCTCCACCCCCCAGGCCCCTATTTACCTTATTTCAGCGGGGGCATCCGGACTTTTCCTTCACCTCCCACAGGCCGTCATGGAAAGGGAAGTATGGAGCACCCCTTCCCTTTCCATGGTGGCCATATTGCAAAAGAATGCTCCTGCCGTGCACGTCCTGTTGTAGGAAGTAAAATCGTGGGTTTTTTAGCACCCCGTGTTACCGCCTTGGCAGCCCGCTGTGCTAATGGCCTTCGCTACGCTTCGCTGGGGCCTATAACTTGGGCTACCGGGCCGTTATCCCCCGTTCCAGCCCTTGGACCTGGGGATCAACGTGACATTGCTTCATAGGTGATGGCCACTTGTGTGGTCCATAACTTCCAGGTCATCATATCTATTGGCCTCCATGATCTGCACCTTCCATGGAATCGTATGTAAAGGTTACCATTGTCTACAGCCTACCTGACATCATAGGTGAAGACAACTCTGCTCTAAAATGATCTCCCATGACATCATATATCATACCAAGGCATTCTGTGGGCCTGATTCGAAGCCAGCATTAGGATTGTGCCATGTCTAACAACTAGCATTGCATTGCAGATGCCAAGAGGTCACCAGAATGCCATAATTAACATGCACTGGCAATGCCTACAGTTTGGGCTTTTGTGTAGGCATGGGAAAGGACTCACCAGGCACTGCCATAGTGGTGTTAGCTGGCCATTGATGGTAGCAGGTGCAAAATGGTGTGAATAACTCAGCATCTAATAGCAGTGCCTGGAAAATGGCTAATACTTACACAGGGCTAAAATTGTCCGCTTTGCCAATGCTTGTTTTTAACTGAACATGCATAATGCTTATAACATGAGTGATAGAACGCACGCCTCCCATTTCTATTAAATCAGTAGTGTGTTTTGCGACTTCAATCAAGCCATTCTCTCTAAGAGGACTGCTTTGAAAAACACTGGCAGACATTTTGAGAGCAAAGCGTGATGGCAAGGCGTGATTAAAGCGAGCTCGACGAGTTCCCATGAGGAGGTGTTTTGGGCAGGAAGGGGCAGGAACTGGATAGGAATTGCCATGGATAGGAATAGCATAGCCCTGGGCAGTCAATGGGTGGGCAAACAGACAAGCAACAACTACAAGCTGTGGCCCTCCTCATAAAGTGCATTGAGGCCACACACATGGGGAAAGAGTGCTATATAAATAACCAAATACAGTACATTATGCCATTCCTCCCTAGCTGTACTCTAAGGCCACAGTTTTAGCGTATCGGTGGCTCTGCTCCCTTGGGGTGAATCCACCGTGCACCTTTTGTGGCTGTGGGATTTAGGGGTAGCTCGCTGTAGTACTTTAGTGCAAGCGAACACCCAGAGTTTGGGAATCAGTCATTTTAAAAAATTCCAAAGCAAACAAGATTAATACCATTATTGACACATGAATCATTTCTTTTTGCCGGTGTTCATGTCGCTCTGCATTGAGTGGCAGGAAGTCACCGCCACATTTTAACCATGTTGGAATACTAGGGTAATGCTGTATACATGTGAAGGTCCCAGCGCATCCTAAGTGGTGGGTGACTGCTGGGTTTGCAGTAAGTACAGGGTGCCAGGCATTACTCCTCTTCTGACATTAGCAAGCACTCCTCCCCATCACTGAGTGATTATAGCCCTGTGAAGTGAAAGCCAGTCATTGTGACGTGCCAGTGTGATGCGTTACTCACTCCATCCCTCCCAGCCACTGCCAGCTCCACGAACTGTCCGCACCGCCCAATTCATTCCAGCACCAAATGAGAACTCGGCTGACTGCGATTCATGGCAAACATTTAAAGACAGTGGGCCTCATTACACGGTAGGCGGTGGACCAAGGTGCTATGCCGGTAAAATACCGACACCGCCTTGGAGGAAAGGGGAATTACCGCCCTATTTCAAGGTTGGCAGGGCGGTAATTCCCCCTTCCCCCATTGCCCTTCCCCATTCCCATATTTGCCTCATAGGGCTCTATGGGAATGGGGAAGGCGCTAATTACGGTGCCGCAAATTGCGGTACCGTAATTAGCACCCTGGTCCCTTTGCGGGTTGGTTTATAACGGCTGCTAAAAAGCAGGCGTTAAAGTACCAACCCGCAAAGGGACCTCGTAGTAAGGCGGTAAGGGTTTACTGGTACCGATGCCCTTACCGGTAAACCCTTACCGCACTAAGTGTAATGAGTATCACATTTACATTTGTTGAATGATAAAACGTTAAATAGACGCTATCCATTTTACAAAGTATAAGTAATGGCGTTCTCCTCATCTCCCAAAATGTTTTTATTTTGTTTATCTTACCATTCCATCAGTAAATCGTCAATACCCAGTGTGTGTTACTGTGCAGACAGTATGTGTTACAAAACAAAACATAAATGGTTGTGCATCTGCAGGTCACATTGGACATCAAGTGGAAAATAAAAATGACATCAGATTGGGTTTTGGCCATTTTAAATGAATTTCCTCATTTATTTAATGCATTTATAATACACTTATACTCAATGTGTTTCAAGGTGCAACAAGACAATGGGGCCGGCAGGGATGCTAAATAAAAATGGTTTTACTAGGCCTTGTGGCATTCGGATCGTGCAAGTACAGTAAAAGAAGTGCAGGGGGTGGGGGTGCCAGAGGGTTAAGCAAGTGCCAGGGGAGGCCAGTGGACAGAGCTCAGAGAGAAGAGAGTGCAGGGACAGAGGTCCACAGGCTAAGTGTGGGGAACCGGTCTAGGAGGGCTCAGGGGGTGCTGGCCCAGCCAGGCTAATGCTGGGGGAGGGAGCCCAGAAGGGCAAGTGCAGAATGGGGGGGGGTTAGAGGAGACGAAGTGCAGGGGTAGGCTGGTTAGGGAGGGCCTGATGCCGTGTGAGGATATGAAGGAACCAGGCAGCCAGTCAAGAGGCAGAGAGGGAAAGTTAGCAGAGGAAGAGGAAGAGAAAAGGAGGGTTCTGTGAAGCTTCTGAAACTTAAGGAGATCCGGCTCAAGTCTGAGAGGAGCTGGGAGGCAATTCTAGAGTCAGGCCCCTGCTGAGGAGAGAGATCTACCCCCCATTTTCTAATTGGAGAAATGTCTGATCTGCAGAGATTTGGAGCTAGAAGACCGAAGGGCTCTAGCAGGGAGGTATTTAGCGAGAGAAAGTTGGAGATAGTGTGGTCCCAGGCCCCAGAAAGCCTTGTGGATGATGCAGAGGGTCTTGAGCTTGATCCGTGCAGCAACCGGGAGCCAGTGGAAAGATTTTTGGTGCTGGAGAGATGGGGTCCCTGGGTTTGAGGAGGCCAAGGATAAGTCTTGCAGTCCTATTCTGGATCAGTTGAGGGGGCAAAGGGAGGAGTTAGGCAGATTAAGGAAGAAGCTGTTGCAGTAGTCCAGCCTGGAGAGGACCAGAGCTCTGGAGACATTGAGTTTCTGGGGGAACGTGAGGAAAGGGAGAATGCCTCTGAAGCAGTGGCGTCGCCAGGAATACAATTTAGGAGGGGCACAGGGGGGGGGCAAAGAGAAAAGTAGGGGGGGAACAGACAAAAGTAGGGGGAGAACATGGTCACTGCTTGTCTTAGGTACGGAGGGTACAAAGGGGGGCACAGGGTTTCACAGGGGGGCCTGGCCCCCCCAGGCCCTTTTCCTAGCGATGCCACTGCTCTGAGGAGGTGAAGCTGAAAGATGGCCTTCTTGGCAAAGGTCCATGATGTGAGGGGAGAAGGAGAGAGAGGAGTTGAAGATGACACCGAGATTTATTACCTCACAGGAGGCTGAGGGTAGGGAGCCCATGGAGGACGGCCAGAGCGTAGGAGGGAAGGAGGGAACTGGGGTCCCAATGAGAAGGATCTCAGTCTTACCGGCAGAGATCGTTAACAATTCACCATGCCTGGATAGCAGACAGTCAGGAGTGAGAGAGGAATAGGAGGCGGCAGAGGAGGTAAGCTTAAAGGAGAGTTGTGTGCTTCCTGGGAAACAGTGTGTAACCAATAAAGCTTATATTCATATTTAATCAAACAACTGTCACCAGGAAATGATTTTTGGAAGTATGAGTGTCAGTATTTCTAAAGGCAGTCAATGGGCCTCATTACGAGGCTGGCGGTAAGGGGTTGACGCGCCGGTACGGATGCCGGTGCCATTAACCCCTTAACGCCACATTATGAGGTCCCTTTGCGGGTCTCACTAAGGCCGGCTGGTAAAACCAGCTGTCCTTAGCGGGAGCCTCTAAGGGGCCAGGGAGCTAATAACGGGCCCGTTATTAACGGGCCCGTTATTAGCTCCCTCCCCGTTCCCATTGAGCCCTATGGGGGCTCGAATGGGGATGGGTATTTTGAATGGGGACTTACCGGGTCCTCCAAGGTTGGAATGACCCGGTAAGTCCCCATTCATGGAACCCAGACCCGGACACGAGTTTGGAGGCAGCCATGGCGCTAATAGCACCATGGCTACCTCCAAACTTGTAATGACCCCCAATGTCTGTTGAAATTAATGTTGGTTCCAGAAGGCTGTTTGAGAAAAGCAAATGTTCCTCCACAAATGGCATGTCGCCAATTCACATAGCAACTGATGGTGAGTCAGTTGACAGGGCCAAGCAGAGTACACATGTGTGCACTATAATTATCAGCATGTGACAACGTGAAATTGGGTCCTGCTTAACAGAGCCCACTTCCTCAGGCAGGAAACCACAATCATTTATCACGGCAAGACATACAAATGCTAATGATTGCAGACCCTCACAGATGGTATTCTGTCACTGTTACTCTCGAATCAAGCTTCTCAGCTCAGATTTCACCCCTCCCATGTATCACCTGATAGTACATGTCTCATTCACTCACTTCAAGAGAAAGACACACACAAGTGTATCACCAGCCTACTCGAATTTCTGCTGCTCTCTCCTAGCAAAATCATGTGATAGTTACTCTCCCACAAGCTGCTCTCAGGGATTCCTCACTCTTCCACCCAGGTGTCACCTGATGGCATGTCCCTCCATCAGCTCACTTCAGCAGGTGGATACTGATTGGATAAACACCTGTGCTACTTCCTCCTTCCAAAATCAAATGAGTATGACTATCGAACAAGCGTCCCTCTGGGATTCTCAACCCGTTGTTCTCCTTCTCCCAGGTATGAACCTATGGCATGTGTCTCGTCCACTCAAGTGGTAATATGGACATTGATGGGTATACTACCCACCTCCACACATTTCTGCTGCCTCCTTCCCCACAAATCAGGCAAGTGTGATTCTCCCGCAACTTCCCTCAGATTCCCCGTTCCTCCTTCCCGGTATCACCAGATGGCACATGTCTCCTCTACCCACTTCAAGTGACGGGCACCGACTACTGTGCTAAACCCACCTCCTTGATCAAGCATGACTCTTCCACACGCTGGACTTCAGGGACTACCTGCTCCTTCTTCTCCATCCTAGAGTAAAGCACGTGTGTTGTTCCTCATGGCATTTTTGCAGTTTAGAGACACAGGATGTCTGGTTTCTTCTCATAAGCCAATTATTGCTGCTCCCATCTTCAGATTTCTGGCAGTGTCAATCTAAATCAATAGTTACAAGTGTGAGTCTCCCGCAGTCAGCCAAGCTGCTCCCGCTCACTGGGATTCCTTCTTCCTAAACCACATGGCACTTGTGTTATTCTCCCACTTCTAAATCATGGATGGCATCCTGCAGTGCTGCGAAAGCAAAAACCTACTCTCTATTCACTCCCTACCTCTCTCTACTCGACATCCTACTCAACTTCTATAACAACACTCCAGCTCATTCACGCCCGTCCATGAAATCCCTAACCCTGCCACCAGCAGTGGCCTCCTGCCTCCATGAAAGCTGCCTGAGATAGAAACAGAACTCTATCCTTGTGTCCCTTTTTAGGCTATGTGGTCAAACTTTAGAGACTTTTTATTTTTGAATTAGGGTGATCAGAGATTCGAGCAAATAATTTAGTCAAGCCTTACTCGGGACAGTCAGTGATTGGAATGTGAAGAGACATAAGCAGTACAGGCGTATTAGGTAAGGACATTATAGCTAGGAGAGTGATGTGACATGATATGGCACTTATAACGCGCCTGTACACAAGTATTTCTAGGTGCGACAAGACAAGGAGGGAGAAAGAGATGGAGGACAAAACAATGATCTTACTCAGCCTTGTGTAAATCTGATCGCGCAAGTACAGGGAAGAGGAATGGGTGAAGTACTGAGGGGGTAGGGGGTTGTGCAGGTAACTCAAGTGCAGCCAACGGGTGGCTAAGTGCAGGCAACTCAATAAGTGCAGCCAGCGAGTGGCTTTTAAGTGCCAAGTGGGGAGACTGTAGGGTTGCAGGTACAGGCCAGAAGTGCTAGGGGAACCAGGAGGCAGTATGAAGAGCAACTCATGCAGGAGCATGGGCCCAATTTCAGAGGGTGCCAGGTGATCAGTGCGTGGGTCAGGCGGGGCACCGGCAGATAAGAGGAAGAGAGAAAGGGGAAGCAAAAAGGAAGGTTTTAAGTTGCTTCGTGAATCAGAGGTTGTTCTGCTCAAGTTTGAAAGAGGCAGGGAGGCTGCTCCAGAGTGAGGCCCCAGCCGAAGAGATAGACTGCCCCCAACTCTCTTCTAGGAAAGGCGACTGACCCTCAGAGAGTTGGAGGTGGATGAGTGGAGAGCTCGAGAAGGGAGATGTTTAGGGAGTGAGAGATGGAGGTAGTGCAGTCCCAGGCCCCAGAAAGCATTGTGGACAATGCAAAGGGTCTTTACTTGATCCTTGCTGCCACTGGGAGCCAGGGAAGAGATGTCAGAGCTGGAGAGATACGATCCCTGGGATTGAGGCCAAGGACAAGCCTTGCAGTCCTGTTCTGAATTAGGTGCAGAGGGCGAAGAGTAGAGACAGAAGGATTTAGAAAGAGGCTGTTGCAGTGGTCCAGCCTAGGGAGAACCAGGGATCTGGGGGCAGTGAGCTTCTGGGGGAAAGTGAAAAAAAAAAGAATACCTCAGAGGAGGTGCAGCTGGTAGTGGGACTTTTTAGAGAGGTCCGAGATGTGAGGAGAGAAGGAAAGGGTGGAGTCGAAGATGACACCAAGGTTATTTCCCTCACAGGAAGCCACAGGTAGAGGGCTCATGGAGGGCGGACAGAGGGAACGAGAGAAAGCGGGAGCAGGGGTCCCAATGAGAAAGGTCTCAGTCTTACTGGGATTAAGCCATAGATTGCTGGAGGCGCACCAATCATGAATTGCAGATAGACAGCCAGGATTGAGCGATGGAGGAGAGGAGTCTGAGGGGAGCCTGAAGGAGAGCAGAGTGTCATCTGCAAAACACTGAAAGTTAGGCGAGAATGTAGAGACGAGGTGGGCCACAGGTGCCAAGTAAAGTTTGAAGAGCCAGAGTGAGAGGTTAGAGCCCTGGGGGACACCACATGTGGCAAGAGAGGTGGTGGAGAGACAAGTGAAGGCTACAAGGCACCTTGGAACATGAAGCCCTGTGACGCCATGCAGGCCTCACATGCCTCTTGCTGACCCTGGGTGTTTCCATTTCCCTGAAGACATTATACCAAACCTGAAATGAGCAGGTACATGCCAGATGTGTGGGCTGCAACCCTTGAGTTCACCCTCTTTCAACTTCTTCAGAGCAACAGCAATGACGTAGGAATCCTGTTATATATAAAGGGTTTTCATCAGAATACCATATGCCAATTTAGCAGATACCGGTCGGCATCTCCTAGTACTTTCTTTAAACTGCACTGCCATCTATTGAAGTTTCTACTTTCAAAGGTCTATTTCAGCCATCTTTGAACCATGCTCCATCTAGTGGTAAGCATGTGTGTTTGCAACCTTTTCTTGCAGACATCATGTTGCCTATATCTATCTATATTTATAAAAGTGAAAATGTGTGGGGTTTTGGCTGGGCTTGTGGCTTGGCAAATAATTGTTCCTTATTCAATTCCACAGTGTTTCATAGATCTACACCAAATTGTGCATACTTACCTGTTAGGACCCTCCAGATATTACTGACTACATGACATGTGGACACCCCACCCCTTTTCCCGGATTTCAGCAACTTCACAGATGAGACGGTTGCCTGAAATTGGCGAAACATGAATGTGGTACTCAACACTAAAATTATGGTTTCTGGGATATTTGCACTGCACTGCACTCTACCGAGCTCTACCACGCCAGGGTAAGGCAACGGGTGGGGGAGAGCACGGTCCCGGTGTGTGGCCGCACACCAACTTTCGCCTCCCCTCAACGTCTGCTCTGGGGTATGTCAGCCAGCCACATGCGCCCATTCTCAGTGCAGTTTACTTCAGGGTCCAAAGTACATCAAACGATCAGCGAATCGCAACAGCGACCTACAGGATCATTGATTTTCAACAATTGATGAGAAGAGTGTCACGTCTGTCCACAGTGTGTGTGTGTGTGTGTGTGTGTGCGCGTGTGTGTGCATATATATATATATATATATATATATATATATATATATATATATATATATATATATATATATATATATATATATTCCTTCTTCTTCGTCATATGAATCTTCCTCAAGCTGTTTTAAGAAGTCCCATTGAGGTGCCCTTGGACCTATAAAGAGAAGTCGGCCAGGCCTACGGGGACATGAGCACAATGATGAATTGGGTGCCACGCCTTGAAGAGGGACAGGGCTGAGGCTGAGCCAAGACTACCCTGCTGCGAAATTGCTTCACCCCAGGGCTATTGGACTTGCAATGGTGCAGGCCTGCCTGGAAGTCTCCTGGTTTCTCCATGGACTGCTCTGTGGCGGAGCCTGTTTTCAAACTTTGCAAGCGACCAGACTTAGCATTGTGCGCCATCACCGGGGTTCGGGGATTTGAATTCCTTTATTTCTCGTCTTCAGTCTCTAGGGTGAGGGCGAGCTGCAGAAGGGAAGGAACCGGCTCTCATTATTACTATTCAGACACAGCGCTTTCTGTGTACTGAAGTAATGTGGCTCTGCTTCAGGCCTCCATCTTTGCCACTCAATGACATTCAAATTTCTGCAGCACTCCAGGGAAATCAGGAAGTTGGAGACTAAAAAAGTGACAGGTAGCTAAACCTGAAACTTCCACAGCTGTGCAGCACAGCTTATTATAATTCTACCTACCAGAAAAGAGAAACAATATTAGCACTGGGCGGTGCAGCTGCGTGGCGTTACCTGGCTTTCTGTTCATTTCGCTGTCACTTTGGGCACTATCAGATTTCCTTATTATGGGGTGAATTGGTAAAGGTGGCATTGAAAGCATCCCTGCCTATATTGTGGGGTCAGTACAGTTTAGTGTGTGTGAGTGTGCATGCGCGCTGGTGTGTGACCACACAAGCATCTATTGATTTTCAGGATACTCCTCATTAATATTCATGAGATACATTTGCATACAATGATTCTAAATGTACTGACATTTTATCTCGTGAAATTTCATGTGGGATAGCCTGTAAACTTGTCAGGATTCCAGCCCTGTAGGCCTGGAGATGGACAATTCTACTCTAGACTGAGTGGTTTCCCACTGGTTCTACGTACTCTTGGTGGTGGCCAGCCTTGTGAAGTATGTACTCTCGGCTGTTTTCCATGCTCCTGGCTGCGGCACTGCTTTACTGAGTCGCCCTCAGCTGGTTCTTGGCTCGGGTCAGGCAAATCTTGAAGGACTCCTGTCTCCCTCTGTTTCTCTTCTCTGCATGTGGAAGCTGCTTCAGTGAATTTGACCCGTTTCAATTTGACTTTGCCTTTTGTTTTGGAGGTCATAGTGGATGGGTCCATCTGGGGCAGGCCTAGGATGTTGGGGCAGGCCTAGGATGTGGAACATTGGGTTCAACACATGGGAGAGGAGGACTAACTCGGGCTGCATTGCATTCCAGGCCGAACTGGGCTAACCATCCTTCTTCCAACAGGTGCCGTGTCACTTTTGTTGGTGTGACTCTTCTTTCCAGTTGTAAAGATAGCTAAGCATGTTACTATACATGGGAT
This sequence comes from Ambystoma mexicanum, assembly GCF_040938575.1. Lineage (NCBI taxonomy): Eukaryota > Metazoa > Chordata > Amphibia > Caudata > Ambystomatidae > Ambystoma > Ambystoma mexicanum. The sequence goes on from NC_090937.1 coordinate 1,612,529,323, forward strand.
TAGCGGCTTCTGCCCTGGTTCTCCTTTCCAGAGGTTTATAGTCAGTGGATGCAGTGTTGCTGTGGAGTAAGCGCCATTGTGTTTGCACTGTCACCCTTCGATTCGCTCTGCAACGTTTCTATGGATACAGTCAACTCTGGGCGATTGTTGCCAATTTCCGCAGTCCTGTGGATTTGTAAACAGGTGATATGATATGATATGATAGGTTATTTATAACGCACTTAATACCCAGAGGTTTTAAGCGCGGACCCAGGGTTCGAACCTTTGTTGCTCCATGTGGTCTTGCTTTCAAGGCGAGCACGTTGCCACTGAGCTATCCTCCTGAGGTGGGTCTCATAGACGATATTTTATTGATCGCTGGCCCAGTTAGGAGGGATTGTTTGCATGCACTATGCAGCCTGGGTCAGTACTGTATGGACGAATATCCATTTCGACTATGCAGATCAGGTTGGCTCCCAATGAAAGTGCTGGACATGACAGAGTCCCATTGACAGGTGTATTTGAGTAGCTGACTTGCTCGGGCTGACCTATAGATTATTAGGGCAATTCCCACATCAGGACTTTCGACTCTGGGTGTGGCCTCCATCCTTGTCTATTGTATGGTGAAGCGTAGTGTGTTGTGAGACTTAGGCCTCTGCCCTACCACACAGGATTCTTAACTCTAGGCACTTAGCCAAATTGTGAGGGTCAGCTCCAAGACATATAACCCACTAACCAAAAAAGCTCAAACTCTGCATACCCAACTCATAGCGAAACCTACACAACCACCTCTCTCACAGCAGGACGCACGCAACAACAAACAAACACATAAGCTGCACCAACAGCACACGAGGACTGACTTCGATCCGATACTCGCACGAAAGCTCAGCGCACGAGAATAGCTTGCCAGTCACGTCCAACATGGACAGCATTCTGTAATTTTCTGGCTTGTTCCTGTCACCCCACTTGTAGACGGTGACAAGCACAGACTTCCTCCAAGTTTGTCGAGATGGTTTGTTCATCACACACTCCATCAAACAATGCTTTCAAATAGGGTACCCCCTCAACAAGGTCCCTTTTGAGGACCACATTAGCTAAGCCATTTGGCCCTGGTGCCCTAGATGATTTGAGAGCATTAATGGCCACCAGCAGGGAATCAACTGATGTATCGATCGGCTAACGCTGACTTGACCCTAGAACACCAAAGATTGAGGTAGATGGTTCTGGATTTTGATTGCCACTGATGTACTTTAACCAGGCTACCTTACTAATGGGTCTCACTAATGGGTCCTTTGGCCACAGATAATAGCTGCCACATAGTTCTTGACTTTCTACTGTTTAGGGCACCAATCAACCGCGCCATTGCATATTTAGAACATAATTATTCCAATCACGTAGCGACCTACGGTAGCTGTTTTTGATCACACTCCATCAGTGCTGAAATTCAAAGCCTGAGCAAACCCTCTTTCTCAGCTCACACAATTCACTACGCATAACGCGCTTGACAATTTGAATGTGATTGTCAAAAGGGTTGCTGTGAACCTTACCTATGATCGTGGGGTGAGCTGTGTTAACGGACGCTTTCGATGTCATAGATGTACTTATCCATCTTTCCATCTCATCCTTGCTTAATAAGGAATATATCTGCCAACTGGCACTTACCAAGGTATTTACCTAGCGTGAAGTGTGAAGCCCTCTCAATAATCACGCTGGACCACCGAATGCAACTCCCTGAATGACTTGGCACAATATTCTTAATTACGGATCGGCCGGCATCATGGGCTGGGAAAGAGAGTGTTAGCCTCAATGGGGAGTGGTGGTTATAGATATTAGCAAATATGTCAAGATATTGCACATGCTCAAGTATATCATTACTCCCAAAAAGGTAGCCCAAAGTGGCCCATTACAACCACTTCTCCATGCCCCTTTCCCTGGCATATCTCGTCTTACTCTTCTGTTTAACACTACCAGTTTCCTTTTACTAAGGCACTCCACCCATTTTTCTCCCTGAGTATTTCCCCTCTGTGGCTGCAGGCCGGACTTTGGGTAGACATTATCAAATGGGGGCAGGACTCATTGTCATGGCAGCGGGCATTAAGATCTCCACCTATTAGTATCGACTCATTTCCACCTTTACTTCCCCAACCCACACATATATCATCAATAAAAGCAAATATTTCATCCGTATAATCACCTCCAGGTGGGTCATATACGTTTATCAGGAGTAAACCCTTGTTTTCATGTTGGGGATTACATTTAATTATGACAGACATAACTTTATCTCCAAGGGTGTTTGTACTAATCACTCGAGAGCCCATTGAGTGCCACACCCCAATATTAGACCCCCCATGGTCTCTACAGGTCACCTTTCTTTGCCATCACTTGATGCAACACAAAACCTTCCAGAAACACTTTGTCAGTCAACCATGTCTCTTGCCACATGATGATGTGATGTTCCCTTAAAATGGGTAGAGACCCCTACTCGCTAAGCAGATGACTGAAGCCTCAAGTGTTCAACACAGCAGCTTTAATCCTCATTTGGCAGCCAAACATTGTTGCAGCCATTCCCACGACTGCGCGTTACCCACGGGGGTAGGCAGAGGAGTTGGCTCCACGCCTTTTGGAACCAGGTCCAGATTCCTCTCTTCACTACATTTCCCACAACAGGTAGTTCATCGGCCACTGTAGTGACAAGTTCATAACCAAGTGATGCAAATGTCAGTTTGTGAGACGGTATCATTGAAGAGGTATCCGTGAGGCAGCAATTGAGTCTGGTTATTTGCCTTCCTTTTGCCTTTACTTGTTCAATAAACTCAAAGTCTGCGGAGTTGAGAATTCTCAAGTGAGGGAGATCTTATCTAACTCCCTTTCGGTGACGCCCCCGCTTGACATTCAGTGTATGCAGCCGCCGCAGATGTCTTTAACACTGGACTTATTTCCAGCGACTGTGTCACACTTGCCATCAGATGAGCTCAACGCAGCTGGCAATATGTCCATTGTGAAATCAAGTTCAAGGAGCCTTGCACCTGATCTCAATGATGGTGTTGTGAATTTCTCTGTGAAAATTCTTCTCAAACTTTGCGGGTTTATTCCCGAGGATGTGCTACAGCATAGCGCGGTGGTACAACATTTGGTGGGACACTTTGACCAGCTAAAATTGGTTGCTTAGTCCAGTAAAGGTGCCTGCACCGGTAGGCTGTCTCCTTCTTGAGTCCACGGGTCTATGCATATGTCATGTGATGAGCAAAGGAAAATGTATGCAGATTGCCACACACAATTTCCATAGGTTGATCTACCATCATTCAATTTCATTTCAAAATTTCAAAAAAGACCTGTCAAATTCCTCATTATAACCTTCCATTAACTCCAGATAGTGAATCTTGTAGGGAGGAAGAGTTTAGTTGTAATTCTTATATGCAATCATTTTCATTTGAAGCTAGAGGGTTGGAAAGCAGGCATGTTAATCATGTCACCATCTCAGATCTTTATCAGCAAAAGGATCATATATAGGGCTTGACTGGAATGCAAACAGGTATATAGAGGGCATTTTCTTAAGTGTGAGCACATGATCCTGTTGTTGTTTGGGGCTAAATCTATTAGTGTCATGAATGATAAATAGGTCTGATGTTCTCCAAATGTCTGAGTTAATAACCTGGGGTGATACAGCTCCCCCTTCAGTAATACATTCTCATGATGGTTAAATGGAAAATCAGACTGGCTGAAAAACCAGCAAAACACCCATATGTGAAGTGAAAATTAGAACTGCTATCTGCCCATACAGTTTATGTATTCCCTGTATGCATTCTAAAAATCTAATCTAGCTATTGGGACATTTCATCATTTAAAACCTACCTCTCTGAATTTATAGTTGTATCACAAGCATTGCTTTGACATAGATTCTAAAGAAATTGTACTCTGAGTAAATCTTATTAATGTTGGTAATATAAGCTCTTTTACACTTACATGTTTTGAACAAAATACATTGCAGAATTAAAGGCAATTTTTGTACAATGTGTTGCTTCAACAAACAAACCACACATAGCCTCACACAACTACTGACTGAAAATCAAACCTATGCTCAGCGTACGGTGTAAACCGAACAGAAGCTGCCTTCAGCACATCACAGCTCTCTTGCGTTTTTTTCCCACTCAGTCCTAGTAACTTAACCTACCCTCTTGCTTTTCAGATCCACCAGAGCGCCAGGGGACCACTCGGGTGGTGATAGTGTGCAGTATAAATATCCTTTAACAATACATAACATAACATTTGAGAACACATGGCATGCTGGTTTACGAAATTACATTTGAACGCATTGGCTGGTGGTCTCTTTTTTACAATATGTTTTGTTATGTTATGTTATGTTATGTTATATTAATTTGTATAGCACACATATATCCAAGACCATCTTGGCACTTAAGCACAACATACACAACCAGAAAGATAAAGACCTAAAACATAAATGACAGGGTTTTCAAGGAGCGCCTACACTGAAAATGATTTCTATCACCCTAAGACAAAGTGGAAACGCGTTCCACAACTTCGCTGCAACAATAGACCTTATCGTGTTACAAACTTGGCTCTCTTTATATGCTTGGCCTCATTTATGCAAAGTAATGTAGAAACAGGCCGCAGTTATTTTGATTTCCATCAGTTTGCTCCACATTATTTGCAGGAAATGTTCTAATTATTGATTTATTGAAGATTTTTCCCACCCTTCACAGACTCCATATTTCTTGTTATGTAAAGTACAGCATGTTTTAAGGTAGTGGAATGCAACATGTTCTGTTCATGGTCAGAGAAAAAGTACACACATCCAGTTGAGGATTCAGCCTTTGTTATGGGTGGGCATGTGGACCAGTTGGATAAAATTCATGTCATCCAGAGCTGGAATGAAGGCAGAGGCTTTGGGGTCATAAGGGTCACATGTAAGGCACAATTGCAGCATTCTTTTGACTGATTCTGACAGTCTATATTTTCCTTCTAATTATTCCCCTACACACATAAAACTTACTGTATGGAAATGCTCCTTGGGGAGTACTCCAGTTCTGCCGTCCAAATATTGTCATATGAAACTATTACTTGGACAAGTCTACAGACTTACCATACTAATACTTACTGAATAAAACTGCTATTCTGAGAACTCTCCAGTCCTACGCTCTAAAGACCTAAGGAACAAAGCCACTCTTTAAACAATTCTTCAGTCCTTCCCTTCCAGGATTTACCAACTGAAACTGATCCTAAGAGTATTCTCTATACCTTCCCCCAGGATTTGACTTATGAAAGTTCTCCTTGAAGAATTCTCCAGCCCCACTCTCTCAAAGATGTACCTTGCAAACCCGCTCCAGTCCGACCCTTCAAGATTTACAGAATGAAGCTACTCCTTGGAAAATTCTCTAGACAAACCTCCTGTGACTAACCTATGAAATTTCTCCTTGGCAAATGTTCCAACCTAAGTCCTCAAGACTTACCGCACAAAATGATTAATTGTGGTATACTCCAGACTTACCCTCCATAGACATAGCACATGAAACTGCTTCTTGGAGAATTCTCCACACCAAATATACTACATGAAACTACTTGAAGGTGTGTTTTTATGAAACTACCCTCAAAACTGAATACATGAAACTGCTCCTTAGAGAATCCTCCAGACCTAGGCCTCAAGACCCACCACATAAAACTACTCCCAGGAGATTTCTCCAGATCAAGTGTGCCATATTAATCTGCTTCTTCTCCCTTTACCATTCTCTGGTTACTATCGAAGCTGGTGGTTTCCTGCAATGTTGCAATGTTGTTTATCTTTCCATGTAACTCTTGCAATTTAGAAAATGTATAATTTTTAAACGATCGTAAGAAAATCATTTCCACTTTTACTTACCATCTGGTTCACTTCTCATCTAAGGCAGGCAGCAGTATCTCCGCTCTCAAAGAGACAGAATCTGAGCCATTATGATATATGTTTAGCCAAAACAGCTGGGACCCTAATCAAGTAGGATGGAAGCAACTGGGGCTACCTTTCATGAGTTTGCAGATGAGTGAAGAGTATTGGAGGCTCGATTATTACTGGCATCCTATTATTCGATTCTTTGCGGTCCATTATGGATTTGCCTATGGTTGATGAAGCCCTCCCCTCTTTACGGAGAACCCATTTATTTTATTTATTGATAGCATTTATATAACACCCCCACACCCTGGGGTATCACAGCGTTTGTTACAATCAGCAATAAGGGGAGGAAATACATACGCGGGAATATGAATCAAAGACAGTAAGATACAGCGGGGAGTCAATCATATTTGTAAATGAGCCCATTTTTGACTCGCTTTTTAAATTTGTTGTAGGATTGTTCATTTCTAATGGAGGATGGAAGAGGGTTTAAAAGGATGGGGTGAAGAGGGAGATGCTGGCACTCAACCTTATGGTGCATCTTGGTATGTTCAGGCTGATGTGGTTATTGAGATAAGGAGGGGTTTCTTTGTAAATTAATTTGTGTGCCAGGGTGAGTGTATTAAAGTCAATGTGTGCTTTAAACGGCAGCCAGTGGGCATTGCGTCTGGTGGCTGAGATGTGGTCACTGTGTTTTAGCACAAAAGCTGCTCGCAAGGATTTATTCTGTGGAAGTTGAAGTTTAGGTAGGTTAGTGGCTGATGTGCCCAGCAGAAGAACATTGCAGTAGTCCAATTTGGAGAGGATTAAGGCTCGTGCAAGAGTCAGGCAGTTGTAAGGTGACAGGAATTGCCTTCTCAGAGGTATGAGTTTGGAGGTGTATGCTATGGAGGACGATCGAGCATGAATCTGTCTAGACATTGAAAATTCATCTTCCAGATACCCTCCCAGTGTTTACACCTGTTTTAGGACTAGGAGAACTGGGCTGTCAATGCAAATGGTATTGTATTTACTGTCAAGTGATTTTAGACCAGCGGGGGAGCCCACGATGACGACCTCAGTTTTGTCATTATTTAAGCAAAGGCTATCCGTGGCCATCCAGTTTTGAATAGTGTTGAAATCTTTGTTCATTGTGGCGGTGTCCTGGATGAACTGGCCAGAGATGGGGATGTTGACTTGAATGTCATTGGCAAAGTTTGTGTAGGTGATGCCAATTGAGTCCAAGACATAAAATAGGGGATTAGTATAAGTGTTATACAAGGCAGGTGAGAGGCAAGAGCCTTGGGGGACCTCGATTTTTGAAGACTCTAGTAGTGTAATTGGTTAAGAATGGTGGGATGCAGGTGGTGGCTTCTCATGAAAAATCAAAGTTTTGACTCAGGTTCAGGCACAGTTGTTTGAGGTTGACTTTGTCGAATGCAGCAGATAAGTCTAGGAGGAGGAAAATGCACAGCTTTCCGAGTCATGGATGCTGCCCATCTGTATTGATAGGTCCAGAAGGGCGGTTTCCGTGCTGTGTTTAGGGTGGAAACCTGACTGCCTTAAGCTGAGGAGATGGTTGAGCTCAAGGAAGGGTTGAATTTGGGAGTATGCTATGGGGTAAATCCTTTTTAGCAAGAAGGGGACTGTGGTAATAGGATGATTGTTGGTCAGAATTAGTGGGTCAAGTGTAGATTTTTTGAGGGGGGGGGGCTTTATCCATGTGGCTTTGATGTTTGCCAGAACAGAATTAGTGTTGAAGGAGACGTTTGTGAAGTCTGTGATGATTGGGGCAGAAGTGGGGGAACAGAGTTTTATTAGGTGAGCAGGAAAAGTGTCACCTTTTCCATTTCAGGATGGTGGACAACACCTGGTGAGACTTTAGTGAACCTGAATATAGGGGTGTTGTGTGAGAGGACGGGTTTGGTCTGGATGGCATCGGTAGGCGAGAACGGTTTGGAGGCGAGGAAGTTTCTTTTGGTTGGCTTTGGTTCTGTCTTGAAGAGAATCCATTTTGAGCACCAGAGTATTTTAGATGGCAGTACACCAGGCTTTGTCAGCTTGAGTGGGGGGAGGATTACAAATGGGTGACTTCAGTTCTCTTAGTATAGAGAAGAGCTCTATGGTGTTAGAGCTTGCATTGGAGATGTGTACATTGTAGGAATCGGTTTTGTGTTCTTCTACAACTGCCCTTTTGTAGGTTTTGGAGCCTGTGGCAAGAGCATTGCAGTTGGGAGTGGTGGAGTTATTTTTGTAAAAATGCTTTAGGGCTATTTTCATGCATCCTAGGTTGATGAGGTCTTCATCAAACCAGGGGTTTGCAGGCTTGTGTGGTTTAGGAATGTTTCAATGAGTGGGGCATGAGAGTGTAAGGTGAATTGAAGACAGGTGTAATAGAGGCTGGCATTGTTGCGTGGGTTGGTGCTGTAGGGTTTGTGCCTCATGAGTGAGTCAATCCAGTGTGAGTGCAATCCAGCTTGAGTTTTCTGGTATTTCTGACCATAATGAATTTAGGATTGGGCGGACATGCAATAAGCAGGTTAGTGGTTCATATGTCAAAATTAATGAAGAAGTGACCTGACCAAGGGATTTTTGTGACTGCTGTAATATTGATGCTGGCATTGGATGTGAGAATCCAGCCGAGGATTCAGACTTTGTTATGGGTGGGCGTGTTGACTAGTTGGATACAATTCATGTCATCCAGGGCTGAAGAGAAGGCAAATGCTTTGGGGTTGTAAGGCTCATTAAAGGCCAGGGTAATTTTGCATTAGATGAGGAACTTGGTTGAGTGGTACAATGGTGGGGCGATGAGGAGTGTGATGTCCAAAGCGGTATGGTTCGCATTGTTAGGCTGTGGGGAAACCAGCAGGATGTTGTAGGTGGTTTTGGGATTGGTAGCTAGCTTCATGAGCAGTAGTTCATATCCTGTAATGGAGGGTATGGGGGAGGGTCTGATATGTAGGGATGCTTTGGCTATAAGCTCCACTCCACTGTCCATGGCGTCAAGACTGTCAGCCCTTAGGGACTGCTAAAGCAAGGGTGGGGCCTAAATCCGGATGAAGCCAGGATTCTGTGATGGAAAGCACATCCAATTGGTGTTCTAATAGTAGGTTATCAATGTGTATAGCATGGTGTCTAGTCAAATGGTCGACAGACAAATGGTCGACACAATTTGGTCGACAGGACAAATGATCGAATTTTTTTTTTAGTTATGTATGTTTTTTTAGGTTTTCGTTTCGGGAAAAAAGGGGTTTTTAGCAAAAAAAAAGGGGGTTCCCATGGAGAGGGCATTGATGAGGGCACATTTTAGGATTATTTGTTGATCTGGTAGGGTTGACTGAATCTCCATGGGTAGTGAGGGCCTTGTTGGGTTGGCGGTAAGTGGTAGTGGCACCACATTAGCAGGGACCTGAGGTACCTGCAGTTTCTGTTACGGCACATCTGTTGCAATGGGAAGGTGCTGCGAGAGATGTGAGTTTGGTGTCGCTGTGAAGAGCACAGAGGAGGTGCTAGTGGCACGTCTGTTTGGTCTGTGGGTGCCTAGAGAGGGGACTGTGCAGGGTGGTATGTGGTAGTTGGTGTGGAATGCTCTGGCTCTGAGTCGTGTGGTGCTTGCAAACCCTAAGCATGCCTTGGTATTATACTTGTTATCAGGGCTTTGAGTGGTGGGGGGCATGTGTCTCCTATGGGCACATGGTCTTATGATTTCTCTGGATGCTTATACCTGAGGACTGTGGGTATAATCAGTATTGGGGTACTTCGGTGGTTTAAAAGAGGGCATATTCATGGTGGATGTGTTCAGCGTGGAGCTAGAAAGAATACGTGCGCTGTGCTGTGCTGGGAGTGGGTGGAGCTAGAGGGGTTCCAAACGTTCCCAATGGTAGGGGCCAATGAATCATGGGAATGAGTGGGAGTGGTATAAAGAAGAGGATAGGTTGCGTACTGGCGAGTTGCTAACAATGATAGTAACGGGAGAATGAGGCAAGGGTGCCGGGCTGCTTTAGGCAAGTTAGATGAAGGTGTGGCAGGGTCGGTCTGATTCCTCGTGTGGGTGAGCCGGTATCCGGTGATGCCGTCGTGCGGAGGGCTGATTTAAGGTGAGGATGGTAGCACAGCAGCAATGGGTGCTGGTTATAATTGGAAACATGCTTCGGGGGAGCAAGAGGCCGGGAATCAGGAGGTTTATGGGTGGGTACCGTGATAGGGCGCTGGCACCGTGAAAGGCTAAGCGCAGCGTAAGCTGTTAGCAGCTGGCGAGAAGGCAGGCAGGAAATGGGTAGTGGTCAGTAGGTCAGTGGGAAACAGAAATAGAACATCCATAGCGATAAGGAATTTGCAGGAGAAGTGCCTCACATGTGTGCAGGTCTTACCTTGGTAGCCGGGTGCCATTGTGGAGAGTGCTTGCCAGGGGTTCTGCAGCAGGGATGTGATATGGAGGCCTAGCGGCGGGCACAGTGCATGGTGTCACAGCCGTCATGGCCTGACAGGGCCAGACAGGGGGAATAAACACAGGCCTTAGTTGTGGGCCTCAATGATTGAGCTGCTTATGTTGTTCATTACTGCAAATTAGTACCCAGAGGGGGTGTGGCTTTGCCCTCCAGCCATTTGGAAAGGCTCCGAGTGGCGGCATTACCATACCATAATCCTGCCACTCAGAGCCTCCTCAGGACTGGAGGCGGCCATCTCCCCGATCGGAGAACAAGGTAAGTGACACCCCCATGTTCCCCACCGCCCTCCCCTCTCCCATCATACTTACCTTCTCCTTTCTGGTCCTGATCGGGAGCGAACGCGCCAGGAACACTACTGTACCAAGGCGCGTCCGCTCCCGATCTGCGACACGCCACCATAGAAAAGGAGAAGGAACTACTCTTCTTGCATTCCATGGCTCCCATCTTTTGCTTTTTGGGATGTGAAACGTTGACGGCTTTTCACTACTCCCAGAAAGATTGTATTTGTACCCTTCTCCAATGGGCTGCAGTACTAATAGCAATAAGCCCCTCGTCAGGGGTGTGTGGGGTGCATTACCATGTTAAGGCCTGCGTTTCAATCGGGCTGTTACTATGGGCCACGGGGCATTACCTGACATGGTAAAGCCCCCCTGTCCCCAGCCCCTCGGCTCGGGGCGTATTGATTAATTGAAAGGCCCAATGTGATCCTCATGTGTGAGTTGGTGGAGCTGGGCTTTGAGTCTTCCAATATTTCTCCCTAGGAGTTAATACCACTCCATGGGTGCACGGGCATCCAACTGCCCCCTGCTCCTGGGTTTGCTGTCAGGCTTTGAGCCACGCAGTGGCTGTCGGAGCAGGGCTAGTGGCCAGTGTCATCCTTGGTCTCACATTGGAACCTGGACCTCTCTGTCACCGTGACTCGCGTCTCAATGCCCCGTCCCCCATTCCCTGGAGTATTGTATAATCCCATGATAGTCACTGTGTTTCCTGATTCCGAGCGAGCTCCTCCCAGACTCGGCTTTTTGTCACCAATTTCTCTCTTAACCTGCTCTGCTCATTAGACCTCTCCTGATTTACTGCGGATTAATGTATTTTCGGCTGCATCTCTGCTCCCTTCTGTATGACTTTCATCTTTCATATTTCATCAGCGACAATGTAGCAAATGCTGCCCTTTCCACCAGCCATTATTCCTTTCGTGTTCCAATTTTGCTTTTCTGCTCCACATTTCCATAATTCTCTCATATTTTATCATTTGCATTTTTTACTTTCACATTCCTGGTGACTTACCGTTTTTATTTTTTTCCTCCAATAGTTATATATTTTCCTGTTTATGGGAGGAGACTGGAGGGGGGGGGGGGTGCTAAAGGGGCTATAGCCCCTGGTCTTTGGGTTGTAGCCCCGGATAGAATCTCAGGAGCTGCATCCAAAAGGCTAGCTAGCCCTGAGTCCTGACAATTCCGACATTAGCCTAGCCCCAGGTCGTTTCCAGACCTAGCAACGCCCCTGCTGGAATGTGAGCCATTCTGCTGAGGTGTAGTATCGCCACACCGTGCAGAAGCCAAAATAGTAAAGAATAATCATAATTTAGCATTTATATAGCGCTACAAACCCTCAGGCATCTGAGCGCTGCTTGTTATTTATTACCCACGTTGTGTGGTGCTCATTTATCGACCTTGGAAGGATGAAAGGCTGAGTTTGGTCCTGCCGGGATACGAACCTGCGTTAGCAGTCTCTATTCGCTGTGCTATCTGACCAGCTAAGGTCTGATATCATGTTGCTGCCATCCCAGGTGGTCCCTGATTAGGTTTAAGTACAGTCGTTCTTCCCCCTCATAGAGGCGAGATCTTTCTGGCGAATGAGGGCTTCTGGAACATTTCCACCTGTCGTTGCACCATAAAGATAGATGAGACCTGATTGGTCAGAATTCTCCTTTCCACACAAAGGTGTAGTCATAACCTTTCGGCCATTTTGAACTCGAAGAATTGCATTTAATTTCGGTGGACAGAGCATAATCCAGATGCATTATGGATAAGTATGCTTCTTCACAAAACATTCCTCAAACTTTTGCTCACTGTTGATAACTTTTGAATCCACTACTGGTCCAGATTTGCCAATTCTGTTTCATACCGTGACACATTGGTCCTCATTACGAGTTCAGCAGTACGGATAAAACAGGTGAATCGTTTTTCAGTGTCTGCCTCAGGTCTAAAAGCATTTGCCTCTGTTGGTCTTCCAAGAGGATGCTACTGGTGACACAAATATCTCTGTATCAGGTGGAACTTCTCAATGAAAGTTTTACCTCCCTCCACTATTGAGGTGGAATTACTCACCAGAATGGATTTAAGCTTTTCTTTTCCCTTCATAAGTGAGAAATGCAAGGGCTTCGATTCAATAAAGGATTTTATTATTATTATTTTTTTTTTTAATGGGGACACTGGCCGTGGTGAAAAAGTGTCTAACTTTGATACCCACCCGCTCACCCCCTTCCCAATGTATTGCACAGAAGGGTCAAAGGTGATCCTTTGATACATTACAAAATGTACAGTATTGGTCTGAACCACTGCTGTGCACTAGCCAGTTTCACCCTCAAAATATTTCTCCAAATAGCTTAGCAGATTCATGTCTACAAATGCCATCTCAGCATTATGGCTACACACACACTTTGTGTCATTACCTTTAAACATACCTTGGCTGTATCACACTTACAGATACCGGCTCCATGTGTTAATATCTCGCAAAAAGATTGCGATCCAAAAATATCGCCAATTTCTGCTGCAATATTGACCTATGGACCCTGCGGGGGACACCCCTGCAACCACTGCATTATTTTAAAATGTGCGGGGGACACCCCCACAACCCCCGCTCCCACCAATTATCCCCCCCAAACACATCGCCTATGGTGAGATAAACGGTCACATGTACCGCAATATTTTTGGGGGGGATATTTTGTAGGGATACCCAAATACCTTGGTGGCATTATCCTTACTCATATCCTGGCAGTAGTATGCTTACAAATACCGTGGTAGCATTATGCCTGCTCATACCATGGCAGTACCTTGGTGGCATTACGCCTAGAAATACCTTGGGCCTCATTACACGGTAGGCGGTATACCATGGCGCTAATAGCGCCATGGTTCATGCCGGTAATTTACCGGTACCGCCTTGGAGGAAAGCGGAATTACCGCCCCATTCCAAGGTTGGCGGGCGGTAATTACCCCTTCCACCATTGCCCTTCCCCATTCCCATTTTTGCCCCATAGGGCTCTATGGGAATGGGGAAGGCGCTAATTACGGTACCGCAAATTGCGGTACCGTAATTAGCTCCACTGGTCCCTTTGCGGGTTGGTTTTTAAGCCTGCAAAAAGTAGGCGTTAAATTCCACAACCCGCAAAGGGACCTCGTAGTAAGGCGGTAAGGATTTACCGGTACCGGTAAAATATCGGTACCGGTAAACCCTTACCACCTACCGTGTAATGAGGCCCCTTGTCTGTACAAGCAGCACATTGACTTCATGAATAGAAACACTAAGCACATTATATAAACACATAGTTAGAATCACGTTTTGTGTAGCAGGCACAACAGGCCTCATCATTTAGTTCAACAAGTTCCTACACACAAACATGGTCACAAGGATATTTCATGTATACATGCACTACACACAAAACACACATTGATGAGAATGAAAACAAGGTTTGATAATCTGCATCACACAACTTTAATACACCCTGCATCAAAGATAAGACCATATTATACACACGTACATCTAAAATGCAGAAGTTCTCAAAGTGCTAATACAAGTCACTAAAGTGCATGTGCTAGTACAGTATATAACTAGCGTGGGGGAACAATCACAAGGATGGCACACACTCCTGAACTGGATAACCCAGCCCTTTCAGATGAGTAATTACCCTGGAGGTGGACAGGGATGCAGATTTGAATTCATACATCAATACTCAAGATGACTCAGGTAGTTGGCAAAAGAAAAACTGTTTTAATACCAATTATCTAAAACAGGGAGCATAACGAATATCAACGAATTCGCTCGATCCTCATACTCAATGCATTCTAGAAAAAACAGAGATATTATACACAAAGCTCGTCATCAATGACGTTAACCTACTTGTTTACTAACATCATCCTACGTGGCAAACTACAAATACCTATGAGTTTGGGTGATTGGCTCTGAGTGAACATCTAAGTGTACGATCCATACTAGTCTAAAAAAGTGCGATTATGTGATTGTTACTGAACATCGGGTGGGGCAACTAAGTCCGCCCCTAAAAATGACCACTATTAACGTCACTAAAAACACAGTGGGCCTCATTATGAGTCCGGCGGTAAACGAGGTGGTAAAACCACCTGATTACTGCCGGACTCGTATTACCATTCCACCTCCGTGATTTCCGGAATTACTGGGGCATTACAACCCCGGTGTCCCGGGAATCCCGGAGGTGGAATGGTGTAAATCCCCATTCCCATTGAATCCTATGGGACTCAATGGGAATGGGGATCATGGAAACACTGGCACCATCTCGTGATGGTGCCGGTGTTTCCTCGTCCGCTTGCAGGCGGGCGGTGTTAAACCCGCCAGGTCAGACCTGGCGGGATTGACGCCTCCGCCTGCAGGAGTCGTGATCACCCGGTATGGAAACAACGGTGGTGGCGGGATTACCGCCACCATTGTTTCCATACCGGGTGAGTTGTAATGAGGCCCAATGTCCCATTGGTTTACACAACTATAGGACCCTTAATTATGCAGTCCTCTACAATTGGTTGGCACTCTAACCAACGGCAGTACTTTTCCATCCACGTTTAGCTGCATGCAGGCTGGCCATCCAGGTGCTGGTGAGCTCGCTTTAACCATTGCTTCCCACCAATTAGCATAACAATTTATCATCACCTCAGTGGTCTACTGTCAATTAGGCTTTTAGGCTCAGCCTTGAGAGTATTCTTATCTCTGAGAAATTTAGGGATTGAAGGCAAACTCTGCCCTTGTGCGTAGGTGTGACCATCTCGTTCGTCCAACTTCATCCTTCCATGTGACTAGAGACCATGGAATCCAGATTTTAGTGCATTTTAATACTATTTTTTAATAGACCTCTGATGTCTTCCTTGTTTTGTTCATGCCTTCTGAACAGGAGTTCTGTTCTTTCACACGATTTGTATCCAATGTCAGTTTACTCCAGTTTTATAAGACCTTGGCTTCTTGGCTCAACAAGCCTCGCCTGCTGAAATTCACTTTGTAATTCAATCTGCTTTTTAACTGCGACACTCTGGAAATGAGGCTTTCTCTGCCTTCTTGCTAAAGTCCAGCTCTGCTATAATGCGTAGTGGAAACATCCATCCTTTACTTGTCCATGTGCATATATATATTGGTGCTGGCCGCAATCTATTCCCTATAAAGCTAGCCTCAAGATTAATTCATCTGCTTGCGTTTCTTTTGCATCTGTACACATGTAAAATAACTTGATATCTTCATCTGTTTCTGTGGCATACGTTTCTTCATCTTGATCCCAAGATCTGCATTCTATGGGCTCTGCATCTCTTGTAGGTATGTCAGTACAGCTCTGTCTGACGTTTACTTGGTGATGGTTGGAGATGTCACCATTCTTCCATACCATTTATTTGCTCTGCTTCTTCAGGAATCTTATTTAAACAGCCATCATATTTTCTCGTATGCAGGTATGGTTTCCTTAATGGGAATCTTGCCTCTAGGATTCCCTTTGGCCTTTGGCGTTTCATCTGCTACGTGTATGTCACATACTCTGGCTTCCAACATACAGGCAATTGGAGCGTTACGGTTGAGGTGGGGCGGTACTTGGCTGCTCCTCTACACTCCCAGTCACAATTGCAGCCAAGACTAAGAGCCAACTAGTATTAAACAATAACGTGCTTCCAACCCTTCTGTAATTCAAATGTACAACGCTTGACCACTGTGCCCCTTCTAGCATGCCATTGCATAGCTCCAATGGTAAGCACACTAGTTTCGACGAACAGAAGCAGTGCTGTCGCCTTCCTCAGGACCACAGTGAATGGCTACAAATAACACAAAACAAAACAATAAAAAAACAATCCCATAATCATGCTGTGTAAGGAACAATATCGAATACATTTTTAGAAAAATACCTGCTCAATCAATCTCAGGACCTATTTCTGCTTAAGCAAATTCTCAAATTCTAAAATGCAAAAATAGGTATATAAGGTAATTAATTTTTCGCCTATTATTGATGCCCCATTTAACCAATTACACATCAACAGAGGAACAGGTGGCAGTCGTAGTTATTCACTTAAACACAATGGAAAATAAAGTACCTGCTGTTTATCTTGAATAACATCAGTAAAACCAATAGCCTAGGACTTGCGGGATGAGTCTATGCAGGCGAGATTTCTACAACAGTACAAACCTATCTGTGAGCTACCTGCAATGCACTACCACGCCTAAGAGACTGCCAAACTAATACGGCATTCTAAGCCCGAAGGCACAGCTCGACAACACACGCACCCATCTCAAGTACAAATACCTTGGCAGCCTTGTGAGGTCCAGGTCAGGAGCCAAGGGACATTGTGCCTGTATTGATCACCTAACTCATTTCCAGTTACTCTGTTTGCTTTGCCTGACAGTGTTCAGTAGCGGAGTGAGCTTTTGGTGCCGGGGAAGGGGGGTGGGGGGGATATAATAGAGTGCCAGTGGGAGGCTTGGGGGTGCACTGGGCACCAGGTAGGATGAAATGAGGGGCGCTGCCCCACCTGCCACCCCAGGCTCTCTAAGCTGATAGCCCGATGAACCAGATGTGATAATTGGTACACGTGCTGCATCTCTGGGCCCATAGAAGTTGAACCAGATGTGATCATTCATGTGCATGCTGCATTTCTGGGCCAATGGGAAATTGAACCGGATGTGGAAAATGCTGCACGTGTTGCATCTCTGGGCTGATAGCCCGTTGAACTAGATGTGGAAATAGCTGCAAGTCCTGCATCTCTGGGCTGATGGTCAGTTGAACCAGATATGGACAATGCTGCAAGTACTGCAACTCTGGACCGAGGACCCAGTGAACCAGATATGATTATTGATGCAAGTGTTGCACCTCCGGGCCAATCGGCCATTGATCCAGATGTTGCAAAGCTGCATGTGCTGCATCTCTGGGCTGATGGCCCTTTAAACCAGATGTGGAGAATGTTGCAAGTACTGTAACTCTGTTCTGATGGCCCAGTAAATCAGATGTGATCATTAATGTGCAGTCTTCATCTCTGGGCCGATGGACCATTGAACGAGATGTGGAAAATGCTGCAAATGCTGCATCTCTAGGATGATGGCCAGGTGAACCAGATATGGAAAATGTTGCAAGTACTGCAACTCTGGACTGATAACCTAGTGAACCAGATGTGATAATTGATGCAAGTGCTGCATCTCTGAGCCGATCAGCCATTGATCAAGATGATGAAAATGCTGCAAATGATGCATCTCGGAGCTGATGGCCCGGTGAACCAGATGTGTAAAATGCTGCAAGTGCTGCATCTATGGGCTGATGGCCCAGTAAACCAGATGTGATCATTAATGTGCATGCTGCATCTCTGGACCGATGGTCCATTGAACCAGATATGGAAAATGTTGCAAGTACTGCAACTCTGGACCGATGATCCAGTGAACCAGATGTGATCATTGATGCAAGTGCTGCATCTCTGAGCCGATCAGCCATTGATCCAGATGTTGAAAATGCTTCAAGTGCTGCATCTCTGAGCCGATGGCCTGGTGAACCAGATGTGATCATTGATGCAAGTGCTGAATCTCTGAGCCGATGGCCTGGTGAACCAGATGTGGAGAATGCTGCAAGTACTGCAACTCTGGACCGATGATCCAGTGAACCGGATGTGATCATTGATGCAAGTGCTGCATCTCTGAGCCGATGGCCTGGTGAACCAGATGTGATCATTGATGCAAGTGCTGCATCTCTGAGCCGATGGCCTGGTGAACCAGATGTGATCATTGATGCAAGTGCTGCATCTCTGAGCCGATGGCCTGGTGAACCAGATGTGGAGAATGCTGCAAGTACTGAAACTCTGGACCAATGATCCAGTGAACCAGATGTGATCATCGATGCAAGTGCTGCATCTCTGAGCCGATCAGCCATTGATCCAGAAGTTGAAAATGCTTCAAGTGCTGCATCTCTGAGCCGATGGCCTGGTGAACCAGATGTGTTCATTGATGCAAGTGCTGAATCTCTGAGCCGATGGCCTGGTGAACCAGATGTGGAGAATGCTGCAAGTACTGCAACTCTGGACCGATGATCCAGTGAACCAGATGTGATCATTGATGCAAGTGCTGCATCTCTGGGCCGATCAGCTATTGATCCAGATGTTGAAAATGCTTCAAGTGCTGCATCTCTGAGCCGATGGCCTGGTGAACCAGATGTGATCATTGATGCAAGTGCTGCATCTCTGGCCGATGGCCTGGTGAACCAGATGTGGAGAATGCTGCAAGTGCTGCATCTCTTGATGAATTAACTTGTGAACCCAATGTAGACAATGCTGTTCCTGCAGCCCATGGCCTTCTCACATTGCGCGGCAATAGAACGTCACAAGGGGTGCCTTCGCCGTAACTACAGAATGTTAACTTATCACAGCACTTTCTTACTCTCTTTCAGAAAACCGCCAAAAGACATGTTCAAATAATTCTGGAAAAATTGCTGCGTACTGTGAACCGCAGAGTAATGATCCTGGGACGGGAGCATGAACTCACTGTGAGTACTTTACTTCACTTTTCATCAGTACTTGCTCATTGGTCATTAGTATATGTGTGGGCATATGCATGTGCAGGTAGTATATTGTGAAGTGGCCTTGTCAGCACACCACTGCCACTTTGGCGGCCTCGGTGCATGTACCCCTGCAAGAAAAGGGGTGGTGTTGGTTGCTAGGTGTGAATCCTGAGGTGGTGGTGGTGCTAACATGGGGGGCACGTATGTCTGATGGGACTAAAGGAGAAAGAGCAGTGCAAGACTGGGTAACTCGCCGCTGACATGGTGGCCGCATAGGCCTGCTAGTACTAGAGGAGGGAGCAGCATTGTAAGATCAGTAACAGACCGCTGACATGGCGGCCGCAGAGGCCTGCTAGAACTAGAGGAGGGAGCAGCATTGTAAGATGGGTAACGCACCACTGACATGGTGGCCGCATAGGCCTGCTAGTACTAGAGGAGAGAGCAGCATTGTAAGATGGCTAACGCACAGCTGACATGCCGGCCGCATAGGCCTGCTAGAAATAGAGGAGGGAGCAGCATTGCAAGATGGGTAACGCACCGCTGACATGGCGGCCGCATAGGCCTGCTAGTACTACAGGAGAGCAGCATTGTAAGATGGATAATCCGCCACTGACATGGTGGCCGCATAGGCCTGCTAGAACTAGAGGAGAGAGCAGCATTGTAAGATGGATAATCCGCCACTGACATGGTGGCCGCATAGGCCTGCTAGAACTAGAGGAGAGAGCAGCATTGTAAGATGGATAATCCGCCACTGACATGGTGGCCGCATAGGCCTGCCAGAACTAGAGGAGAGAGCAGCATTGTAAGATGGGTAACGCACCGCTGACATGGTGGCCGCATAGGCCTGCTAGAACTAGAGGAGGGAGCAGCATTGTAAGATGGGTAGCGCACCGCTGACATGGTGGCCGCATAGGCCTGCTAGTACTAGAGGAGAGAGCAGCATTGTAAGATGGGTAACACACCGCTGACATGGCGGCCGCAGAGGCCTGCTAGTACTAGAGGAGTGAGCAGCGGTTTGGCTTGGTAACACTGGTATGTTTGCAGTGTACCCGTAGACTGGCTGCCGTGAGCTAAGAGTTTATTTTGTGAGTAGTTTAAGACGGTAAAAGAAGGAGTTGTGAGCGGGTTGATGGGGGAAAGAAGTGTGAAAAAGGAATTGTTAAAAAGATCCAATTGTGGTTTTGTTTTATTGTTCAAATTGAGGGTGAACATGTTTGAATTGTCTGTGTGAAATTATTTTTCGTTTGATTCCGTGTCGGGGAGTCCGATATCCGGATTCCATGGCTGAAGCGTTCTGTATTTTTCTAATTGGTTGTGAATCTTTGAGGGTAATCTTTATTCTTTGTTTCTATGACATGTTATTTTGTTTGTATTGCTAATTGCTTTCAAGCACTTCCTGTTGTATCCCAAGCACTTCCTGGTTGACTTGCACCACTTCCTTTCAATGATTCTTGTTCATGAATAAAAAGAGTTGAGCAGACCCAATCACTCCTTTCCTTTCCAATAGAGACAAGGCCATGACTGAGATTACACCTTGAATCACTTTTACTTCTGACCACACTCAGCCATTCCTAAGACTAAAGGGCAATGGCACTAGCAGAAGTCACGATTATTTCGTATTAAACATAACCCTGGCATCCGTCCATTTTGGAACCAACACATAGCAATAGCTCATTCCCTTTCTCCCCCCCAGAAAAGTGTAGAATGAGTCTTGCTTTGTTTTTTGGCATAAAAGGCCGCAGGTTTATTTCCACAATATCATTAAACCACAATGCACACAGCGACTGCTCCATGTCCAAATAACCTGCTTCCCCCTTTTCTTTCCCCAAGAGTCCAGAATAGGCCCAACTCTCACAACCTTTGCGTCCGAGCCTCTCCTGCCCCTGCAGGCGCTCTTGGGTGGGGAGAGTGCCGTTTCCTTGGGGGAAGCTGAGCCCTTGTTGTCCCCCCCCCCCGACGCCCCTGCCGCTTAGGCTCCCAAGGGCGCTGGCCTGAGAAGAGCAAAGACCCCTTCCGGCTTTCTCCTGGCTCATTCGGAGTCTGTCTCTTGTGTTTGTTCGGCCAAACACTGCCACGCCACGGGTGGATTTCCACCCACCGTGGCTCCCCCTTTGCTCCTCTCCTTACATTTCCAGGATTTTTGTGCATAGATTCCAGTAAAACAGATCCATTCCCAATGGTGATAAGTGCTCTCCATCCTTGAGAAAGTATTCCGGGGATTTCAGATTGATCAAGCCGTGCCTGATCTGCCCAAAGCCTCTGCCCCTGCAGAACTTTGCCATTGCACAATTTAGCTTCCGCCTGGACTTCTCCACTGCTACGTGATTATCTGCGCTTCTCCATTCCAGTCTCAGGATTATCTCGGACCATACGATTTCTGTTTCACCCAGTTGACCCGCCAGCTCCTGTAATGAGATCATTTCCCGCATCAATGCCCCCCTCCCCAGGCTTGTCAGATCGTTCCCCCCCAAATGAATAACCAATACGTCCGGCTTTTGCTGTTTGCCCAGCAATTTGCGCACTTGTCCCTGCAATTGCGCCCATTTAATTCCTGGCACCCCGTGCCACCCAATCCTGAACTCGCCGGCCGTCAGTTTTGCTTGCTCCGCCGTCCAGCTTGCCCCCACCCTAGACACAAATGCGTGTCCTATTAACCAGACTGATCTCCTCCTCCTTCGGGCTGGTGCTAGTGAGGAGAGAAGGAGGCATGTCAAATGTCAACCTTATAGTTTTTCCAGGCCTGATATACCTCTTGAAACACCCTGATTTCCATCTACCAATCTGCTTGATTGCTACCACACCCATGCCCATGGCTGCGGCCGAAGTGGCAGCCCCAATCTGGAATGAGTGTGTCCCGAAGACTCCCCTCGTCTCTCCAATTCTTTATAGGGGCAGCTCAAACGAAATCTTCTTCTCCGTGTAGGCGGGCAGGCATCCTTCTGCTGCGCCTGGATGCTGGCTGTAGTAAGGAGCCCGCCCGTTATAAAGGGGTAGTCCCTCCCCTTTCCTTTGTTTACCCTTCGCTGGCTTCCCTCATGTTTCGCTGCGCTTTCCCTTTTCACTGGCTTTTCCCCTATTCTGCCGCGCTTTTGGCCGGCGCCTCCCCTTCCTCCTAGGAGGCGGAGGATAGGAGGAGGACACTGCCCGGGTTATCGGGGTGCCTCCTCCATTTTGCTTTGCTCCATTCGTCGTCACTGGCATATCCCCTCCTGCAATGTCCAATGTATGT
This sequence comes from Ambystoma mexicanum, assembly GCF_040938575.1. NCBI lineage: Eukaryota > Metazoa > Chordata > Amphibia > Caudata > Ambystomatidae > Ambystoma > Ambystoma mexicanum. The sequence goes on from NC_090937.1 coordinate 1,612,551,591, forward strand.
GAGAGGCACCGACCAATCGGATAGAGTATGGATGTTCTCCACCAATACCTGCCCACGTTCTTTCCTGCCCACCAGACGCTCATCCCTATGTCCACCTAGCCCTGTCATGAAAATAATAAAGGGACTCATTCCTTTTACTGTTTCCTATGGCAGCCATCTTTCTCTGTAGATCTTCTCTAGCTAAATCAAGCACACGTAGCAGGCGTGTCGTCGATTTCCCTAACAGAATAACAGTGGGAGGTTGGCCAGAGTGTTCATGTCAATAAACAGTGTATTCTGGACCGCAAGAAGGGGGCGTAGGTCTAATGGACCTGAGACCTTGCAAGACCCTCGCTGTGTTCAGGGCTAAACGGCTCGGGCTGATGGGCTGTTAAAGGCCCTGCTTTGAAGGAGAGGTACACGTGTTGAAAGAAAACAAGTTGGAAATGGGAGCATTTATTTTACAGACGGTTCTGTGCCTTATTTGTGACGTTGCCTGCGTCCCTGGCATGTCCTTCCCCTAACCCTTCCACAGGGAGGGGCACAGGTGTTTCCATAATGGGTCCCACACGACATGCAGAATTTTTGAAATGTTGCATTCAGTATTTCAGAAAATCTGGCATTCAGTATTTCAGAAACTCTGGCTAGTTTGTCATCCGACTGGTGGTAAAGTCACTGCCATTATATATGGAATTGGATGCAGGTTCCCTGAGATTAACCACACGTGGAAACTGTTTATGGGAATCGTAGACTGCAATCTATCGGCTCATTACTAAGCTGTCAGTGTGTAAAGGGCTTTCAAAAGGGCTGAGCTGTCTCGAAAGAGATTGGACAACCTCCACTGCAGATTTTATATGCTTCTAATACGAGGTTCCCTTCCTCTGCCCAGTCCTCACTTTCAGGAGGTGCAGCCTAAAATCTTCAACACCTAAAGCTGACCTGTTCTACCCGCCCCGATCACCGAGGGTTCGGGGGTGTGGGGGACATAAAGGACCAGGTGTCCCGCAATCCCTCATAGCACGAGGGCAGGGGACCTCACACACATATAAAGGAAACGAAAATGCGGACATATTCTTAGGAACGTCAGGCAACATTACCAGAAAGGTGTCGCTGTCTGGAAAGACCTCCAAGACGACCAAAAAGAGGGCTTCACACTACGAATGCCTATTTGCAAGAAGTAAGTAGATGATTGGGGAATTGAGTCTATTGTGTGTTTTTTGTACTTGTTTCTGCAAGGGCCTCCTTTCACTGGTATGTCCTGCCACTCCTGAGCTAATTCGTGTAATGCGGTAAGGATCGGGAGTGTTCCGCATAAAGGTCTGCGGCACAGTGCTGTAACACAATTCCGAAAATTGGACAACAGGTCATGGGATAAAACATTCAAGTGTCTCAGGCCTCTCGCAAATTTTAGACCAAAAAAAAGGGCAAATAAATTTGATCAAATGCGAATAGGTCAAATGTTTTAGGTCGAATAGACACAAACCGATTCCGTTACATTGAATGAAAGCCCCTTCAGGTTGTTTGAGGCCTCCGGTGTCATCAGAGGCCATGCACAAGCTCAGCATTTCTGTATTTTTCTTTGGCTGTGACCATCAAGCCATTGTGGTATGTTTATGCAACGTGTTCATATCCTTGGGACCCTTCTTACTGCCTTATTGTGATTTAATAGATGATATCGTCCACTGCTTGAATGCAGATACTGGTATGCTGTCTTGACTTCTCTATCATGTCAGTGTTGGATGTGCAGAATGTTAAACCCATTGGTTGGAACTAGGATGAAGGTCTCCATTGGTTTGTTCATTTAGAAAGCAAGGGGATTGTTACTAAACGAAATGACACAAATATGGGCCTGATCACGACTTGGCCGTTACTGCCGGCGGTTATACCACCGGTGGTAATAGCCCTACCGCCGAACTCCCCGGCGCTAATATCGCCGGATTACGAGTTTGGCGGTAAAGTAATTCCCCATTCCCCATTGAGCCGATTCGGGAATGCCCCATTCCCCATTGGGCTCAATGGGGAATTTTTGCGCTCTTACCGCCGGTGGATTTCCTGCCGGCGGTAATAGCGCAAAATTTCGGTGGATTTCCCCCCAGCTCAGAGCTGGGGTGAAATCCGCCGAAGCACTGATTCGGCGAACCCTTAAATCCGGCGGTATTAGCGCTACCGCCGGATTTAAGGGTTACCACCGAAGTCGTGATCAGGCCCTATGTCTCTTATTTATACAGAATGGATGTTGAAAGATAACCATATGCTATTAGATTGAACAAGCCGATTGTTTTTTGAACTTCACTAATGTCAGCAAAATTGATGAAAGACATCATTTCAGGGAAAGAGCTCAATGGGCTAAAGATGACCCACCTGTGAAAATGTACCCAATTCTGTCCACGTGTTTGCTACCTAGCAACGGAATTGAGTAAAAAACAAAAACGTATACAACATTTGAAAAAACCCAACAGGTAACATGGATGCTCCCAGGCTTAAGTTACTTTGATGTATGTGAAAGTCAGTCACTCAATATACTGTGTATATACATTATAAACCCCTGAGCGCCTATAGATATGTCTTAATTTACATGGGAAATTGTTGCAGTTTCACACTTAAGAGGTTAAAAAACCGTCAACGCTTTTTCTATAGGGCATCAACGGTGATCTGCAGATAACTATTATTAATCAGCCGCCATAGGCCTACAGCTGATTTGTTGACATACCTGTATGCTGCAAGTTGAGAAATGGTTTGGGCTTCTGACCACGATCTCATTTTAAATACATTTTAAATTTGGAAGAATGTTCGAAGCTGTATTTGGTGATTTTCTCTGTGTGACTTCCTGTACACTTGGTTCGAAATTTCCTGCGGTTATTGATGGCTTTCATTTTCCAACACTGGAAAAATAATGGCTGTTTAAGACAATATTAAATTATGAAACTATTTGTATGGCAGTAGTTTACTGTGCCCACGATGACTGTTTGACAGGCTATATCTGTGGCCACTCGTATTCATAATGGCAGAGGACTCCTTGCTGTAGACTCCTGACAAAGTTCCAGCTTCTCCTGATGAGGTCTTCCTCTGTGTGATGTCCAATTTATTTGCACTCACACACTATTACATTCAGAAAGCTCTACATCGGGATGACATAATGTGCAACTCTGCTGGGAAGTAACAAGGGCATGCACCCTGCGACCACTTGAATGCAACACTCAGACAAGAGACAACTTGCAGGTGTCATGATCTAGTGAAATTGATAAAATGTATGTTTGAACTAACACTTCATATACTCAGGTGTAAAATGCTTCAGTAATGTTTGTTGTGAAAAGTGAGCATTTTTTGCTGGAACTGTGAAATTGTGATGCGCCTTTGTTGAAAAGAACTAGATATTGAAAATGTTTCTATTAAAAGAGTGACCTGCTTGACTATAGTGATGAATTCCCATGGATCAATATCAAATTGGAGATTACTTTGGTGTTACAATTGCAGCGTACAACCCCAAGCTACCTCACAATGATACAAAGACCTCACCATACATTCTGCATCCTTTGTGAAATGTGAACAGTGGAATTCAACAATTACACAATATCCTCAGTATTTGAACCATGGCCTTAAAGTTTATTAAGAGAAAAGAAGAAAACAACGATTTTTATTTTTTTGAAACAATGGGATTTCAAATGTTTGCCAAAGTCAAGGAATGGTGCTACGGTCCAATGTTCTTTGGGTTTTTCTAAAGTTAGCAAATTTGACCACAGGTGGCATTCTTCTGACCTGAACTGTATACAGTATGGATTTCTCGACCTCTAACAGACATATACTCGAAGATATATGTATATCACTTGATATCCTAGCAAAGTTATCACTAACGCTGCTGATTGATGTCACTTATATTTTGGACCCATCGCTTAAACACTATTCTTGAACAGTCGCTAAAAGCACAATAGTCTTCATTGCGGGGTCAGCAGTGTGGGTAAAAGCGATAGTAACCTGGCAGTCCTTCAGTTATCTCAACTGAACCGCAATGCTGAACTCCAAATCTGGAGGCGAAGGGAAAGGTTTACCGCTAACATTTAGCGGGAGGTAAACCCTCGACTTTACAGCCAGAATGCACAGTTTTACCATGGCAGATGTGTCGATCTCAGTAAATCTGGAAAGATCCCCGTGGCGCTGTATAGGCTCTAATAATGAGGACCAGATCCTCTGTTACCACACTCGTGATGTTGTAGTAAAGGAGCGTGACTGCGGGAACAGAAAAGTAGTCTGGTGGTAGTTCTGGCCGAATTATCGCCAAACTCATAATTAGGCCCAGTAGTGTACGGCCAAGGAGTAGCAACTGGAGCCATCGTAGTCGCTTTGTCAATTTGAGAGAAGTAACTCTGGCATCCAGGAGTAGCTACTTCTTCACTGATAACCTCAGTCCATTCCTCATAAACCCTGGATGAATATGATCTGGCACCTCCTGGAGTTAATGGTTGACATTCTTGGTTTAAGCTTGACCCACGCCTGTCTGTCATTCATTTTAGGTCGGTCTGCATAGGAATGGTCGAGATGTTTATGTTTAGTGATTAATCTGTGGGTAGAAGAGTAAGTACCCAGAAAGTGTCGTTTTGTTGGGAGATGGCTGCCTCTTGACTGCCCCAAAGCTGGGGACTAGGAGGCGGGGTGTGTCACAAAGAGCATTCAATCGTTCGGACAATCACCTGGGTGGCCACATAGATGGAATTGGCACGTGTTGATGGTTGAGAGCAAAGGAAAAACTGATTAACTGAGGGAATGGTCACCTCAAGGGAGCTCACATTCCTGATGGCCCCTCATGGGGTTAATAGACCCATGTCAGGCCTGATCTAGTCCTCTACAGACCCGATATACATGAAGGCCTTGGGTAGGAGCACCGTCTTCTGTTTGCCCCAGCCACCCTCAGCAGTACGTCCATCACACGGCGAAAGTAAGACAGAGAAGATATTCTGACAGGCCGCAATGGCGCAGTGTGCACACCCACATAGTCTGTTCTGGCTGGGGCTGAAGGACATGGAGCATCACCTTAGTGCTGAGTAGATGAACAGTGACCTCCCTGTGATGCTCCCCGTACAATGACAGGGATCAGGCATGGAGAGGAGCTAGATGGATCAGAGCCTAATCCGGGGCTTTTAGGACCCTGCAGATGCCAATGGAATCCTGCACTATGTAAAGTATGGGGCCGTAAATCCACCCGGTGATTCTTGCGATAAGCACCACCCATCGACTCTACAGAGACAGAACCATGAACCCTGCTCTCCGCCCCTCCTCACCCACTTGACACCAGCCCCATACCCATCCCCTCCAATATCTGGGACCTGCCTTTCCTCCACACTGCCCCCTCCTCAACAAGGTGCTTTACAGCTGCACAAGAAAGACTGAAAGAAACACAGTGAAAGAAAATGCATCTTAAGCGGCCAGCACCGTTAGTTTCAGCCATGCCGCCCCCAACCTCACCAGCTCATGCACCCTTATGCATCCTCCAGTTTCTAATCACCCAGCATTCCCACCTTCTAATGGACATGCCAAAAACTCAAGCCAGAGCTCCCACCCACCCATTTACCTACACACACAGATGTGCTTGCAGGAAATGAGCGTTATTCCATCGCCTAAATGCGGAAGACAGGCGCTGATCATTGTGCATGCAGTGCTATAAGGAGGCCTGGCGAGGGGGCTTTATGTGCCAGTCGGACTTCCTGAAATATGCAGAAGCTGTAGTTGTTATATATCATGACTATAGCAGTTCACCCGCCCATCTTGCACCTTCTTGCTCATGGTTGTGGTGTCCATCTCGTCGGCCCACATATGTCCTTCTTGAGATACAGTGAGGATGCAGAGTTGGAATGGATGTGGCAAAACTGGCCTGTTGACCCCTATTACTTTGGGAGCTGGTCGACTTATGAGAGACTAGTGTTGAAGCCTGTATACACGGGCCAAAGTCCAGGTTTACATTGACACAGTAGGACCACTGTATATCCTAACGCAACAGCTCGTTCTAGCGGTGACAACTGGCAAAGCTATGTGAATTTGGCATTGTCTCTATATATCCTAAGGCAACAGCTCCCTCTAGCGGTGACAAAAAGCAAAGCTACTGAATCAGACAAGCATACATCTGGCCTTTTATTATATTGTTAGATTAGGGCAGCTGGGTTCATACTGTGAGGTGTGCTAATGGTGGCAGGAACCCACAGCCTAAAAAGAAATTTTAAAAAACAGGATACATTACAAACAGACCGGGCTGTTGCTTCATCAACACACATGCTGAGTGCGACAGGGGTCGGGCCTATGTGGGCCCTCAGGCTCCATTAGGAGCCTATTTATAAAGACACAAGGAAAAATGCACACCTTCTTTTGCTGGGATGACCAGCCCCTCCCATCTGAATGCAGAGCAGGAAATCACTAGTGATGTCTCATTATTGACATACCGCCCTACTTGCAGATGGGAGGGGGTGGTAGGGTGGGTGGGCCAAACCATGCAGCAAGCTTCTCTGAGCTTGTATTTTGCAGGGGTCACAAGCTGTGCTGCTGGATCAATCTAGCTGATTGACAGCCAATGAGGACGGAAGGCGCCATTTCCTCCAACAATAAATAATACTCACCTGCAGCTTCAGTGATCCTGCTTCAGATTGTGTCCATCTACTCAGGAGTTGCATGCTGGGACGAGGTTTCTCCTTTTCTATTCTTTTACTTTCAAAAGGTAAGTGGTATTTATATAAATGACCAATAAATAAAGTTCCCAGAAACATGAGGAAAAACAAGGCATGGGAACCTCTGTACTAGTTGATAGAATATAGGTTTCCACTTTCCTCATTTCTCCTGCAGCAGCAGTAGCCAGGGAAGGAGCCATGGCATTTCAAACTTTTCAAATTAAAAGCACCAGGCCATTTCACCTTTTCACATGAGAGGGGTCTTTACTGAGTCTGGGAAATGGAGGGGGCAACTTCTTCCATGTTGCCAGTCAGAACTCATTTACTGGAACAATGTATTCAGTTCTCTGTTTTTTATCCTGGTTCTTTATTGTGTGCTTTGCATTACAAGCTGTGTGACACAGACTGGTTCCACTCTAAGCGAGGGAGAAATGAGCACTGTGGGACTCTGTACAAGTGAATAAAACAGAGACCCCATGGTCCTCATTTCTCCTGCAGCAGCTGTGCACAGGGAAGGCACCAGGGCATTTCATCCTTTTCATATGAGGGGCCTTTGCTGGGTCTTGGAGGGGTAGAGGGCATTTACCCCCATGTTCCCAGTCAGAACTCATTTACCTCAGAAAAGTATTCAGTTCTCTGTTTTTTGTCCTGGCACTTTAAACATGCTCTTTGCATTACAAGCTGTGTGCCACATTCTGGTTCCACTCCTAGCAGGGGAGAAATGAGCACTGAGGGGACTCTGTACAAGTGAATAGGACAGAGACCCCATGGACCTCATTTTTCCTGCCTCAGCAGTGGCCAGGGAAGGCACCAGGGCATGTCGTCTGTTTCAAATTAGAGGTGCCAGGGCATTTCATTCTTTTCATATGATGGACCTTCACTGAGTCTTGGGGGGGGGTATCACCTCCCATGGTATATGGTACAGTAGTATCACATCATTGCCTGAGCAGAAACTTCTTTGCTCGCAATTTACAAGTCATCAGTCAGCAGAAAAGTAAGAAAAGTACAGTGCAAAATATTGCTTCTACTCCAGCCAGTGCACTGTAAGCATCTTATGATGTTGCCTACCTCCTTGCCAAAAATAAAAAAAACACTTTCACTGACACTGAGAATGTCGTTCTACCAGCAGCAATGGCAAAGTGCAGGAGAATGGGCGCTGAAGTGTGGCAGACACCACCATCATCTGACGAGTGTCGGCAGAAAATATCACTGCACAATTAATTACAAAGCTGCAAACCAGTCTCTTTGCGTTACAGTTGGATGAGGCAACAGAGGTATCCCGAGAGGCCCATTTAATAGCCTATGTAAGCTACTGTGGGGCAACCACAATATTGGAAGACATTTTTGTTCTGTAAGGCCATTAAAACCAGGGCAACAACATCAGAACTGTTTGACAGTTTAAATGATTTTATGAGCAGCCGCTGTTTGAGAATCTGCACAGAGGGTGCACCTTCAATGTGTGGCGCTAGATCGGGGATGAAGGCCAAAGTGTTAGCAGTCGCTCCACTTGTTGCATGGACACACTGCATAATTCACTGTGAAGCGCTTGCTGCTCGGAATATGCACGATAAACTTTCTGATGTACTCGTTCAGCTGTAAAAATAGTTAATTCCATCAAAGCACAGCAAACAAGAGCACGTCTCTTTGCAATTCTGTGTGCAGAAAAGGGGTCAGAACATGATGGTTTGCTCTTTCACACAGCAGTCACATGGCTGTCCAGGTGAAGAGTGATGCAATGTGTGGTGTTTGAACTGCGAAGAAAAGTGTGGCAAAGCGAACCATCTGTGTGATCCCCTGGCTTGAGCTCTTGGCATTTTCCATAAGCTAAATACCCTCAAAATGTCTTTGCAAGGAGCCAATGCCAATTCATTTACAAGGAATAAAAAAAAATATTTGCCTTCAAGAGGATGCTAGACCTCTGGAAAAGAGCAATTGGAGCTGGGGTAGCAGCTCAGTTCCGATTGCTTGCAGAAGCAATTGAGGAAACAGAGTACAACCTGCTGCATGTCCTTGAACCAATCACAAGTCAACTAACAACTTTAAGGTCCAGCTTTGATGAATACTTCCCTGAAGAAAATGCTGGCATTAATGGCTGGGTGATGCAGCCTTTTTCTGGCAGAGGAGGTGGTGCATCTTCCATTTGATGCCCAGGAGGCGCTGATTGAGGTTCAGTCTGACACTACCCTGCAATCGGAATTTAGGAACATTGTGGTGGGTGACCTTTGGCTGAAGGTCAACCTAGAGTATCCTACAGTGCCAAGGTCTGCTATACCGTCTCTCTTACCCTTTGGGTCTTGCTACTTGGACGAACTAGGCTTTTCAGCATTGGCTGTACTAAAAGCAAAATGCTGCACAAGGCTGGAAATGGAGGATAACCTCAGAGTGGTGGTCTAAGAAATAAAGCCACACATTGACTGCAGGGAGACAGGCCCACCCATCCCATTAGTACTTGCTCAGTAAAATCAAATTGCCTTCTGCTGAATATACAGGAATATATTCTGAGAAAATAAAAGCCCTACTGGAGAATGTTGTGTTTACTTGTACAGTTTCCCCAAAAACATATCCCTTGAAAATCATAGCACCACGCATTCTGCAGCCATCTCTAATAAAACATTTTTTAAAAAACAGCAACACAGGGGTTGGGCAGGAAGGCCTGGAACAATGTATTTTCTGCTCAGGGGGGGCCTTGGCATAAAAGGTTTGAAGACCGCTGGATTAGGGTGATTAAGGAGATGCAGTGGAAAAAAACAGCACCACATTTCTTTTAGGAATTCAAAATGTTAAATCGAACTCTGTGGGTAGGAAGTAAAACAACATTTGTTTTAGGTGCCATTTGGCGACATGTATTCGCTACACCAGTACTAACTCACTTTTGTAAATGACATGCTAGTCAAGGTTCCTTTGCCCAGTGCCCAGGATCCTTCTGCAATGGCATTGCTGGTTAGGGCTGTAGCCAAACATATCTATAGAGTCAAAGGAGTCAGGCGCTTGGGCTAGAAATTGCCTGGGGCTGCCTCTGAGGTCACCTCCTTCAAGACCCAGTAGCATATTCAAACTATTCGAGTGGTACGACCTCTGACGTGCGGTGCCTCTGAAAATGGTGAAAAAGAATGTACACATTGTATATTTGTTCACGTTTGGGCTGTACCAACATTGTGTACATCCCAAAATGTCAAAAAATTATACCATACAAACCTATTATAGCGAACAGGGGACGCAGAGGTTGAGGGGGAGTCCCCTGCTCCCCTTGTTTTCTACAATGGGAATGGGGTGGCGGGGGTGGCCACCGCTTTTGTTTGCTGCGCCAGTTCCCATCCGCGTGAGTGAAGAGAACGGGTGTCGGAGGGAGACAGGGGCGTTGTCGGCACACTTCTTTGTGTGCCATCAAAAGGTAAGTAGGGCGAGCGGGTGAAGTGGGTAAGGGTATGTGGGGAAACCTAATGTGAGTGATAACACTGCAGCACGCTTTTCGAAATCGACATTTTCGAATTTGTAATTTCGCGCTGCGGTGTAATCACGTACATTCCAGATGTGTAACGGCGGTTCTAGCCTGCACTCAATGGAAGACTTTCATGCCACTGGCGGGATATATTTCATGAGCATGTCAATTAAGATGCATCGCTCCATTTTTGTTTTCTTTAAAAAGCGACCTCTACCAATTGAAACCAGTAGTGACACATTAGCATATGTTAGGGGGGGGAGCCTGTATTGACACATTAGCATATGTTAGGGGGGGGAGCCTGTAATGGCACATTAGCATATGTTAACAGGTTAAAGCCTGTAATGACACATTAGCATGTGTTAGCAGGTGAAAGCCTGTAAGGGTACATCAGCAACTGTTAGCGGGGTAAAGCCTGTAATGACACATTAGCATATGTTAGCAGGTGACAACGTGTAAGGGTACATCAGTAACTGTTAGCAGGGGAATGCCTGTTATGACACATTAGCATGTGTTAGCGGGGGAAAGCCTGCAATGGCACATTAGCATATGTTAGCAGGTGAAAGCCTGTAATGGCACATTAGCATATGTTAGCAGGTGAAAGCTTGTAAGGGTACATCAGTAACTGTTAGCAGGGGAAAGCCTATAATGACACATTAGCATATGTTAGTGGGGGAAAGCCTGCAATGGCACATTAGCATATGTTAGCAGGTGAAAGCCTATAATGACACATTAGCATATGTTAGCAGGTGAAAGCCTGTAATGACACATTAGCATATGTTAGCAGGTGAAATCCTGTAATGGTAAATTTGCAAATGTTGGCAGCTGAAAGCCTGTAATGACATATTAGCATATGTTAGCAGGTGAAAGCCTGTAATGACACATTAGCATATGTTAGCAGGTAAAAGCTTGTAATGGCACTTTGGCATATGCTGGCAGGTTAAAGCCTGTACTTTCACATAGGCATATGTTGGCAGCTAAAAGCCTGTAATGGCATATTAGCATATGCTGGCAGGTGAAAGCCTGTGATGACAAATAGGCATATGTTAGCATGTGAAAGCCTGTAAGGGTACATCAGAAACTGTTAGCGGGGGAAAGCCTGTAATGACACATTAGCAATGTTAGCGGGGGAAAGCCTGTAAGTGTACATCAGCAACTGTTAGTGGGGGAAAGCCTGTAATGACACATTAGCAATGTTAGCGGGGGAAAGCCTGTAATGACACATTAGCATATGTTAGCAGGTTAAAGCCTGTAATGACACATTAGCATATGTTAGCAGGTGAAAGCCTGTAAGGGTACATCAGGAAATGTTAGCGTGGGAAAGCCTGTAATGGCACATTAGCATATGTTAGCAGGTGAAAGCCTGTAAGGGTACATCAGCAACTGTTAGCGGGGGAAAGCCTGTAATGACACATTAGCATATGTTAGCAGGTGAAAGCCTGTACGTGTACCTCAGCAACTGTTAGCGGGGGAAAGCCTGTAATGACACATTAGCATAAGTTAGCGGGGGAAAGCCTGTAATGACACATTAGCATATGTTAGCAGGTTAAAGCCTGTAATGACACATTAGCATATTTTAGCAGGTGAAAGCCTGTAAGGGTACATCAGCAACTGTTAGCGGGGGAAAGCCTGTAATGACACATTAGCATATGTTTGCGGGGGAAAGCCTGTATTGACACATTAGCATATGTTAACAGGTTATAATGACACATTAGCATATGTTAGCAGGTGAAAGCATGTAAGGGTACATCAGCAACTGTTAGCCGCGTAAAGCCTGTAATGACACGTTAGCATATGTTAGCAGGGGAAAGCCTGTAATGACAATTAGCATATGTTAGCGGGTGAAAGCCTGTTATAGCACATTAGCACATGTTAGCAGGTGAAAACCTGTAATGGCACATTAGCATATGTTAGCGGGTGAAAGCTTGTAATGGCACCTTGGCATATGTTAGCAGGTTAAAGCCTGTAATGACACATTAGCATATGTTAGCAAGTGAAAGCCTGTAAGGGTACATCAGCAACTGTTAGCCGCGTAAAGCCTGTAATGACACGTTAGCATATGTTAGCAGGGGAAAGCCTGTAATGACAATTAGCATATGTTAGCGGGTGAAAGCCTGTTATAGCACATTAGCACATGTTAGCAGGTGAAAACCTGTAATGGCACATTAGCATATGTTAGCAGGTGAAAGCTTGTAAGGGTACATCAGCAACTGTTAGCCGCGTAAAGCCTGTAATGACACGTTAGCATATGTTAGCAGGGGAAAGCCTGTAATGGCAATTAGCATATGTTAGCGGGTGAAAGCCTGTTATAGCACATTAGCACATGTTAGCAGGTGAAAACCTGTAATGGCACATTAGCATATGTTAGCAGGTGAAAGCTTGTAAGGGTACATCAGCAACTGTTAGCAGGGGAAAGCCTGTAATGACACATTAGCATATGTTAGCGGGGGAACGCCTGCAATGCACATTACCATATGTTGGCAGGTGAAAGCCTGTAATGGCACACTAGCATATGTTAGCAGGTGAAAGCCTGTAATGATACATTTGCATATATTGGCAGGTGAAAGCCTGTACTGATAAATGTGCATATGTTGGCAGCTGAAAGCCTGTAATGACATATTAGCATATGTTAGCAGGTGAAAGCCTGTAATGACACATTTGCATATATTGGCAGGTGAAAGCCTGTACTGGTAAATTTGCATATGTTGGGAGCTGAAAGCCTGTAATGGCATATTAGCATATGCTGGCAAGTGAAAGCCTGTGATGGCATATTAGCATAGTGATTAACATATGTTGGCACAGGGGAGAAGAGATGAATAGGGGGCTACTCTGGACCTCATCCATGCCCATCTGACTCTCTCTTTCACCCCTGTCCCTCTTCTACCCCCTTCCATGGCTAACACCCTAGCCCACTATCCGCCCGCTTGAGGAGACGCTCAGCACTAACCTCTGTTAGCTCCACAGCCACGATCTTCTCCTGCAGTACTGTGCATTTTGTCAGGTGGGGGGTGGGAGGGGGGGTTCGGGGTAACTCTCAATTCTTTCTGTTACACTCTGGAATGCCTTGCCGGCTTGTCTTTGCCTTTTGGATAAGCACTGGGAGTTTAGACGGACGCTAAACATGTTTGATCTCGGCATTAATGGTCTGTTATTTCTGCTGGCTGTGCTGTTTATGGCCATGCTGCTGTCCAGACGCCTTGTTCTATGCTTTAGAGGCACCAGATACCATACCATACTTTGCACAGCCACCTGGAGATTTTATTTATAAACATCTCAGGGAATGCCACACATATTTGGCACAAACAATGCTTACAAAATGTACCATTGATAACAGAGCGGAGGACATGCGTCCTTTACATTGGGGTGAGAGAAGGCGACTTGACGACCAGATGCTGCAGGGGAAGGTGGAAACATAACCAAGGGACGAGGACAGGACAGACTGACCTAGGAACGGGAGGGTGGAGGGAGTGCTGAATTAAGGATGGAGGAGTGACAGAAAGGTGCTGTAGGGTTGTCTGTGAAGGAAAGGGGAGAGGAAAGCAGGGTCATGGAGTGAGAGAAGAGAGAGAGAGAGCAAGAGAGAGAGAGCAAGTGAGAGATAGAGAGAGAGCAAGTGAGAGATAGAGAGCGAGAGAGACATAGAGAGAGAGAGAGAAAGAGAGAGAGCAGGAGAGAGAGAGAGTGAGAGAGAAAGAGAGAAAGAGGGGGAGAGTGAGCGAGAAAGAGAGGAAGCAAGAGAGAGAGTGAGGGAGAGAGAGAGAGAGACAGAGAGAGAGAGCGAGCGAGAGAGAGAGAATGAGAGAGAGGGAGAGAGTAGGAGAGAGAAGAGAGAGAGAGCAAGAGAGACAGATAGAGAGAGAGATAGAGAGAGAGAGAAAGAGGAGTGGAAGGAAACAGGTTCTTCAGAAGGAAAGAGGGCTTTGAGGTTGGATGTAAATAGTGGTGGAGTTGAAGTAGCGCAGAGAGGAAGAGTATTCCAGAGAGAGAGGGAGAGAGAGAGAGAGAGAGAGAGAGAGAGAGAGAGAGAGAGAGCAAGTGAGAGATAGAGAGCGAGAGAGAGAGATATAGAGAGAGAGAGAAAGAGAGAGAGCAGGAGAGAGAGAGTGAGAGAGAAAAAGAGAGAGGGAGAGTGAGTGAGAAAGAGAGGAAGCAAGAGAGAGAGAGGGAGGGAGAGAGAGAGAGAGAGACAGAGAGAGAGAGCAAGTGAGAGAGAGAGAGAGAGAGAGAGAGAAAGAATGAGAGAGAGGGAGAGAGTAGGAGAGAGAAGAGAGAGAGCAAGAGAGAGAGAGAGAGAGAGAGAGAGAGAGAGAGAGAGAGAAGAGAGAGAGAGAGAGAGAGAGAGAGAGAGAGAGAGAGTAAGGAGGTGATCCCAGAATGATCCTAATGATTGAGGAGGAGATTATGGAATTGGACGAGCAGATAAGTAGAGTGGAGCGAGATGATGATGATGGGAAGAGGTGGAAGGCAGGCTCCCCTGGAGCTCCCATTTATCATTTTCATGGCGGCCATCTTACATGTATTTCGTTTAAAGTTAGAAAGGGTTGTACTTGGCCCATATCGTCTCTCCAAAAAAGAGTCCTTCTCACTGTAAATATTGGGGTGCTAGTGGGAAGAATGCCTTCGTTGGAGGGCCTTAACAGGAAGTTAATATCCGACTGGCCTCATTAAAGGCCCCCACTACTTTTGGGCAAATGTAACTAGGTCGGCAAACCGTTACCACATGATATTAGCCGCCAAGCAGAGTATGCTTGTGAAATTGGTACCCCCCTCAAGAAGAAGCAGGCAGTCAATGGTTCCTACCTGACCACCGTCCCCATGAGCTGCACAGTAGGGTGCCCTCCTGCCGCTAGTCGCACCAAGTGACCTACCGTCAACTTCAACTATGGCAACATGTATATAGCCTGTGAGGATATACAATAGTCCCGCAAACAAGAAATCAGACTTCTGAGGGAGGTCCCCTGGCCGGATCTAACGCTGACACTGAACATCTCCCTCTGCCCCAATCGTCTCATGGAGGCACTGGATGGGCCAACTCTGACTGGAGAACAGACTTCTCGGTCGCCCCCTCAATACTGGAGAAATAAAAAAAACTTGCCAAGACTGAAATGGCAAGAAAAGAAAAAGAAATGTGTGGCTCTTCTATCAGTTCACAGACTAAAGCCACAATGCCAAAGCATTATGTTTTGCTAAACATTGTTTGCATGATGTCCTCTTTCCTAGTAAAGGTGTTTGCTTTATTTTGTTGTTCACTGATAAGCCGTAGTCTTATTTTTTTAAAAAAAAAAAATACAAACATGCCTTTGATGTCATATTATGTTCACTCCTTTCCTATAGCTTTATAGACCCAGAAGAAGGGCTGTACCAGGTGTTAGGAGCTGCGGGCATATACACCAGTTATAAGCCGCCTTTGATATTAATAAGAAAATGGGTGCGCATGGGCGATGGGTATCATGTGAACCTTAAGCACTTTGAAGCACTTCACTTGCGCTTTACAAATAAACAATTACAATTACCTGCCTAGGCACTTCGAGGTCAAGTTCTGCATTGCTGCCCGTAGCTTATTTGACAATCTGCAGGTTATATCAGCTCGTATAGCCTACAGATCATCCAATCGCCACGGACAATGGTCTTTCCAAGGGTACCAATAGCACTTAATATGTGCCGGTAGTTTTAATGATCGCTTTTGCAGCCAGCCAATAAAAGTTGGTAGTTTCCCTGTTATAGGGCAGGGAAGGGTCCATCAACAAACCGTCTTGTCAATCAATATTGCTAATCTACTCAAAGTAAACCTTGGAAGAATCGGAGTGACTCAGGTTGGAAGCGGTGGCTGCAAATGACTGAACATCGTTGCCTGGGCAGATTGAAGTTAGCAAGTTCATTTCGGTTTACACTGATCACCAAGCGTAGGTGTGATTTTTCGGTCGGTAGTTGGCATGTGCTGTTGTGCGGGGCTACGTGTGGTTTGTTTTGTTGTTGCGGTGTCCCAGTCTCGTGAAATTACGGCCCTATGTTAGGGCCCAGCAGGTGTTAATAACACCCCTCCAGCTCCCTGCTCCTAGCAAGCCACTACATACATAGTGGCTATGTTTGATTGGCGGCCGAGAGTACCCATGGAGCATGCATAGTAGTGCAGCTCAGGCATGCACGCGCGCACATACTGTTCTTATCACCCTGGCCTTGGACTGATTATTTCCCAGAATTTTTTAATCCTTTAATGAATTTTCTTGACTTTCTGATTACCTAACATTTAATGTTGCAACTGCAGGCGCCAGCACGTCAATAAAAAAGCTGAAACGGAATGTTTTCTTATTGAAAGATCTATCAAATATTTATAGCACAATAAAGGCAAGCCTTCAGTTCCCATTTCAAGAGTGTAAGCAGAACTGTGCTAGAGCCACAAACTAATATATCCCATCCCCAGTGGGCACATCCGGTGGGCAACAGAGTGGAAACCCTAGGCTTGCCAAGGGCTAGTGGCTGGGGGCACTGAGCCCAAGATAGACTGGGCAGAGCGAGTAATCACAGGACTGAGGGTTCCTGTAACTCCCCAAGCTACTCCGCTGTGGTCAGCATGCTGATCGCAAGGCTTCACCGGGAGGGAATAGGGGTGTTATGAAGATGCACATTTAGACGGTGCAGAAAATAAAATAATAGCAGATTTATCAAGAGCCTGTAGGTTAAGAAGTGCAATGGGCATTTGACCGGGCACTGAGGACAGTGCAGAGAACTCACAGGATCCATATATAGTCCAACATGTTTCAGGACCAGTGTTCGTGGCTGGGTCAGGTCTTGGAGAGTGACAGGTTTCTAGCGTTCAGAACCTCAGAAAGGATCTGCACAGAGCAGAATCTAGTCTTGGGGTAATTTTGGCCTAGTGATATGAACCCCTAATGGGGTCCCACTCTCGACAGTGGGCAGGTGGATAGAGGACAGGGAGTCCCTCTTCAGAGCTCTCCCTGGAGGGTTCAGGGACAGGACTGAGTGGTAAGAGCCCCAGAGGTAGAACATCCCTCAATTCTTGCATTGAAATGTATATTGATAGTGGGCTTCTGCTGGGCATGGTTAAGACGGCAGTTGCCTGGAGAGAACGGAGCCATGGGGATTTCCTGTCAATTTCTGGTCATCTTGGAAAAGGCTTTCATTGCTTGTTTCCAAGATGGTAGTGAGAGCCTTCCCAGAATGCATTGTCTGTTATTCGGAAGGGAAAGCATCAATTGGTTTAGACATTCTTATTTGACCAGTGTGCGATCCAGGCCTCTCAATTCGCTGGGTAGCACACCAATAGCACACAAGCAGGCCCTCCCTTCTGAATAGGTGCACATTTCTAAAACCGTACCACTGCACCCCTGGAAGCATTATCAGTGCCTGTGCTCCCCTGCGGTGTGCATGGACTGTCACACACGGGGTACCTGCATTTCATGGGTTGTTGCAGGAACACAGTCTGAGCATAGATAAACCAGCCATAAACATGGAATGAGCATAGATACCTACACATCCGTATAGTCTGAGCAATACCATGCAATACATGAGCACGTGCTTTTCTTTGGGAATTGCAGGAGCTGTGGAACAGTGAGTTCCATCACTCCTCTGCAGGGTGCAGGGACAATCACACAGCTAAATTCAGTGTATTACTGGTTGCCACATAGCTGCCACTGTGACCAACATTCAACACGGTCCACACACAGAGACACCCACCATCTACATGGTGTGAGGATAGAGACCAAGCCATGAACACAGTCTGTGGCATAGATAACTCAACTATCAATATAGATTGCACATAGAGACTCAACCATCATCATGGACTGATCATAGAGACTCAACCATCAACATGGACTGATCATAGAGACCAACCATCAACAGGGACCATAGAGACCAACCATCAACATGGACCATAGAGACCAACCATCAACATTACTGATCATAGAGACCTACCATCAACATGAACCATAGAGACCAACGATCAACAAGGACTGATCGTCGAGACCAACCATCAACATGGTCTGAGGATAGAGACCAAACCATGAACGTGGCCTGAGGCATAGATAACTCAACTATCAATATAGACTGATCATAGAGACCAACCATCAACATGATCTTAGGATAGAGACCAAACCATGAACACGGCCTGAGGCATAGATAACTCAACTATCAATATATACTGATCATAGAGACCAACCATCAAAAGGGACCATAGAGACCAACCATCAGCATGGACCATAGAGACCAACCATCAACATGGACTGATCATAGAGACCTACCATCAACATGGACCATAGACACCAACGATCAACATGGACTGATCATAGAGACCAATGATCAACATGGACTGATCATAGAGATCAACCATCAACATGGACTGATCATAGAGACCAACCATCAACAGGGACCATAGAGACCAACCATCAATATGGACCATAGAGACCAATCATCAACATGCACTGATCATAGAGACCTACCATCAACATGGACCATAGAGACCAACGATCAACATGGACTGATCATAGAGACCAACCATCAACATGGTCTGAGGATAGAGTCCAAACCATGAACACGGTCTAGGGCATAGATAACTCAACTATCAATATAGATTGCATATAGAGACTTAACTATCAACATGGACTGATCATAGAGACCAACCATCAACATGGACCGTAGAGACCAACCATCACCATGGTCTGAGGATAGAGACCAAACCATGAACACGGTCTGGGGAATAGATAACTCAACTATCAATATAGATTGTGCATAGAGACTCAACCATCAACATGGACTGATCATAGAGACCAACCATCAACATGGTCTGCGGATAGAGATCAAACCATGAAAACAACCTGAGGATAGAGACTTAAACATCTACTCGTTCCAGGCATAGAGAACCCGGCCATCTACACAGTCTAACCATAGAGAACCCAGCCATAAACATGGACTGAACTCCAACCAATAACTGCATAGAGACCTAAAAACAATATAGTCTGAAAATAGAGACCCAACCATCAAAATGGCCTGTTCATAGAAACCAACCATCAACATGGACTGAGCATAGAGAACCCAACCATAAACACGAACTGAGAATAGAGACCCACAAATCAATACAATCTGAGCATAGAGACCCAACCATCACAATTGACTGATTATAGAGACCAACCATCAACATGGACCGTGCATAGAGACCCAACCATCAACATGGTTTCAGGATAGAAACGCAGCCATGAACCTGGTCTGAACATAAGGACCCAATAATCAACATAATCTCAGCATGGAGAGCCAACTATCACAACAGCCTAAGCATAGGGACCTAAGCATCGACACTGTCTGAGCATAGAAACCCAACCATAAACATTGTGTGCACAAAGAGACCCACCTTTCACCAAAGCATGAGCATAGAAACCCAACCATCAACATGTCTGAGCATAAAGACCCGGCTATCAGCACTGTCTGAGCATAGAAACCCAACCATAAACATTGCCTGCACAAAGAGACCTACCCTTCACCAAAGCGTGGGCATAGAAACCCAACCATCAACATGTCTGAGCATAAAGACCCAGCTATCAACACTGTCTGAGCATAGGTACCCAACCATCAACATTGACTGAACAAAGAAATCCAACATTCAACATGGCCGGAGCATAGTAACCTAACCCTCAACACGGTTTTAGTATAGATCCATCATGAACACCATCTGAGCATAGAGACCAACATGGTCTGAGACTAGAGATCCAAACATCACACTGTAAGATCATTGAGACCCAACTATCAACACCGGCTGACCATAGAGATCCAACCACCAACCCTGTCTGACTATAAAGCCTCAACCACTAATACAGTTTGAGCATAGAGACAAAAACCATCAACTTTGCCTGAGAGGAGCGACTCAACCATGAACACATTCTGAGAATAGTGATCAGCCCTTCCACACGGTCTGAATAGAGTCCCAAACATCACCACCGCCCATTCATCCTGTCTCAAGCATCACACAGTCTGAGCATAGAGACTCAACTATCAACATAGACCCTGAGCATAGCGAGCCAACCGTAACCACATCTGAGCATAGAGTCCATACAATCATCGCAGTGTGAGCATATAAACCCAACCATCAGCATAATCTGAGCATGGAGGTCCAATCATCAACACTGTGGGCCTCATCACAAATCGGGCGGTATCTGGGCTGTAATACCGCCTAGCTTTAGTGCTCACCGGTCTGGCGGTATTACTTATGTTTGTGTGACTAGGAGCACATAGACTGAACCATCAGATCATTTGCTGGAGGACTTATATCATTGTGTAAATTAGAATTTGGGGCTGATCAATAATAGACCACAAAAATAAATAAATATATATATATATGTTATTGATTTGGTATAAAAATGAAAATTGAATGAATGGTAGGAGTGATTTAGTATGAGTTGAATATGAAGGTATTTTTTCAAATGTTTTTAAAAAAACAGTATTTTATATATTTTTGATATGAGAATAAAAGATTTTGAACTCAATATTTAGCACGTATTGGTATTTGTAAAAAGATAAATGTGTTGAGTTGGTTATTCCCTCTCCCACTGGTCATTTTTGTTGATTGCTAGTATATGAAGCCTGAAGGAGCATGGACCTAAATCAGGCAGCCCTTGTGTTTATAAATACTGGCGGTATTACAGCCAGATCACGGGTTTAGCTCTAACTTTAAGTCCCCATTCTGGAATTTATGGCACAATTGCCACGCTGTAATACCAGCGGCGGAAATTGCACCAAAAATGGGAATTTGTTCAGCTTATTTGCCCCCAGCTTAGAGCTGGGTGTAAATACTCCAGACTCGTGATAGGGCCAGCCCTTAAATATGGCGGTAATACTGTTACAGCCGCATTTAAGGGTTACCGCTCAACTCGTGATGCAGCCCTGTCTGGGAATCGTGACACCAACCGTTCATGGTGAGTCCTGTTCAGGCACCAGAAACCACACATATCTTCTCTCCCATTCAGTGGCCGCCTCCTTTGCTAAAGCAGTGTGTCTGGGCCTTTTGAACCCAAGATCCTCTTACCAACTTGGCCGTCACTACCGCCTTAGCAACAGGTGCGTTTCCTCCAGAATCTCAAACATGCCACCATGTATTCCATGTATTAGGACATCTAATGCAGATCCCGAGATCCTGTCAAACTAGTGGTGCGATTGTGGCCATCCCGGCATCCTCCAGACTCTTGCAACTGTGGTTGCCCCCTACATCCCATCTTATGTGCAATCGAGCATGCAGGCTTTTGACGACTACTCGGACTTCTGTCTGCAGCGCTACTGGACACCACCAGTAGCGTCTCTTGGCTTAAGCCATTAAGGACGAGAGTGCACTTACGATGCTAGAATCTGTCGCCGTGATTGTTGTTGTTGACCGACCCTAACACAGTTTCTTCCTAGCAAACCAGACACAGGCTCTCTGCTCCCTAACATGTCCCATAGGAATGTCCCGCTCGCCGATCTCCTGGCCATCCCCATGGCCCCAGAGATGTTCATGTGTATGAGCAAGACCTCCATTCTCAAGGCTCCAAGGTCTGCACCCCGCTCGAATCCTGCACGAGACTCGGAGTGGACTTTCCGCAGGGGTCGACTGACACACTGCTCCTGTACCGTGGAACACGAACTCCTGGCACAGCGGGCCTTCCTGACCCACCATCAACTAGTCGGCCTATGCCTACGGTTAGTTCTACAACCAAGGCTATTGTTAGGGGGTCACGTGACTGTGCCTACTGCTCTTCAGTGAGTGCCATACTTGTCTCGGGGGCCCACTGCTTTGCTCTTCAGTGAGTGCCATACTTTACTCGGGGGTCAGTGAGTTCCATACTTTCCTCGGGGGCCTACTGGTTTGCTCTTCAGTAAGTTCCATACTTTCCTCGGGGGTCAGTGAGTTCCATACTTTCCTCGAGGCCCTGCTGGTTTGCTCTTCAGTGAGATCCCTGCTTTCCTCCGGGGCCTACTGGTTTTCTCTTCAGTGAGTTCCATACTTTCCTGGGGGCCTACTGGTTTGCTCTTCAGTGAGTTACATACTTTCCTCGGGGGCCTACTGGTTTGCTCTTCAGTGAGTTCCATACTTTCCTCGGGGGCCCACTGGTTTGATCTTCGGTAAGTTCCACACTTTCCTGGGGTCTTACTGGTTTGCTCTTCAGTGAGTTCCATGCTTTCCTCGGGGGCCTACTGGTTTGCTCTTCAGTGAGTTCCATGCTTTCCTCGGGGCCTACTGGTTTGCTCGTCAGTGAGTTCCATACTTTCGTCGGGGGCATACTGGTTTGCTCTTCAGTGAGTTCCATGCTTTCCTCGGGTGCCTACTTGTTTGCTCTTCAGTGAGTTCCATACTTTCCTCGGGGGCCTACTGGTTTGCTCTTCAGTGAGTTCCATATTTTCCTCGGGGGCCTACTGGTTTGCTTTTCAGTGAGTTCCATACTTAACTCAGGGGTCAGTGAGTTCCATACTTTCCTCTGGGCCCTACTGGTTTGCTCTTCAGTGAGTTCCATACTTTCCTCGGGGGCCAACTGGTTTTCTCTTCAGTGAGTTCCATACTTTCCTCAGGGGCCTACTGGTTTGCTCTTCAGTGAGTTCCACAATTTCCTAGGGGCCCACTGGTCTGCTCTTCAGTGAGTTCCATACTTTCCTTGGCGGTCAGTGAGTTCAATACTTTCCTCGGGGGGCCCACTGATTTGATCTTCGGTGAGTTACACACTTTCCTGGGGGCCTACTGGTTTGTTCTTCAGTGAGTTCCATACTTTCCTCGGGGGCCTACTGGTTTGCTCTTCAGTGAGTTCCATGCTTTCCTCGGGGGCCTACTGGTTTGCTCTTCAATGAGTTCCATACTTTCCTCGGGGGCCCACTGGTTTGATCTTTGGTGAGTTCCATACGTTCCAGGGGACCTATTGGTTTGCTCTTCAGTGAGTTCCATGCTTTCCTCGGGGGCCTACTGGTTTGCTCTTCAGTGAGTTCCATACTTTCCTTGTGGGCCTACTGGTTTGCTATTTAGTGAGTTCCATACTTTCCTTGAGGGCCTACTGGTTTGCTCTTCAGTGAGTTCCATACTTTCCTTGGGGGCCTACTGGTTTGCTTTTCAGTGAGTGCCATACTTTCCTAGGTGGTCAGTGAGTTCCATACTTTCCTCGGGGCCCTACTGGTTTGCTCTTCAGTGAGTTCCATTCTTAGCTCAGGGGCCTACTGGTTTTCTCTTCAGTGAGTTCCATCCTTTCCTCGGGGGCCTACTGGTTTGCTCTTCAGTGAGTTCCATGCTTTCCTCGGGTGCCTACTTGTTTGCTCTTCAGTGAGTTCCATACTTTCCTCGGGGGCCTACTGGTTTGCTCTTCAGTGAGTTCCATATTTTCCTCGGGGGCCTACTGGTTTGCTTTTCAGTGAGTTCCATACTTTCCTCAGGTGTCAGTGAGTTCCATACTTTCCTCTGGGCCCTACTGGTTTGCTCTTCAGTGAGTTCCATACTTTCCTCGGGGGCCAACTGGTTTTCTCTTCAGTGAGTTCCATACTTTCCTCAGGGGCCTACTGGTTTGCTCTTCAGTGAGTTCCACAATTTCCTAGGGGCCCACTGGTCTGCTCTTCAGTGAGTTCCATACTTTCCTTGGGGGTCAGTGAGTTCAATACTTTCCTCGGGGGGCCCACTGATTTGATCTTCGGTGAGTTCCACACTTTCCTGGGGGCCTACTGGTTTGTTCTTCAGTGAGTTCCATACTTTCCTCGGGGGCCTACTGGTTTGCTCTTCAGTGAGTTCCATGCTTTCCTCGGGGGCCTACTGGTTTGCTCTTCAATGAGTTCCATACTTTCCTTGGGGGCCCATTGTTTTGATCTTTGGTGAGTTCCATACTGTCAGCACCAACTTCTAATACAGTTGTAGAACCCTTTTTTATCTCTTCAACCTCCTCACCTGTGGTGTCGAAATCCTCCTCAACTGGGCTGAGCGCTCGATGTGCCGTGTAGTCCTTTTCTTTTTTCCGAGGCTGAGCGTGTCTCCCACAAGAGGAAGCCACAGTGAGAGCGTGTAAATGCGCCCTGACCGTGTCCCACTCCCGGGAGGGACAAAAAGGGGGAAAAAAGCCAGAATAGGCAAAAAACCCCTGGAACCGGCAGGTATCCTGATGGTAGTTGGGCGTGTAGGCAGATGATCAACGGGAGAAGGCAGCAACAGGACCCAGTAGGAAATGTACACTCCAGCATACACCGGAAGCGAAAGTAAACAAAGCCAAAGGCAGAAAGCCGGGCACGAAGGAGGGAAAGTAGGAAGGAGGGAGAGAACAGAAGGCGGGGACCTGAGAAGGAGCGGGAAGAGTAAGAGGAAAGGCTCGAGGAGCAAGAGGAAAACAGCGTGTAGCAAGACCGCGGCCGCGAAGAAAAGCAGCTGACCGTGGAAGGTTGCAACGCGCTGGACCCAGGGAGAGGAGTGGTTAAATACCGCTACGGTCCTCCTAGCGGAGAAAGACTAGACCGCTTAGTGAACGTAGCATCTACGTGACGGAAATCAGGAAGTCCGTAAGCGGCAGCGGGGCCAAAGACGCCAGGTGAGAAAGCGGCGCATGACAGCATGCCCCCCGCCAAGGCCCAGGCCACCCGGTTTACCGGGATGTAAACGGTGAAACTTCCGGAGAAGGACAGGAGCATGGATATGTGTATTTGGTTCCCAAGAGTCCTCAGCATGGGAAAAACCCTTCCAATGCACCAGGTATTCCAGGCGCCCTTTGCGGTACCTGGAGTCCAGCAGCCTGGATACTTCATACTCAGGTGAATCAGGCGAGTGAGAGAGAATGGGAAAAGGGCGAGCCCTTAGTGACTGTTCGGCACTCTTCAAAAGAGATGCGTGAAACACTGGGTGAATTTGCCTAAGAGAATGTGGCAGTTTTAGGTGGAAGGCCACTGGATTAATTTTGGCAGTAATGGGATAGGGACCAATAAACCTGGGGGACAGCTTAGACGGGCGAGACCATCTAGGAAGGTATTTGGTGGATAACCACACCTTGGAGCCAACGTCCCAATCAGGTACTACCTGCCGGTGCCGGTCGGCTTGCCTCTTATATGCCTGGAGGCTATCTCTGAGGTTCACCTTAGCCTTGTCTTGGACGTCCCTTATACGGAGTAGTACCTCCTCTACCGCCGGAAGTGCAGGTTTACAGGAAAAATGGGGAATGATGGCTCGGGGGTGAAACCCATATGAGCAATAGAAAGGAGACATCTTGCTTGCAGAATGACTGGCATTATTATATGCGAACTCCGCCGTCGGCAGCATATCCACCCAGTTGTCTTGTTCCAGATTGGTGTAGCTGCGCAAATATTGTTCCAATGTAGCGTTTAACCGCTCTGTCTGCCCATTGGTATGGGGATGATATCCTGATGATAATGCGCGGTGAATATTAAGAGCGGCACATAAGGACTTCCAAAATTTGGAGACGTATTGGCTCCCTCGGTCTGATACTATCTTGTCTGGGAGACCATGGAGTCGAAACACATCTTTAATGAAAACCAATGCCATGGCATCAGCAGTTGGTATACCAGGGAGTGGAGAGAAATGAGCCATCTTGGTGAGGGAGTCGATGGACACCATTATGCATGTACATCCTTGAGACAAAGGTAAGTCCACAATGAAATCAGTAGATACATGACTCCACGGACGCTCCGGGATGGAATCTTGCTGCAGCAAACCTATGGGATTTTTTGTGTTGTTTTTACTTTGACAGCAGACTCTGCAGGACCTGACGTAACGCTTAACATCTCCCGACAAACCTGGCCAGAAAAAGGCTCTACTGATCAAGTCCAAGGTACTCGCCTGTCCCCTATGGCCTGCCGTCTGATGATCATGGCACCAGGATAATATGTCTTTCTGTAGAGGTTTAGATGGTACCCAGATCCTCTGATTCTTCAGGAACAAACCACCCTTTTGAATCATGCCGCGGGGTTCTGGATGTAAAGAGACGGCTTCTTTTATCCATTGAAACAAGGAGGAGATAGTGGCAACAATGCGGTTTCTGGGAAACAACTTCTCCGGACAGGATGGGGCAACCTGGGAGGAGAAAGACTTCCTGGACAGGGCATCTGCCAAAGCATTTTGGCTTCCAGGAATATAAGTGATGGTAAAGTCATATTGTGAGAAAAAATGTGCCCATCGGGCTTGTCTGGAATTGATGCACTCCATAGACTGTAGAACTTGTAGATTCTTATGGTCAGTCCGGATTATAAAAGGGTGGCTGCACCCCTGTAGGAGGTGTCTCCAAACTTCACATGCTCTTTTCATGGCCAGAAGTTCACGTTCAATTACCGAATAATTCCGTTGACTAGTAGTGAGAGTTTTAGACAGATACGCTATTGGGTGTTCCGCGTTGTCATGCTCTTGTAGTAGAACAGCTCCTATAGCTGCAGCAGAGGCATCTGTCTCAACGATAAAAGGCTTGTTTTGGTCCGGCTGGCATAGGATGGGAGCGCTGCAGAAGCTCTTCTTCAAGAGTTGAAAGCTCTCTTCAGCCTGGGGGTTCCAGAGGAAAGGCACAGATGTCTTCTTCAACAAGTTTGTAATTGGTAGAACAGTGTTGGAAAAACCTGGCACGAAACGCCTGTAAAAATTAGCCAGGCCCAGGAATCTCTGAACCTCTTTGACTGAGGAAGGAGCCTGCCAATGGAGAATAGCCTCGACCTTCTTTTGATCCATTTGCACTCCTTGTGGTGAGAGGATAAACCCCAAGTAAGGGACCGAAGATGCCCCAAATACACATTTTTCACGTTTGGCCAATAAACGATGTTTCTTAAGGCACTCCAGGACCTCTGTAAGATGCAGTAGATGCTCCGACATAGACTGTGAAAAAACAAGTATGTCGTCCAGGTAAACTACTACTGAAATAAACAATAAATCTGAGAATATTCGGTCTATGAACCTTTGAAATATTGCTGGAGCATTGACCAGTCCGAAGGGCATAACTTAGTATTCGTACAGACCAAAGGGTGTCCTGAAGGCCGTCTTCCATTCATCTCCTGGACTTACTCTGAGTAAGTGATAAGCATTGCGCAGATCCAATTTGGAGAAAACTGTCGCTCCCTGTACTGATTCCAATATGTCAGGAATGAGGGGCATGGGATATCTGTCCTTGCAAGTTACCTTATTGAGTCCCCTGTAATCGATGCATGGCCTGAGGTCCTTGGAATCCCTCTTAGGAATAAAAAATAAGGGAGCACCCGCCGGGGATTTAGAGGGTCTGATGAGACCGTTGCACAAGTTGTCATCTAAATACTTCCGTAAAGCGTC
The DNA here is from genome assembly GCF_040938575.1 of Ambystoma mexicanum. Lineage (NCBI taxonomy): Eukaryota > Metazoa > Chordata > Amphibia > Caudata > Ambystomatidae > Ambystoma > Ambystoma mexicanum. Next base: position 1,612,578,904 of record NC_090937.1, read on the forward strand.
CTTTTCAGTCTTGGATAAGGCAAACATTCGGCCAAATGGCACTAGGGCATTGGGTATCAGCTCAATGGAGCAGTCCTCCGGTCTGTGAGGTGGTAATGCCATGGGGGCGGATTCTGCAAACACCATAGGGTATTCTTCCAATATCTTGTCAATGGAATGCACCCCAATACTCGTGGGGAGAACAGTGGGAGATATTTTTACCTCCTGGTAATGTGCCTCTTGAAAGCAGTGTGTCTGGCAATAACTGGAATTAAAATGCAAACTATTGGACTTCCAGTCGACATGGGGATTATGTTGTCGCAGCCAGGTAATCCCCAAGATTAAGGGAAAATGGGCTGCTCGAATGATATCAAAAGTAATGACTTCTGAGTGCTGAAATATAGTTAGAGGAAGGGGTTCGGTAGTCTGAACAATGAGTCCTGAGCTCAAAGGTGTGCCGTCTACCCCTTCTACTTTCTGGCCGTGTCCGCGATCTATCCGTGAAGCCCCTACTTTGTCAACCCAAAGGGTGTCAGCGAAGTTCCCTGCGGCACCGCAATCCAAGAGAGCCAGCGTCTCTACCGGGCTGCCATTGATAGTAACTTTGACCGTTATAACCATCAGGCGGGAATCTTCTGAAGGGTTCGAGGAATCAATAGACATAGAAACGTAGGGACTGGAAGACTGCCCTCGATAACCCGTCCCAACTAGGTTCGAGGGTTTGCGTTTTCCGCCGGTTTCTTGGTAAGTTCAGTACAGTTATGCACCGTGTGGCGATCAGAGGCACAATAGGCACATAGGCCCTGTTCCCTTCTCCTCCTTCTTTCTTCAGGCGTAAGAGAACGGCGAGTAGTGCCGATTTGCATGGGCTCATCGTGAGGTTTGAGCGCTGTTGAAGGTGGTGAGGAGGTCCTTGAAAAGGAGGTACGCGTCTTTCTTCTTTCTAGGCGTCTTTCTTGCATCCTGAACTCCATCTGAAGGGCGGCCGTCATCAGATCCTGCAGGGAAGTAGGCCGAGGAAAATGAGCCATTTCATCTTTTAATTCTTCCCTAAGACCTCGGCGGAACAGAATAAATTGGGACTGCTCAGACCAACCCGTCTCCATGGCCAATCTCTTAAAGGAGGAGATATAAGACAGCACATCAGCTTGTCCTTGACGAATGTCCATCAAGTCTTCACCAGCTGCCATAGAGATTTCGGGTCTTTCAAAGGTTTGTTTGACATAATCGATGAAGGCATCGAAATTCTGTAGGACAGGGTCATTTCCGGTTACTAGAGGGGTGGCCCAAGCAAGAGCGTTCCCTGTCATATTAGACACCAGGAATCCAACCTTGGCATGATCAGAGGCGTAAGTGCGGGTTCTGAAAGAGAAATACACCTTGCAAGCGTCAAGAAATTCTTTCAGGGTCTTGGGGGAACCATCGTACTTCCCCGAAGACAAAGGCATGGGAGGCAGATCTGTGTTGGGGGGCTCCCTCACTGCTACCATTTGTTTTAGCAGGTTGTTTTCGGTTTTTATATTTTGCATTTCTAGAGAGAGGCTTTGTACTGCAGCAATTAGTTCCTGTACTTGCTCAGGAGTTGCCATGGTTGTTGTTTGTAGGCGTTGCAAACTGTCAGCACCAACTTCTAATACAGTTGTAGAACCCTTTTTTATCTCTTCAACCTCCTCACCTGTGGTGTCGAAATCCTCCTCAACTGGGCTGAGCGCTCGATGTGCCGTGTAGTCCTTTTCTTTTTTCCGAGGCTGAGCGTGTCTCCCACAAGAGGAAGCCACAGTGAGAGCGTGTAAATGCGCCCTGACCGTGTCCCACTCCCGGGAGGGACAAAAAGGGGGAAAAAAGCCAGAATAGGCAAAAAAACCCTGGAACCGGCAGGTATCCTGATGGTAGTTGGGCGTGTAGGCAGATGATCAACGGGAGAAGGCAGCAACAGGACCCAGTAGGAAATGTACACTCCAGCATACACCGGAAGCGAAAGTAAACAAAGCCAAAGGCAGAAAGCCGGGCACGAAGGAGGGAAAGTAGGAAGGAGGGAGAGAACAGAAGGCGGGGACCTGAGAAGGAGCGGGAAGAGTAAGAGGGGAGTAAGAGGAAAGGCTCGAGGAGCAAGAGGAAAACAGCGTGTAGCAAGACCGCGGCCGCGAAGAAAAGCAGCTGACCGTGGAAGGTTGCAACGCGCTGGACCCAGGGAGAGGAGTGGTTAAATACCGCTACGGTCCTCCTAGCGGAGAAAGACTAGACCGCTTAGTGAACGTAGCATCTACGTGACGGAAATCAGGAAGTCCGTAAGCGGCAGCGGGGCCAAAGACGCCAGGTGAGAAAGCGGCGCATGACACATACGTTCCAGGGGACCTATTGGTTTGCTCTTCAGTGAGTTCCATGCGTTCCTCGGGGGCCTACTGGTTGGCTCTTCAGTGAGTTCCATACTTTCCTCGTGGGCCTACTGGTTTGCTATTCAGTGAGTTCCATACTTTCCTTGAGGGCCTACTGGTTTGCTCTTCAGTGAGTTCCATACTTTCCTCGGGGGCCTACTGGTTTGCTTTTTAGTGAGTGCCATACTTTCCTAGGTGGTCAGTGAGTTCCATACTTTCCTCGGGGCCCTACTGGTTTGCTCTTCAGTGAGTTCCATTCTTAGCTCAGGGGCCTACTGGTTTTCTCTTCAGTGAGTTCCATCCTTTCCTCGGGGGCCTACTGGTTTTCTCTTCAATGAGTTCCATGCTTTCCTCGGGGGCCTACTGGTTTGCTCTTCAATGAGTTCCACAATTTCCTGGGGGCCCACTGGTCTGCTCTCCAGTGAGTTTCATACTTTCCTGGGGTCCCACTGGTTTGCTCTTCAGTGAGTTCCAATCTTTCCTGGGGGCCCACTGGTTTGCTCTTCATTGAGTTCCATATTTTCCTGGGGGCCTACTGGTTTTCTCTTCAGTGAGTTCCATACTTTCCTCGGGGGTCAGTGAGTTCCATGCTTTCCTCGGGTGCCTACTGGTTTGCTCTTCAGTGAATTCCATACTTTCCTCAGGGACCTACTGGTTTGCTCTTCAGTGAGTTCCATACTTTCCTCGGGGGTCAGTGAGTTCTATGCTTTCCTCGGGGGCCTACTGGTTTGCTCTTCAGTGAGTTCCATACTTTCCTCGGGGGCCTACTGGTTTGCTCTTCAGTGAGTTCCATACTTTCCTCGGGGGCCTACTGGTTTTCTCTTCAGGGAGTCACATCCTTTCCTCGGGGCACTGGTCTGCTCTTCAGTGAGTTCCATGCTTTCCTTGGGGGCCTACTGGTTTGCGCTTCAGTGAGTTCCATACTTTCCTGGGCACCCACTGGTCTGCTCTTCACGGAGTTCCATATTTTCCTGGGGGCCTAGTGGTTTGCTCTTCAGTGAGCTCCATACTTTCCTGGGGGCCTACTGGTTTGCTCTTCAGTGAGTTCCATATTTTCCTGGGGGCCTACTGGTTTGCTCTTCCGTTAGTTCCATACTTTCCTCGGGGGCCTACTTGTTTTCTCTTCAGTGAGTTCCATACTTTCCTCGGGGTTCAGTGAATTCCAATACTTTCCTCGGGGGCCTTCTGGTTTGCTCTTCAATGAATTCCATACTTTCCTCGGGGACCTACTGGTTTGCTCTGCAGTGAGTTCCATACTTTCCTCGGGGGCCCACTGGTTTGATCTTCGGTGATTTCCATACTTTGCTCGGGAGCCTACTGGTTTGCTCTTCAATGAGTTCCATACTTTCCTCGGGGGACTACTGTCTTGCTCTTCAGTGAGTTCCATGCTTTCCTCATGGACTAGTGGTTTGCTCTTCAGTGAGTTCCATACTTTCCTCAGGGGCCTACTGTCTTGCTCTTCAGTGAGTTCCATGCTTTCCTCGTGGACTACTGGTTTGCTCTTCAGTGAGTTCCATACTTTCCTCGGGGGCCTACTGGTTTGCTCTTCAGTGAGTTCCATACTTTCCACGGGGGTCAGTGATTTCCATGCTTTCCTCAGAGGCCTACTGGTTTGCTCTTCAGTGAGTTCCATACTTTCCTCGGGGGACTACTGGTTTTCTCTTCAGTGATTTCCACACTTTCCTGGGGGGTCAGTGAGTTCCATGCTTTCCTCGTGGACTACTGGTTTGCTCTTCAGTGAGTTCCATACTTTCCTCGGGGGCCTACTGGTTTGCTCTTCAATGAGTTCCATACTTTCCTCGGTGGCCTACTGTCTTGCTCTTCAGTGAGTTCCATGCTATCCTCATGGACTACTGGTTTGCTCTTCAGTGAGTTCCATACTTTCCTCGGGGGCCTACTGGTTTGCTCTTCAGTGAGTTCCATACTTTCCTCGGGGGTCAGTGAATTCCATACTTTCCTCGGGGACATACTGGTTTGCTCTTCAGTGAGTTCCATATTTTCTTCGGGGACCTACTGGTTTGAACTTCAGTGAGTTCCACAATTTCCTGGGGGCCCACTGGTCTGCTCTTCAGTGAGTTTCATACTTTCCTGGGGGCCCACTGGTTTGCTCTTCAGTGAGTTCCAATCTTTCCTGGGGGCCCACTGGTTTGCTCTTCATTGAGTTCCATATTTTCCTGGGGGCCTACTGGTTTTCTCTTCAGTGAGTTCCATACTTTCCTCAGGGGTCAGTGAGTTCCATGCTTTCCTCGGGGGCCTACTGGTTTGCTCTTCAGTGAATTCCATACTTTCCTCGGGGACCTACTGGTTTGCTCTTCAGTGAGTTCCATACTTTCCTCGGGGGCCTACTGGTTTTCTCTTCAGTGAGTTCCATACTTTCCTCGGGGGTCAGTGAGTTCCATGCTTTCCTCGGGGGCCTACTGGTTTGCTCTTCAGTGAATTCCATACTTTCCTCGGGGACCTACTGGTTTGCTCTTCAGTGAGTTCCATACTTTCCTCGGGGGCCTACTGGTTTTCTCTTCAGTGAGTTCCGTACTTTCCTCGGGGGTCAGTGAGTTCCATGCTTTCCTCGGGGGCCTACTGGTTTGCTCTTCAGTGAAATCCATACTTTCCTCGGGGGCCTACTGGTTTGCTCTTCAGTGAGTTCCATATTTTCCTGGGGTCCTACTGGTTTGCTCTTCCGTGAGTTCCATACTTTCCTCTGGGGCCTACTGGTTTTCTCTTCAGTGAGTTCAATACTTTCCTCGGGGGTCAGTGAGTTCCATGCTTTCCTCGGGGGCCTACTGGTTTGCTCTTCAGTGAATTCCATGCTTTCCTCGGGGACCTACTGGTTTGCTCTTCAGTGAGTTCCATTCTTTCGTCGGGGGCCCACTGGTTTGATCTTCGGTGACTTCCATACTTTGCTCGGGGGCCTACTGGTTTGCTCTTCAGTGAGTTCCATACTTTCCTCGGGGGCCTACTGGTTTGCTCTTCAGTGAGTTCCATGCTTTCCTCAGGGACTACAGGTTTGCTCTTCAGTGAGTTCCATACATTCCACGGGGGCCTACTGGTTTGCTCTTCAGTGAGTTCGATACTTTCCTCTAGCACCTACTGGTTTGCTCTTCAGTGAGTTCCATACTTTCCTCAGGGGCCTACTGGTTTGCTTTTCAGTGAGTTCCATACTTTCCTCGGGGGTCAGTGAGTTCCATACTTTCCTCGGGGCCCTACTGGTTTGCTCTTCAGTGAGTTCCATACTTTCCTCGGGTGCCTACTGGTTTTCTCTTCAGTGAGTTCCATACTTTCCTCGGGGGCCTACTGGTTTTCTCTTCAATGAGTTCCATGCTTTCCTCGGGGGCCTACTGGTTTGTTCTTCAGTGAGTTCCATACTTTTCTCAGGGACCTACTGGTTTGCTCTTCACTGAGTTCCACAATTTTCTGGGGGCCCACTGGTCTGCTCTTCAGTGAGTTCCATACTTTCCTGGGGGCCCACTGGTTTGCTCTTCAGTGAGTTCCATACATTCCTTGGGGCCTACTGGTTTGCTCTTCAGTGAGTTCCATATTTTCCTTGGGGCCTACTCGTTTGCTCTTCCGTGAGTTCCATACTTTCCTCGGGGGCCTACTGGTTTGTTCTTCAGTGAATTCCATACTTTCACGGGGACCTACTGGTTTGCTCTTCAGTGAGTTCCATACTTTCCTCGGGGGCCTACTGGTTTTCTCTTCAGTGAGTTCCATACTTTCCTCGGGGGTCAGTGAGTTCCATGCTTTCCTCGGGGGCCTACTGGTTTGTTCTTCAGTGAATTCCATACTTTCACGGGGACCTACTGGTTTGCTCTTCAGTGAGTTCCATACTTTCCTCGGGGGCCTACTGGTTTTCTCCTTGGTGAGTTCCATACTTTCATCGGGGGTCAGTGAGTTCCATGCTTTCCTCGGGGGCCTTCTGGTTTGCTCTTCAGTGAGTTCCATACTTTCTTCGGGGGCCTACTGGTTTTCTCTTCAGTGAGTTCCATACTTTCTGCGGGGGCGTACTGGTTTTCTCTTCAGGGAGTTCCATACTTTCCTGGGAGCCTACTGGTTTGCTCTTCAGTGAGTTCCATACTTTCCTCGGGGGCTACTGGTTTGCTCTTCAGTGAGTTCAATACTTTCCTCAGGGGCCCACTGCTTTGCTCTTCAGTGACTTCCATGCTTTCCTCGCGGTCCCACTGGTTTGCTCTTCAGTGAGTTCCATGCTTCCCTCTGGGGCCCACTGGTTTGCTCTTCAGTGAGTTCCATACTTTCCTCCGGGGTCAGTGAGTTCCATACTTTCCTCGGGGACCCACTGGTTTGCTCTTCAGTGAGTTTCATGCTTTCCTCGGGGGCCCACTGGTTTGCTCTTCCGTGAGTTTCATACTTTCCTCGGGGGTCAGTGAGTTCCATACTTTCCTTGGGGCCCACTGGTTTGCTCTTCAGTGAGTTCCATGCTTTCCTCTGGGTCCTACTGGTTTGCTCTTCAGTGAGTTCCATACTTTCCTCAGGGGCCCACTGGTTTACTCTTCAGTGAGTTCCATACTTTCCTCGGGGGCCTACTGGTTTACGCTTCAGTGAGTTCCATACTTTCCTCGGGAGCCTACTGGTTTCCACTTCAGTGAGTTCCATGCTTTCCTCAGGGGCCCACTGATTTGCTCTTCAATGAGTTCCATACTTTCCTCGGGGGCCCACTGGTTTGCTCTTCAGTGAGTTCCATACTTTTCTGGGGGCCTACTGGTTTGCTCTTCAGTGAGTTCCATACTTTCCTCAGGGGCCCACTGGTTTGCTCTTCAGTGAGTTCCATACTTTCCTCGGGGGCCTACTGGTTTGCTCTTCAGTGAGTTCCATACTTTCCTCGGGGGCCTACTGGTTTGCTCTTCAGTGAGTTCAATACTTTCCTCGGGGGCCTACTGGTTTGCTCTTCAGTGAGTTCCATACTTTCCTGGGCGCCCACTGGTCTGCTCTTCACTGAGTTCCATATTTTCCTGGGGGCCCAGTGGTTTGCTCTTCAGTGAGCTCCATACTTTCCTGGGGGCCTACTGGTTTTCTCTTCAGTGAGTTCCATACTTTCCTCGGGGTTCAGTGAATTCCAATACTTTCCTCGGGGGCCTACTGGTTTGCTCTTCAGTGAATTCCATACTTTCCTCGGGGACCTACTGGTTTGCTCTTCAGTGAGTTCCATACTTTCCTCGGGGGCCCACTGGTTTGATCTTCGGTGATTTCCATACTTTGCTCGGGGGGCTACTGGTTTGCTCTTCAATGAGTTCCCTACTTTCCTCCGGGGCCTACTGTCTTGCTCTTCAGTGAGTTCCATGCTTTCCTCGGGGGCTTACTGGTTTGCTCTTCAATGAGTTCCATACTTTCCTCGGGGGCCTACTGTCTTGCTTTTCAGTGAGTTCCATGCTTTCCTCGTGGACTACTGTTTGCTCTTCAGTGAGTTCCATACTTTCCTCGGGGGCCAACTGGTTTGCTCTTCAGTGAGTTCCATACTTTCCTCGGGGGTCAGTGATTTCCATGCTTTCCTCACAGGCCTACTGGTTTGCTCTTCAGTGAATTCCATACTTTCCTCTGGGACCTACTGGTTTGCTCTTCAGTGAGTTCCATACATTCCTCGGGGGACTACTGGTTTTCTCTTCAGTAAGTTCCATACTTTCCTCGGGGGTCAGTGAGTTCCATGCTTTCCTCGGGGGCCTACAGGTTTGCTCTTCAGTGAGTTCCATACTTTCCTCGGGGGCCTACTGGTTTTCTCTTCAATGAGTTCCATGCTTTCCTCGGGGGGCCTACTGGTTTGCTCTTCAGTGAGTTCCATATTTTCTTCGGGGACCTACTGGTTTGCTCTTCAGTGAGTTCCACAATTTCCTGGGAGCCCACTGGTCTGCTCTTCAGTGAGTTTCATACTTTCCTGGGGGCCCACTGGTTTGCTCTTCAGTGAGTTCCAATCTTTCCTGGGGGCCCACTGGTTTGTTCTTCATTGAGTTCCATATTTTCCTGGGGGCCTACTGGTTTTCTCTTCAGTGAGTTCCATACTTTCCTCGGGGGTCAGTGAGTTCCATGCTTTCATCGGGGGCCTACTGGTTTGCTCTTCAGTGAATTCCATACTTTCCTCGGGGACCTACTGGTTTGCTCTTCAGTGAGTTACATACTTTCCTCGGGGGCCTACTGGTTTTCTCTTCAGTGAGTTCCATACTTTCCTCGGGGCTCAGTGAGTTCCATGCTTTCCTCGGGGGCCTACTGGTTTGCTCTTCAGTGAGTTCCATACTTTCCTCGGGGGCCTACTGGTTTGCTCTTCAGTGAGTTCCATACTTTCCTCGGGGGCCTACTGGTTTTCTCTTCAGGGAGTCACATCCTTTCCTTGGGGCCTACTGGTCTGCTCTTTATTGAGTTCCATGCTTTCCTTGGGGGCCTACTGGTTTGCTCTTCAGTGAGTTCCATACTTTCCTCGGTGGACTACTGGTTTGCTCTTCACTGAGTTCCATACTTTCCTGGGGGCCCAGTGGTTTGCTCTTCAGGGAGCTCGATACTTTCCTGGGGGCCCACTGGTTTGCTCTTCAGTGAGTTCCATACTTTCCTGGGGGCCTACTGGTTTGCTCTTCAGTGAGTTCCATTTTTTCCTGGGGGCCTACTGGTTTGCTCTTCCGTGAGTTCCATACTTTCCTCGGGGGCCTACTGGTTTTCTCTTCAGTGAGTTCCATACTTTCCTCGGGGGTCAGTGAGTTCCATGCTTTCCTCGGGGGCCTACTGGTTTGCTCTTCAGTGAATTCCATACTTTCCTCGGGGGCCTACTGTCTTGCTTTTCAGTGAGTTCCATGCTTTCCTCGTGGACTACTGTTTGCTCTTCAGTGAGTTCCATACTTTCCTCGGGGGCCTACTGGTCTGCTCTTCAATGAGTTCCATACTTTCCTCGGGGGCCTACTGGCTTGCTCTTCAGTGAGTTCCATGCTTTCCTCGTGGACTACTGGTTTGCTCTTCAGTGAGTTCCATACTTTCCTCGGGGGCCTACTGGTTTGCTCTTCAGTGAGTTCCATACTTTCCTCGGGGGACTACTGGTTTTCTCTGCAGTGAGTTCCATACTTTCCTCGGGGGTCAGTGAATTCCATGCTTTCCTCGGGGGCCTACTGGTTTGCTCTTCAGTGAGTTCCATACTTTCCTCTGGGGCCTACTGGTTTTCTCTTCAGGGAGTTACATCCTTTCCTCGGGGCCTACTGGTCTGCTCTTCGGGGAGTTCCATGCTTTCCTTGGGGGCCTACTGGTTTGCTCTTCAGTGAGTTCCATACTTTCCTCTGGGGCCTACTGGTTTGCTCTTAAGTGAGTTCCATACTTTCCTGGGCACCCACTGATCTGCTCTTCACTGAGTTCCATACTTTCCTGGGGGCCCAGTGGTTTGCTCTTCAGTGAGTTCCATACTTTCCTAGGGGCCCACTGGTTTGCTCTTCAGTGAGTTCCATACTTTCCTGGGGGCCTACTGGTTTGCTCTTCAGTGAGTTCCATATTTTCCTGGGGTCGTACTGGTTTGCTCTTCCGTGAGTTCCATACTTTCCTCTGGGGCCTACTGGTTTTCTCTTCAGTGAGTTCAATACTTTCCTCGGGGGTCAGTGAGTTCCATGCTTTCCTCGGGGGCCTACTGGTTTGCTCTTCAGTGAATTCCATACTTTCCTCGGGGACCTACTGGTTTGCTCTTCAGTGAGTTCCATTCTTTCCTCGGGGCCCACTGGTTTGATCTTCGGTGACTTCCATACTTTGCTCGGGGGCCTACTGGTTTGCTCTTCATTGAGTTCCATACTTTCCTCGGGGGCCTACTGGTTTGCTCTTCAGTGAGTTCCATGCTTTCCTCGGGGACTACTGGTTTGCTCTTCAGTGAGTTCCATACTTTCCTCGGGGGCCTACTGGTTTGCTCTTCAGTGAGTTCCATACTTTCCTCGGGGACCTACTGGTTTGCTCTTCAGTGAGTTCCATACTTTCCTCAGGGGCCTACTGGTTTGCTTTTCAGTGAGTTCCATACTTTCCTCGGGGGTCAGTGAGTTCCATACTTTCCTCGGGGCCCTACTGGTTTGCTCTTCAGTGAGTTCCATACTTTCCTCGGGTGCCTACTGGTTTTCTCTTCAGTGAGTTCCATACTTTCCACGGGGGCCTACTGGTTTTCTCTTCAATGAGTTCCATGCTTTCCTCGGGGGCCTACTGGTTTGCTCTTCAGTGAGTTCCATACTTTCCTCAGGGACCTACTGGTTTGCTCTTCAGTGAGTTCCACAATTTTCTGGGGGCCCACTTGTCTGCTCTTCAGTGAGTTCCATACTTTCCTGGGGGCCCACTGGTTTGCTCTTCAGTGAGTTCATACATTCCTGGGGGCCTACTGGTGTGCTCTTCAGTGAATTCCATACTTTCCTCAGGGACCTACTGGTTTGCTCTTCAGTGAGTTCCACAATTTTTTGGGGGCCCACTGGTCTGCTCTTCAGTGAGTTCCATACTTTCCTGGGGGCCCACTGGTTTGCACTTCAGTGAGTTCCATACATTCCTGGGGGCCTACTGGTTTGATCTTCAGTGAGTTTCATGCTTTCCTCGGGGTCCTACTGGTTTGCTCTTCAGTGAGTTCCATACTTTCCTCAGGGGCCCACTGGTTTGCTCTTCAGTGAGTTTCATGCTTTCCTCGGGGGCCCACTGGTTTGATCTTCAGTGAGTTCCATACTTTCCTCCGGGGTCAGTGAGTTCCATACTTTCCTCAGGGACCCACTGGTTTGCTCTTCAGTGAGTTTCATGCTTTCCTTGGGGGCCCACTGGTTTGCTCTTCAGTGAGTTCCATACTTTCCTCGGGGGCCTACTGGTTTGCTCTTCAGTGAGTTCCATACTTTCCTCGGGGGCCTACTGGTTTTCTCTTCAGGGAGTTCCATACTTTCCTCAGGGGCCCACTGCTTTGCTCTTCAGTGACTTCCATGCTTTCCTCGGGGCCCACTGGTTTGCTCTTCAGTGAGTTCCATACTTTCCTCGGGGGCCCACTGGTTTGCTCTTCAGTGAGTTCCATGCTTCCCTCTGGGGCCCACTGGTTTGCTCTTCAGTGAGTTCCATACTTTCCTCCGGGGTCAGTGAGTTCCATACTTTCCTCAGGGAGCCACTGGTTTGCTCTTCGGTGAGTTTCATGCTTTCCTCGGGGGCCCACTGGTTTGCTCTTCAGTGAGTTCCATGCTTTCCTCGGGGTCCTACTGGTTTGCTCTTCAGTGAGTTCCATACTTTCCTTGGGGGCCCACTGGTTTGCTCTTCAGTGAGTTCCATGCTTCCCTCTGGGGCCCACTGGTTTGCTCTTCAGTGAGTTCCATACTTTCCTCCGGGGTCAGTGAGTTCCATACGTTCCTCAGGGACCCACTGGTTTGTTCTTCCGTGAGTTTCATACTTTCCTCGGGGGTCAGTGAGTTTCATGCTTTCCTCGGGGGTCAGTGAGTTCCATGCTTTCCTTGGGGGCCCACTGGTTTGCTCTTCAGTGAGTTCCATGCTTTCTTCGGGGTCCTACTGGTTTGCTCTTCAGTGAGTTCCATACTTTCCTCGGGGGCCCACTGGTTTGCTCTTCAGTGAGTTCCATGCTTCCCTCTGGGGCCCACTGGTTTGCTCTTCAGTGAGTTCCATACTTTCCTCCGGGGTCAGTGAGTTCCATACTTTCCTCAGGGACCCACTGGTTTGCTCTTCCGTGAGTTTCATACTTTCCTCGGGGGTCAGTGAGTTTCATGCTTTCCTCGGGGATCAGTGAGTTCCATGCTTTCCTCGGGGGCCCACTGGTTTGCTCTTCAGTGAGTTTCATGCTTTCCTCGGGATCCTACTGGTTTGCTCTTCAGTGAGTTCCATACTTTCCTCAGGGGCCCACTGGTTTGCTCTTCAGTGAGTTTCATGCTTTCCTCGGGGGCCCACTGGTTTGCTCTTCAGTGAGTTCCATACTTTCCTCCGGGGTCAGTGAGTTCCCTACTTTCCTGAGGGACCCACTGGTTTGCTCTTCAGTGAGTTTCATGCTTTCCTTGGGGGCCCACTGGTTTGCTCTTCAGTGAGTTCCATACTTTCCTCGTGGGCCTACTGGTTGCTCTTCAGTGAGTTCCATACTTTCCTCGGGGGCCTACTGGTTTTCTCTTCAGGGAGTTCCATACTTTCCTCAGGGGCCCGCTGCTTTGCTCTTCAGTGACTTCCATGCTTTCCTCGGGGCCCACTGGTTTGCTCTTCAGTGAGTTCCATACTTTCCTCGGGGTCCCACTGGTTTGCTCTTCAGTGAGTTCCATGCTTTCCTCGGGGTCCTACTGGTTTGCTCTTAAGTGAGTTCCATACTTTCCTCGGGGGCCCACTGGTTTGCTCTTCAGTGAGTTCCATGCTTCCCTCTGGGGCCCACTGGTTTGCTCTTCTGTGAGTTCCATACTTTCCTCCGGGGTCAGTGAGTTCCATACTTTCCTCAGGGACCCACTGGTTTGCTCTTCCGTGAGTTTCATACTTTCCTCGGGGGTCAGTGAGTTCCATACTTTCCTCGGGGGTCAGTGAGTTCCATACTTTCCTCGGGGTCCTACTGGTTTGCTCTTCAGTGAGTTTCATGCTTTCCTCGGGGGCCCACTGCTTTGCTCTTCAGTGAGTTCCATACTTTCCTCAGGGACGCACTGGTTTGCTCTTCAGTGAGTTCCATGCTTTCCTCGGGGTCCTACTGGTTTGCTCTTCAGTGAGTTCCATACTTTCCTCGGGGGCCCACTGGTTTTCTCTTCAGTGAGTTCCATGCTTCCTTCTGGGGCCCACTGGTTTGCTCTTCAGTAAGTTCCATACTTTCCTCCGGGGTCAGTGAGTTCCATACTTTCCTCAGGGACCCACTGGTTTGCTCTTCCGTGAGTTTCATACTTTCCTCGGGGGTCAGTGAGTTCCATACTTTCCTCGGGGGTCAGTGAGTTCCATACTTTCCTCGGGGGCCCACTGGTTTGCTCTTCAGTGAGTTCCATGCTTCCCTCTGGGGCCCACTGGTTTGCTCTTCAGTGAGTTCCATACTTTCCTCCGGGGTCAGTGAGTTCCATACTTTCCTCAGGGACCCACTGGTTTGCTCTTCCGTGAGTTTCATACTTTTCTCGGGGGTCAGTGAGTTCCATACTTTCCTCAGGGGTCTGTGAGTTCCATACTTTCCTCGGGGTCCTACTGGTTTGCTCTTCAGTGAGTTCCATACTTTCCTCAGGGACCCACTGGTTTGCTCTTCAGTGAGTTCCATGCTTCCCTCTGGGGCCCACTGGTTTGCTCTTCAGTGAGTTCCATACTTTCCTCCGGGGTCAGTGAGTTCCATACTTTCCTCAGGGACCCACTGGTTTGCTCTTCCGTGAGTTTCATACTTTCCTCGGGGGTCAGTGAGTTCCATACTTTTCTCGGGGGTCAGTGAGTTCCATACTTTCCTCAGGGGCCCACTGGTTTGCTCTTCAGTGAGTTCCATGCTTCCCTCTGGGGCCCACTGGTTTGCTCTTCAGGGAGTTCCATACTTTCCTCCGGGGTCAGTGAGTTCCATACTTTCCTCAGGGACCCACTGGTTTGCTCTTCCGTGAGTTTCATACTTTCCTCGGGGGTCAGTGAGTTCCATACTTTCCTCGGGGGTCCTACTGGTTTGTTCTTCAGTGAGTTCCATGCTTCCCTCAGGGACCCACTGGTTTGCTCTTCAGTGAGTTCCATGCTTTCCTCCGGGGACAGTGAGTTCCATACTTTCCTCAGGGACCCACTGGTTTGCTCTTCCGTGAGTTTCATACTTTCCTCGGGGGTCAGTGAGTTCCATACTTTCCTCGGGGGTCAGTGAGTTCCATACTTTCCTCGGGGGTCCTACTGGTTTGCTCTTGAGTGAGTTCCATGCTTCCCTCAGGGACCCACTGGTTTGCTCTTCAGTGAGTTCCATGCTTTCCTCCGGGGTCAGTGAGTTCCATACTTTCCTCAGGGACCCACTGGTTTGCTCTTCCGTGAGTTTCATACTTTCCTTGGGGGTCAGTGAGTTCCATACTTTCCTCGGGCGTCAGAGAGTTCCATACTTTCCTCGGGGGTCCTACTGGTTTGCTCTTCAGTGAGTTCCATACTTTCCTCAGGGACCCACTGGTTTGCTCTTCAGTGAGTTCCATGCTTTCCTCCGGGGTCAGTGAGTTCCATACTTTCCTCAGGGACCCACTGGTTTGCTCTTCCGTGAATTTCATACATTCCTCGGGGGTCAGTGAGTTCCATACTTTCCTCGGGGGTCAGTGAGTTCCATACTTTCCTCGGGGGTCCTACTGGTTTGCTCTTCAGTGAGTTCAATGCTTTCCTCCGGGGTCAGTGAGTTCCATACTTTCCTCAGGGACCCACTGGTTTGCTCTTCCGTGAGTTTCATACTTTCCTCGGGGGTCAGTGAGTTCCATACTTTCCTCGGGGGTCAGTGAGTTCCATACTTTCCTCGGGGGTCCTACTGGTTTGCTCTTCAGTGAGTTCCATGCTTTCCTCCGGGATCAGTGAGTTCCATACTTTCCTCAGGGACCCACTGGTTTGCTCTTCCGTGAGTTTCATACTTTCCTCGTGGGTCAGTGAGTTCCATACCTTCCTCGGGGGTCAGTGAGTTCCATACTTTCCTCGGGGGTCCTACTGGTTTGCTCTTCAGTGAGTTCCATGCTTTCCTCCGGGGTCAGTGAGTTCCATACTTTCCTCAGGGACCCACTGGTTTGCTCTTCCGTGAGTTCCATACTTTCCTTGGGGGTCCTACTAGTTTGCTCTTCAGTGAGTTCCATGCTTTCCTCCGGGGTCAGTAAGTTCCATACTTTCCTCAGGGACCCACTGGTTTGCTCTTCCGTGAGTTTCATACTTTCCTCGGGGGTCAGTGAGTTCCATACTTTCCTCGGGGGTCCTACTGGTTTGCTCTTCAGTGAGTTCCATGCTTCCCTCTGGGGCCCACTGGTTTGCTCTTCAGTGAGTTCCATACTTTCCTCCGGGGTCAGTGAGTTCCATACTTTCCTCAGGGACCCACTGGTTTGCTCTTCCGTGAGTTTCATACTTTCCTCGGGGGTCAGTGAGTTCCATACTTTTCTCGGGGGTCAGTGAGTTCCATACTTTCCTCAGGGGCCCACTGGTTTGCTCTTCAGTGAGTTCCATGCTTCCCTCTGGGGCCCACTGGTTTGCTCTTCAGGGAGTTCCATACTTTCCTCCGGGGTCAGTGAGTTCCATACTTTCCTCAGGGACCCACTGGTTTGCTCTTCCGTGAGTTTCATACTTTCCTCGGGGGTCAGTGAGTTCCATACTTTCCTCGGGGGTCCTACTGGTTTGTTCTTCAGTGAGTTCCATGCTTCCCTCAGGGACCCACTGGTTTGCTCTTCAGTGAGTTCCATGCTTTCCTCCGGGGACAGTGAGTTCCATACTTTCCTCAGGGACCCACTGGTTTGCTCTTCCGTGAGTTTCATACTTTCCTCGGGGGTCAGTGAGTTCCATACTTTCCTCGGGGGTCAGTGAGTTCCATACTTTCCTCGGGGGTCCTACTGGTTTGCTCTTGAGTGAGTTCCATGCTTCCCTCAGGGACCCACTGGTTTGCTCTTCAGTGAGTTCCATGCTTTCCTCCGGGGTCAGTGAGTTCCATACTTTCCTCAGGGACCCACTGGTTTGCTCTTCCGTGAGTTTCATACTTTCCTTGGGGGTCAGTGAGTTCCATACTTTCCTCGGGCGTCAGAGAGTTCCATACTTTCCTCGGGGGTCCTACTGGTTTGCTCTTCAGTGAGTTCCATACTTTCCTCAGGGACCCACTGGTTTGCTCTTCAGTGAGTTCCATGCTTTCCTCCGGGGTCAGTGAGTTCCATACTTTCCTCAGGGACCCACTGGTTTGCTCTTCCGTGAATTTCATACATTCCTCGGGGGTCAGTGAGTTCCATACTTTCCTCGGGGGTCAGTGAGTTCCATACTTTCCTCGGGGGTCCTACTGGTTTGCTCTTCAGTGAGTTCAATGCTTTCCTCCGGGGTCAGTGAGTTCCATACTTTCCTCAGGGACCCACTGGTTTGCTCTTCCGTGAGTTTCATACTTTCCTCGGGGGTCAGTGAGTTCCATACTTTCCTCGGGGGTCAGTGAGTTCCATACTTTCCTCGGGGGTCCTACTGGTTTGCTCTTCAGTGAGTTCCATGCTTTCCTCCGGGATCAGTGAGTTCCATACTTTCCTCAGGGACCCACTGGTTTGCTCTTCCGTGAGTTTCATACTTTCCTCGTGGGTCAGTGAGTTCCATACCTTCCTCGGGGGTCAGTGAGTTCCATACTTTCCTCGGGGGTCCTACTGGTTTGCTCTTCAGTGAGTTCCATGCTTTCCTCCGGGGTCAGTGAGTTCCATACTTTCCTCAGGGACCCACTGGTTTGCTCTTCCGTGAGTTCCATACTTTCCTTGGGGGTCCTACTAGTTTGCTCTTCAGTGAGTTCCATGCTTTCCTCCGGGGTCAGTAAGTTCCATACTTTCCTCAGGGACCCACTGGTTTGCTCTTCCGTGAGTTTCATACTTTCCTCGGGGGTCAGTGAGTTCCATACTTTCCTCGGGGGTCCTACTGGTTTGCTCTTCAGTGAGTTCCATGCTTTCCTCCGGGGTCAGTGAGTTCCATACTTTCCTCAGGGACCCACTGGTTTGCTCTCCCGTGAGTTTCATATTTTCCTCGGGGGTCAGTGAGTTCCATACTTTCCTCGGGGGTCAGTGAGTTCCATACTTTCCTCGGGGGTCCTACTGGTTTGCTCTTCAGTGAGTTCCCTGCTTTCCTCCGGGGTCAGTGAGTTCCATACTTTCCTCAGGGACCCACTGGTTTGCTCTTCTGTGAGTTTCATACTTTCCTCGGGGGTCAGTGAGTTCCATACTTTCCTCGGGGGTCAGTGAGTTCCATACTTTCCTCGGGGGTCCTACTGGTTTGCTCTTCAGTGAGTTTCATACTTTCCTCCGGGGTCAGTGAGTTCCATACTTTCCTCAGGGACCCACTGGTTTGCTCTTCCGTGTGTTTCATACTTTCCTCGGGGGTCAGTGAGTTCCATACTTTCCTCGGGGGTCAGTGAGTTCCATACTTTCCTCGGGGGTCCTACTGGTTTGCTCTTCAGTGAGTTCCATACTTTCCTCAGGGACCCACTGGTTTGCTCTTCAGTGAGTTTCATGCTTTCCTCCGGGGTCAGTGAGTTCCATACTTTCCTCAGGGGTTAGTGAGTTCCATACTTTCCTCAGGGACCCACTGGTTTGCTCTTCAGTGAGTTTCATGCTTTCCTCGGGGCCCACTGGTTTGCTCTTCCGTGAGTTTCATACTTTCCTCCGGGGTCAGTGAGTTCCATACTTTCCTTGGGGGCCCACTGGTTTGCTCTTCAGTGAGTTCCATACTTTCCTCAGGGGCCCACTGGTTTGCTCTTCCGTGAGTTTCATACTTTCCTCGGGGGTCAGTGAGTTCCATACTTTCCTCGGGGGCCTTCTGGTTTGCTCTTCAGTGAGTTCCATACTTTCCTCACGGACCCACTGGTTTGCTCTTCAGTGACTTTCATGCTTTCCTCCGGGGTCAGTGAGTTCCATACTTTCCTCAGGGGTCAGTGAGTTCCATACTTTCCTCAGGGACCCACTGGTTTGCTCTTCAGTGAGTTTCATGCTTTCCTCGGTGGCCCACTGGTTTGCTCTTCCGTGAGTTTCATACTTTCCTCCGGGGTCAGTGAGTTCCATACTTTCCTTGGGGGCCCACTGGTTTGCTCTTCAGTGAGTTCCATACTTTCCTCAGGGGCCCACTGGTTTGCTCTTCCATGAGTTTCATACTTTCCTCGGGGGTCAGTGAGTTCCATACTTTCCTCGGGGGCCTTCTGGTTTGCTCTTCAGTGAGTTCCATACTTTCCTCAGGGACCCACTGGTTTGCTCTTCAGTGAGTTTCATGCTTTCCTCCGGGGTCAGTGAGTTCCATACTTTCCTCAGGGGTCAGTGAGTTCCATACTTTCCTCAGGGACCCACTGGTTTGCTCTTCAGTGAGTTTCATGCTTTCCTCGGTGGCCCACTGGTTTGCTCTTCCGTGAGTTTCATACTTTCCTCCGGGGTCAGTGAGTTCCATACTTTCCTTGGGGGCCCACTAGTTTGCTCTTCAGTGAGTTCCATACTTTCCTCAGGGGCCCACTGGTTTGCTCTCCCGTGAGTTTCATACTTTCCTCGGGGGTCAGTGAGTTCCATACTTTCCTCGGGGGCCTTCTGGTTTGCTCTTCAATGAGTTCCATACTTTCCTCAGGGACCCACTGGTTTGCTCTTCAGTGAGTTTCATGCTTTCCTCTGGGGTCAGTGAGTTCCATACTTTCCTCAGGGGTCAGTGAGTTCCATACTTTCCTCACGGACCCACTGGTTTGCTCTTCAGTGAGTTCCATACTTTCCTCGGGGGCCCACTGGTTTGCTCTTCCGTGAGTTTCATACTTTCCTCCGGGGTCAGTGAGTTCCATACTTTCCTTGGGGGCCCACTGGTTTGCTCTTCAGTGAGTTCCATACTTTCCTCAGGGGCCCACTGGTTTGCTCTTCCGTGAGTTTCATACTTTCCTCGGGGGTCAGTGAGTTCCATACTTTCCTTGGGGGCCCACTGGTTTGCTCTTCAGTGAGTTCCATACTTTCCTCAGGGGCCCACTGGTTTGCTCTTCCGTGAGTTTCATACTTTCCTCGGGGGTCAGTGAGTTCCATACCTTCCTCGGGGGCCTTCTGGTTTTCTCTTCAGTGAGTTCCATACTTTCCTCAGGGACCCACTGGTTTGCTCTTCAGTGAGTTTCATGCTTTCCTCCGGGGTCAGTGAGTTCCATACTTTCCTCAGGGGTCAGTGAGTTCCATACTTTCCTCAGGGACCCACTGGTTTGCTCTTCCGTGAGTTTCATACTTTCCTCCGGGGTCAGTGAGTTCAATACTTTCCTTGGGGGCCCACTGGTTTGCTCTTCAGTGAGTTCCATACTTTCCTCAGGGGCCCACTGGTTTGCTCTTCCATGAGTTTCATACTTTCCTCGGGGGTCAGTGAGTTCCATACTTTCCTCGGGGGCCTTCTGGTTTGCTCTTCAGTGAGTTCCATACTTTCCTCAGGGACCCACTGTTTGCTCTTCAGTGAGTTTCATGCTTTCCTCCGGGGTCAGTGAGTTCCATACTTTCCTCAGGGGCCCACTGGTTTGCTCTTCAGTGAGTTCCATACTTTCCTCAGGGGTCAGTGAGTTCCATACTTTCCTCAGGGTCCTACTGGTTTGCTCTTCAGTGAGTTCCATACTTTCCTCAGGGGCCCACTGGTTTGCTCTTCAGTGGTCTTATACTTTTCCAACAGACAGCTGGCACTGCTCTTCAAGGGGTGGGATTATTTTATAATGCACCTTATGCTTCGACTATGAGTGGGATTGTGCAGCCCACATTCCGAAGGGGCTGCTGCTCATGCTGTTCATTGATTTTGAAGCTTTTCTCAGGGGCCTGTTGGTACCCCTTTCTGTAGGAGTGAGTACCCTGCTTTTCTCAGGGGCCTGTTACTGTTATACTTTATGGGGCAGTGGGTCTAATGAAGGACACATTGTTACTGCAGTTCAGTGGATGCCACGCTTTTCTCAGGGGCCTGTTGGTACCCCTTCCTGTAGGAGTGAGTACCCTGCTTTTCTCAGGGGCCTGTTACTGTTATACTTTATGGGGCAGTGGGTCTAATGAAGACACATTGTTACTGCTGTTCAGTGGATGCCACGCTTTTCTCAGGGGCCTGTTGGTACCCCTTCCTGTAGGAGTGAGTACCCTGCTTTTCTCAGGGGCCTGTTACTGTTATACTTTATGGGGCAGTGGGTCTAATGAAGACACATTGTTACTGCTGTTCAGTGGATGCCACGCTTTTCTCAGGGGCCTGATGGTATCTCTTTCTGTAAGAGTGAGTACCCTGCTTTTCTCAGGGGCCTGTTGCTGCTACTCTTTATGCAGGAGTGGGCCTCATGAAGCTGAAGGACACATTGTTACTGCTGTTCAGTGGATGCTAAGCTTTTCTCAGGGGCCTGCTGGTACCCCTTCCTGTAGGAGTGAGTATCCAGCTTTTCTCAGGGCCCTGTTGGTACCCCTTTCTGTAGGAGTGAGTACCCTGCTTTTCTCAGGGGCCTGTTGCCGTTACTCTTTATGGGGTAGTGGGTCTTATGAATGACACATTGTTACTGCTGTTCAGTGGATGCTATGCTTTTCTCAGGGGCCTGTTGGTACCCCTTCCTGTAGGAGTGAGTATCCAGCTTTTCTCAGGGGCCTGTTGGTATCCCTTCCTGTCGGAGTGAGTACCCCGCTTTCCACAGGAGCCTGTTGCTGCTGCTCTGTAGGGGATGCTATGATGTTCTCAGGGAGGCGTCGGGTCTGCTATTCAGATAATGCCAGGACTCCCTGAGGATGCTTGTCTTAGGATCCTGATAATGCGGCTCTTCAGGGATGCTGAGACTGTTCAGGCGCCTTTTGGTACTGCTCTTCAGTAAGGGGGTGCATATTTCTATCTGGGGCCTTCTGGTGCAGCATACTTTTCTCAGGGGTGGTTGATGGTGCTTTTTAGGAGTGCCTTGCTTTTCTCAGTGGTTGCAGGTATTGCTCTTTGGGGAATTCTGAGCTTTTCGCAGGGGTCGGCTGAATGATTTTCTCAGGGGCCTGAAGGTGCTACTCTTTAGCTGGGGCCATGATTTGCTCAAGGGCCAGGTGGTACTGCTCCTAGGAGGGTGCTACACATTTTCGGGAGCCCTTTGCACTGATTTTCAGAAAAGTGTCATGTTTTTGTCAGGAGGCTGGTGGTAGCACTTTTCAGTGTTTGGTGGTGGGGTGCTTTTCTCAGGTGCTGCTGGTGTGGGGAATTCCACGTTTTTCTCAAGGCCAGCTGGGGTCCCAGGCCTTTTGCAGAAGCCGGATGGCACTGCTCTTCAGCGGGGCTGATATTTTCTCAGGGGCTTCCTGTTGATGCTGTTCATGGGGTGCCATGAATTCCTCAGGGCCTTCAATTGTTGACCTAATTTCCCACCGGGATGACAGCAAATGCTGCGAACCCAGTGTCAGGCTCTAAGCTCAGGAGAGGGGACTCAGTCCGCGGCTCCAGTCGGGGCCTGTAAAAGGACAGTGTATAGTGCCAGGGAGGAGGGCACCAACGCGTTTATCGGAGCTGCAATTCATCCCTCGCGGCCTCAGCAGGCTGAGGATAAGCAGAGGAGAAGTGGGACCCATATACATGCCAGGTGGAGATTAAGACCACGGGGTCCGAGCCTGGGCCCTGTGCCAGGCGCGGGAGAGGGCGAGGCCGCGCCTCTCCTGGAAGTGACACGCACGAGGCTCTGCGGGGTGGCACCGCCCGAGGCCGTCGCGGCGACCTTCACAAGTCCCCTAGGAGCCCGAGACTCGCCGGGAATTGCTAATAAACCACTTAGTGGGGACATTATATAGATTGGGAGTGATGAGAGGCCTGAAGGATGGGCCCACACTTCCATCTCGCCCCCTACCCCCACCCAGCATATGTCCCTCCCTCGTCTCTTTTTCCTTCCCCTTTCTGTGTTACTCTCTCTTTCTATGACCCCCTCCCTCCACTCTCTCTCTCTCTCTGTCCAGTCACTCCACCCCCTCTTGTTCTCGTGTTCTCTCCCCCGCTCTCCTTCCTGCTCCTCTCTCGCTCTCTCTCTCTGGCCTTCACCACTCTCCCCCCCTCTCCATGTCCAGATGATGTCTCCTGTATATCTGCCCCTCCCCCACTGTCACAGACGCATGCGCCCTGAATCACTCTTTGTGCTTGTCCTGTTGCTCGGGCCCCACCGCCTGTCTCGACATGTTTTTCCTGCACTCGAAAGTCCCACTGCCTGTCTACATCTATTGAACGTGTCCCACTGCCAGTGCCATTATACTCCTGCACTCTCATGCCTCGCCGCCCTTCTGCCCGGCTTGCACCGACCTACGCCCATGTCCCAACGCCATACACCCTGTGTTACACCTACACACACATGTCAAGGTGTCCTGCTACCCTTCTGCACCGGCACGCTCATTGCCCCAGTACTATTCTGTCTCTCTGGCGCCTACACTTTCATGTCCTTTGTTGCACCTAGACATTCAGGTCAAGCTGTCCTGCTACCCTTCTGCACCGGCACGCTCAATGCCCCAGTACTATTCTGTCTCTCTGGCGCCTACACTTTCATGTCCTTGCACCTACACATACAGGTCAAGGTGACCTGCTACCCTTCTGCACGGCACGCTCATTGCCCCAGTACTATTCTGTCTCTCTGGCGCCTACACTTTCATGTCCTTTGTTGCACCTAGACATTGAGTTCAAGGTGTCCTGCTACCCTTCTGCACCGGCACGCTCAATGCCCCAGTACTATTCTGTCTCTCTGGCGCCTACACTTTCATGTCCTTTGTTGCACCTAGACATTGAGGTCAAGGTGTCCTGCTACCCTTCTGCACGGCACGCTCATTGCCCCAGTACTATTCTGTCTCTCTGGCGCCTACACTTTCATGTCCTTTGTTGCACCTAGACATTGAGTTCAAGGTGTCCTGCTACCCTTCTGCACCGGCACGCTCAATGCCCCAGTACTATTCTGTCTCTCTGGCGCCTACACTTTCATGTCCTTTGTTGCACCTAGACATTGAGGTCAAGGTGTCCTGCTACCCTCCTGCACGGCACGCTCATTGCCCCAGTACTATTCTGTCTCTCTGGCGCCTACACTTTCATGTCCTTTGTTGCACCTAGACATTGAGTTCAAGGTGTCCTGCTACCCTTCTGCACCGGCACGCTCAATGCCCCAGTACTATTCTGTCTCTCTGGCGCCTACACTTTCATGTCCTTTGTTGCACCTAGACATTGAGGTCAAGGTGTCCTGCTACCCTCCTGCACGGCACGCTCATTGCCCCAGTACTATTCTGTCTCTCTGGCGCCTACACTTTCATGTCCTTTGTTGCACCTAGACATTGAGTTCAAGGTGTCCTGCTACCCTTCTGCACCGGCACGCTCAATGCCCCAGTACTATTTTGTCTCTCTGGCGCCTACACTTTCATGTCCTTTGTTGCACCTAGACATTCAGGTCAAGGTGTCCTGCTACCCTTCTGCACCGGCACGCTCATTGCTCCAGTACTATTCTGTCTCTCTGGCGCCTACACTTTCATGTCCTTTGTTGCACCTAGACATTGAGTTCAAGGTGTCCTGCTACCCTTCTGCACCGGCACGCTCAATGCCCCAGTACTATTCTGTCTCTCTGGCGCCTACACTTTCATGTCCTTTGTTGCACCTAAACATTCAGGTCAAGGTGTCCTGCTACCCTTCTGCACCGGCACGCTCCTTGCCGCAGTACTATTCTCTCCCTCTTGCACCTACCCTTCCATGTCCCAACGCCATTCATTCTGCGAAACCAGAAATGTAACGAGGGTGTTTTTGAGGATAAGGATATTTTATTGTCCTGTCCATCCGGTTTCAGGACAGGGCACGGTACTGTGACCACCATGCTTGACTTGCAGACTAATCTTCTACTGAACATGGACCAGTGTTGTTAGATCTTTCCTCAGCTTTTGACATTGTAGACCATGGTTTATTCAAAGGTAGACTACAGTCCCTGCCTGGGTGTTCCCCAAAAGCTGCCAGCTGGATTGCATCTTTCCTGGGCCCCAGACATTCCAGGGTAAACATGGGCAAAATTTGCTCAGATCCCTCTCTTATCACCTGTGGGGTGCTGCAGGGATCATGCATCTCACCCACCCTATTCAATGTTTACCTAATTCCCTTTCTGCTCTTGCTACTCGGCCTTGGTGTCCACGTGGCCAACTATGCTAACGATACACAGGTGACCATCAAATTATCAGGCACGTACACTGAGGATACAACAAAAATGAATACCATATATGAAGCCATCCACGCATGGATGGCAGCCAACTCCCTGGCTCTAAAGGCCAACAAAACGGAGCTCCTCACTGTTGCAACCACACCAAAACGGAAATCATTGCCATCTGAGCATGGTCAGTTCCTGCTCATGGATACCCTGGTCCCAATGGCCGTGAGGGTAAAAACCCTCGGCGTTGTCCTGGAGTCTGATTTGACTATGACAAATCAGGTTGCTCTGATCCGTTCCGCGTGTGAGCTGATCACAAAGCTTCTCTGGTTCATCCACCCTTTTCTTGCGCAAGAGAACTTCACCACCTTGGTATCTGTTCTCATCAATACGTGCTTAGATTATTGCAATAGCCTGCTTAGTGGCTGTGCCCACTTCTCTATAGCAGCGCTGCAGGTCTTTCCGAACGGGGCAGTGAGGGCCGTCTCAGGGCTCTCCAAGCGTGTGCACGTTACAGCAGTTAGGCGCAGCCTACACTGGATCCCTATAAAGCTGAGAATAAGACACAAGGTTCTGACCCTCACACATAAATGTGTCATGAATACGGAACCCTGTTACTTGGGAACCCGTCTTAAACTTCAGATCTCTGTCCGTCCTCTCAGGCCCCAGTACGATAGGAGGCCGGTTAAACCTGGAGTTAAACTGGTAACGTCTGGTTGTCGCAGCTTTAATGTACAAGGTCCCGCTCTCTGGAATATGCTCCCGCCTGAGCTCAAAGTCATGGATAAGACAGCTAAGTTTAAAAAGGAGCTGAAGAGACTCCTGTTCAATCTCATGCCCAATTAGGGATCTGTGCCATTCAGTATTTTGTCTGCATACCTGACTATGAGCTTTGCCCTGGATTCTCATCCTCGCACCCCTCTAATGCTATTGGTTGTCTGTTTCCTTGAGTGTGCCCTGAGGCCTTCGGACGTGTGGCACAAAGATATAAGAACTTTTAATAAATTAAAATAAATAACGAAGCACAGCAGTGATACCACAAGAAAACATGTCCATGCTGGCTCAGCCAGTATATGTCAGTCTTTCAATGCCCTTAATGCCAGTAACATTCTTCTGACATAGCAAGAATACATGTTAGTGTTGGCTGCACAGATTCTTGCAAAATCCTGCACCATCTTGCAAGAATACACTTCATGTTGACTTTTCCCTCAAGGCACGCAAGAAGAGAGATAGATAGAATTCATGTATAGCAACTCTCTCATATTGGGTGACGGATCCCTTTTATATCCAAATGTAAGTCCTGAAAATGGACCCAGTAGACCTAAAAAAAATAATCAATTCAATTTATTTTGTCAATATGACACATCATAATAGTGAAAACTATACACCCAACGAAAAACACAGCTTGACATATACATATACTCTAAATCACATATCAAAAAATAATACCTCAACACTAAACCGTACATCATACACAGTTTTGCAGACATGATAACTCAAACAATATAAAGTGTCGCTATTTCAAAATACCAACATGTTTCTGTTCATCGCACCATGTTGGTAGAACATTCATCAGGGGGTGTCCTTTCACAATTACTTTTGTTGTTTCTAACACTTTGTGCTGTGGGTGACTCTCACGCAAAACACTTGTAGCCGTATAAAATGCACTAAAAAGAAAAAGAAAGAATACCATATCCCCAGTTTGACTATGCTATTATTGCATTTATGCCCACCATAACACACATCACTATAGTATCATAGTGTTTGTCTGTGTAAACACACAGATCAACAAATTCACCTCCAGGAAAGTACCTGCTAATTATGCATGACATTTCTTCCACAGGGTGGAGTTATGTCCACAATTCCCATTCAATGGGAAATTCTTAACTCATACTTGCTCCTAAGTAGCACACAGGCTCATCTGTTGATGGAAACATCAACAAGGGACTAATCAAAGTCATGTTCCATCCCCACAAAAGTCATTCAATAGTATCAAAGCAACACTGTCGCTGAAAAAACTCCCAACTCCTAAACCACAATTCCTACCTTTGGAAGGACAGTGCCTTTTATCATTGATAATTTACAAAGCAAAATGATCATGGCCGTGTATGTCCCACACAAACTGCTTGAATCTGTTTTCACTTGAAGACGTGTGACTATTTATCCAAAATACAGTTTTATTCATATAACAAAAATATATGCACATTTTCAGACTACATTTAGACATCTGTACATATTCCTGTAACAAACATTGAAATCTCATTTGACTTTCAGACACAACACCCCCAAACTTTCAACTTAAGATTTATATTCAGAATAGATTCGACATCTTTATGAAAATTGTAAACAGAATACCTGTGACTTGTTACAGAGCCATTTCAATCCTCGTTTGTACTTTATATATCTATACATATTCACTACAAAAAAAACTTTGTTAAGGGGACGTTATGGTTAAGTTGTCGTACCAAAAACCTGTGCACTTCACTAAAAAAACGTTTCCAGCCTGCCATTACGGTTCACATTACAACCTAAAAACCCCTGAAATTCTCCAGTTATGGTAGGTTAAGCACCCACTCCTGCCATTAGCACTGTGCACTGCTACGACTACCACCCAGAACATGAAAGATGCAATCACAGATGTCATTGATGACATCACTGACAACATCACATGTTTCGCCTCTTTGTTTTTCTTCACTGCCATACATATATATATATGTATATATAGTGAAAAAACTTTGTTACTGGGACGTTATAAGTCACAGTAAAACCGAAAAACACTTGACAATCCCTAAATATGGGACGCTAAACCATAACACGCGCGACCTACGTGGATTGCTAAGACTAACACCCAGAACATCAAAGATGACATCGGAAATGTCATTGATGACATCATTGATGACATCACATGGGTGCTTAGCCTACCATAACTGGCGAATTTCAGGGGTTTTTAGGTTGTAATGTGAACCGTAATGGCAGGCTGGAAAAGTTTTTTTTAGTGAAGTGCACAGGTTTTTGGTACGACAACTTAACCATAACGTCCCCTTAACAAAGTTTTTTTTTGTAGTGAATTTTACAGGTTTTTAGTAGTGCAACGCAACCATAACGTTCCTTTAAAAACGTTTTTTTCACTGAATTCCATAGGTGTTTAATAGTGTAATTGAATCATAACATTACTTTAACAAAAATCTTCTACTGCATTTATCAGGGTTCTAATAGTAACACATAAGCATACTGTAAAGGAACATTTGAATTAACTGCCCACCTTTCCGAAGAATTCCACCTTATCATATGCTGGTCCACAGCATGGGGGCGTGTTCGAAACTCATATACACTTCACAATAATGTGTGTCTGGTTGATAGTGCGGAAGTACATTGTATAGTCTTTTAGGAACTTGTAACTACAACATTTCCGGCGCAGAACTCCACAAGTCAAGTTTGCAGCACAATACAATCAAGAGTGCATACCAATGCCTCTGGATCATTAACCCCCATTCCTCCCCAAAATATGGGGGATGAATACCATTAGCAATCGAGATTTTACAGCAGTAACCCTTGGTACCAAAAAAGAGGATTTTTTTGTCTTCAACCAGAACGCCTCTGGCGTTCCCAGTTGAAGAAAACAAATCCTTTTCCAAGATGGCCACCATAGAAAGGGAAGACGGGTGTTGGATAGAAACCCTTCTTCGCTTTCCATTACAGCCTGCAGAAAGGAAAAATTAAATCGTGTGACCGTAATTGCAGGACCACATTTTTCTTCCTTGTGAAATATGTCGTAATGAGCAAGACCTTTACCAGAAAGCCAGTCCCTTGTGGAGATGGAGGCTTCAATGCAATGTTTTGTCCCTTCCAGTAATGGCCAGTACCCACATCCCAAACATTGTGGCCACTAACCATACCTAGAGCCTACCCCTCAGAGACGGAAGCTGTACCGTTGATTTGTTATGTACATCACGACACCTGTCAAACATCAAAACACTACCACATGCACAACACAAACCTTTTTGGTCGTTGGCAATGAGCTGTACATGCATGTATTGTACATACAGTCATTTTTTTGTAAAAATATGCGTAAAAAACGCAAACGAGTAGTCTTCTTACGTCTGCACAAAATCGCAACAAACTCTGTGATGTCAAGCGCAATCACGTCAGAAATACTGCAAACAACACCATTACCACTCACCTCTCGACACATAATTCCGTAAGTAGCACAGGTCGAAAGGTGTGAAGATATGTGTATTGGGAGGGTGTAGCCATGTATTATTTTACAAACATTTCTATTCAGCAAACACGTTCAGTGCACCTTACCTCATTTTTCCTCTTTTAGAAATATACTAATCATTCTGACCTAATGTTGGTTAATGGGCCCCTGGGTGACAGAAATTGGCCTGACGGCACTAAAGCATATGAGATGGGCCTGAACTTCCCGTAGCCAGAGCAAGTGGTATGCAATACCTTTTTCCATAATGTTCCTTGGCAGCGTAAAGAAATTAGTCCATAAGGACCTACGTGCAGTGATGCATCAACTACAAAAGAACACATTACGACCTGCAACTTAGCATGCCACATTTTGAAATAGGAGAGCACACTTGTCAAAAAAACACTAACATTTAAGAATCAGTAAAGTAGTTTTATTACACAATAAACTGTGCGAAATCATCGCCCAATGCAATTAGTAAAGTAGTTTTATTTCACAATAAACTGTGCAAAACTATCGCCCTATTCACATTTCCATAGAAATAGTAAATTTGTCTCTTTGGTCGACAATGAAAATGTTAATGGTGATGGCCACGTTGTTGTTTTCCCACACAGAAAGTATGCGTTGTCGGCACAGTAGTAGTTTTCCTCGCACATTGATTTGCAAGACAACGTCAATCGCTGTGATCTACACCACCAGAAAGGATGGAATGTTAATCCTTATGGTGACAGCAGCGTAAGGACATAGAGGTCCCACACGGTTATCCCACTGAATTGTAATACACAGACAACCAGTGACGAACAGTTGCATTTGACGGTTAAAAAAGCCATCACTCGGCAGCTGCAATCCGTGACAATCACAATAGGGAAGGAAGTAGCTGAGGGGGAAAGGGGAAATAAAACATGTGTCAATAGGCAACCTTCAGACAAACCAAAGTTGTAATACATAACATTTTCAGTAAAAATGTATTTAATAGGAGGAAATGTGGTGGGACCCTACAGACGGAGACTATATGCAATTCCCCATAAAGGGGAAAAAAATGTCAATGATACAGAAAGGTGGTACGTCATTATTAATAATAATAAAAATGTTCTTTGGAAGTAGCTGAGCGGGAAAGGGGAAATAAAAAGTGTATCAATACGCAACCTCTGCACAAACCAAAGTTGTAACACATACCATTTTCAGTAAAAATTAATTTGATAGGAGAAAATGTAGTGGGACCCTACAGACGGAGACAATATGCAATCCCCATAAAGGGGAAAAAAATGTCAACGGTACAGAAAGGTTGTACGTCATTATTAATAATAATAAAAATGTTCTTTGGAAGTAGCTGAGCGGGAAAGGGGAAATAAAAAGTGTATCAATACGCAAACTCTGCACAAACCAAAGTTGTAACACATACCTTTTTTACTAAATATTAATTTAATTTGTGGAAATGTAGTGGCACCCTACAAACGGCTACAATATGCAATCTCCATAATGGGAAAAACATTTTAACGGCACAGAAACCTTGTAATTCATTAGCAATAATACATGTTTTCTTTTCAAAATAAAAAAATTAATGCCAGTTCGGTATACAGGCGTCAAAAATAAACTTACATAATGTGGACCACCAGCATAGCATTTGGAACAGTCAGACAGTAGGGTATTTGGAAGAGTGCCTCTTCAGGAACTGATATTTCATGTTCCTTACAAACATTTTTGAAGCATAACCTTATCAAACTATATGTTTTTCAAACTGTTACTCCCTGCATTCTTTCTGCTTTTTCCCCGGTAGCTCAAGGTAAAAAAGCAAGTGACCCTTATGGGTGCTGACAAATATGTGGCCGTACTGAGCCCGTATTGAAAATAGAAAATCAAGTGACCTTCACTCCGAATGCAAATACACATGCAGTAGTGCTGTGTGTACAGAACAGTGCAGGTGGCTGCCTCAGATTCCTGCCAGTCTGACCGCAGTAATGCTGTTTATGTATTGTAACATGGACGCAGTGAGTTCATGTCGTGGAATGAGTAGCAAGTCCCACTGTACCGTATGACACTGGTAACAAGAATACACCAATGTTTGACTTTCTACTGCCACATCTCATTAACACTCACCTTTCGAAACACTGTTCCATAAGTGTAACAGGTGTGTTGGTGTATTCTTAGTTTATGTATGTTAGCGGCGATGTCCGCGTACAACAGAAAACGAAGTAAACATGGCGGCCGTATCGAAAGATTATGACGCACTTCACGCTGTGGCACAACCAATGGGTGAAAGCACAACATGGTCGCGGGCAGCACGCCACAGAATACCCAATTGAAATATTCTCCATGGAGCGAACAGGGAAGTGTGACCGCGGAGCGGACATAGATATCACTAATTTTTAGAGACATACTTTTTGATCGTTTTTAAGGAAACCACATTACCAAAATTGGGCAAGGAGGTTTATAATTGACTTGTTTTCCAATTTATTTGAATTCCTTCTAGTGTACTAGAGGTGTGGGATTGATTGATGGTTTAGAAACCGATATTCATCCCTGGACAATTGGTTCCCCTGGAAGTTGATTCGTCACAACCAACCACTTTACTCCCCCACCTGTCCCCTCTCCCTCCAACTCCCCTCCCCCAACCAACACCCAGTGGCCAAATTCAGCTCCTTGGCCCAGCTTTAAAGACAAGCAGACACACATTCACACACCATCCATTTGACAACATGCACTCGATCATTCACACATGCACACATTCACGCATAAATCATACACTCATGCATTCACACAGACACTACATAATACATCTACATACCCTGGCATGAAAACATGTATACTTACATATGTACATCACTGAACATGAAACACCTTCACACACATGTAACACATTTAGAAAATAAATCTTCTTTCCTTCAAGAATGTCCCTGCTACTTAGGATTCATGTGCAATAGCTAACTGTGGAGCAAAACACCACATTGTATGAATTGTGTTTGTATTGAATTTTTCAATTTTAATATTGGATATTTCTATGTGTGTGAAGATCTATGTATGAATTCCAAATGATTGCAACACCCTTGTTGGCGGATCAAAGACTGATATGTAAATGGATATTTCTCCTCAGAGAAGGGTGCAGTGAGCTTAAACATGGCTGTAGACCCTCCAGGGTGGAAGAAATTCCATAGAACAGGGTATTTGACCCTTGTCCGTTCTCAGTAGAGGGTTAACCACACTCTATTGTAATTTTGTAAAACTTGGGGATTCACCGTATGTAACCCAGGGTACTCCACTGTGTCTTGTAGCGGCTCTGCTTCCCCTCACTGATGAGGTCCGACTAGGCCAAAACACTTGTCTAGGGTTGACGATGGTACTCTTGTTCAGAGGAGATTTTCCTGGCATTTCGGGGGCTGTATTGCCCTTGTGGGTGGGCCAAAGACTAATATGCAAATGGATATTTGTACTCTATGAAGGATGCATTGAGCTAAACGTGGTTGTATACCCTCCTGAGTGGGAGCAATTCCATAGAACAGGGTATTTGGCCCATGTTCTTTCTCAGTAGAGGGGCTCCCACACTCAATTGTAACTTTCTAAAAGTAACATATCCCATCCATAATTAACTCCATTCGATCCATATAGATTTGCAACAATGCCCCAGTTCGTTGCTATCCCACCGTCATCAATTTGGTGTGCGCAGCATGAATCCCTCGTAATAATGGGGACCCTCCTTGATCGCCCCGACAGGTGGGATGGTTAAATCCAACAGAAGGGTGATTGTGACGGTGTGGGCCCCGGCAGCGGGAGCTCTGCGGCGTGGATTTCCCAGGGAGAGGCGGAGACCATTGATCACTTCCTTCTCCACCCTCCCTTTATGTGGGATTTTTGTCCTGCCTCACCCCTCAGCCGAGCCCCCAACAGCAACCAAGGCCAGCATCCGCTGCCCAAAACCAGTTTATGCTGGCAAACACAGGGTGCCACCAGCTAGTCCTGCCCCTGTACGCCCCCAGCCCACCCAATCCCGCATCCCCACAATAGGCAGATGTTTGCCTTTAGAAGACAGCATGACCACAGTGCTTAGGCCGGAAGGCGGGCGAGAGTAAAATAAACTCTGCTGGTGAACTCATTACACAGAAAGTCCATAACGCCAGCATGTCCCCTCGGCCACCATTTTATTAAACTGTTTATTTCACTTTTCTGTTAGGAGAGAAACACAGTGACCAAATTAGGGGCTACTTAACATATGCCGAATTATATATATATATATTTATTATTATTATTATTATTATTATTATTATTTATTATTATAATTACTTTTATGTAGAGCAAAATGCTTTTTTGTAGCGCACATTTAACAGAGTTACTTCCAAATGATCTCATTTTCTCGCAACCAAAGAAAATAAATAAGACTCATATAGACTGATTTTCCCAGGATCACAGAATAGTTAAGTGGAGATAAAGGGGTGTGAGCCCAGGTTTTCTGGTTGCACAGCCTGCAAATATTTAGGTTCCAAGGTACTCCTAGCGAACGACTAAAGGTGCCAGAATGCAATTAGATGGGAGCCTCAACGCCAGGAACGACTGAGAATCTAATACTAGGCGGGGGCTGATATGAGGTGCCTCTAATCTCTTCCTGGGTTATACATGTGCGATAACACCACCTCCCATTAGTCTTTGACACATCATACATGTTATTGTTATGCATGACGAAAGCTAAAGTTGCATTCAAACACAGAACAAATACAATGCTTTGACTGCTGCTATTTAGTCTAAGAACAAAGCTGTACATTGATGATAGCTTGTGTACCATATACGACCAATGGCAGATGTTGGGTCAACACGACTGCGGCCGAACGGGCATTAAAATCCCATCACAGCGTAAACCACGGAAATGTGGTAATGGTAGTCACAGGTGTAACTTATATACACCGCTCAGCAGGTTGGACCTTTTCTATGTAGTTGAATAGCATGCTGATGGTAATAATTTAAGGTGTTTATTATAAAGGAATGATTTTATTGATTTATTTTTCAAGAATTGAAGATTATTAATATGGCTTTCAACGCCAACGGGGGGGGGGGGGAACATGGTCTTTAACGACCCACCAGACCGAGCACAGACAGGGCTGAGCAAAGTGAAGGCCTCAGCAAGGGCCATTCTTTTTTCTGTATTTCTATTTCTATTTCTATTTCTATTTCTATTTCTATTTATTTGTTAAGCGCCAACAGCCCATAGGCATCAGGGCACTACATAATACGAACAAAAACACCAAAACAGAGAAATCTGACCTGCGGGATAATGAGCACCCACCACAGTTAGTTGCATGGGATGCAAAAAGAATGGTCTTCAAGCTTTTCCTGAAGACGAGATGATTCTTTTCGGTCTGCATGTTCGCAGGGAGCTTATTCCATGCTTGGGTCAGCAATACTCGAAAAGAACGCCCCATCCCATGGGTTCTCCTGGACTGGGAGGTGCAGACGCAGGATGTGTCTGATGATTTTAAATGATGCGCCGGTTTGTAAATTGCCAACCTCTCTTTTAGGTCGGAGGCTGCATTGCCCTATAAACATTTGTTGTCCAAAGTCAGGACTTTAAATTGAATTGTCAGACACATGTGAACGCCAGGCAATGTTACACACCAACATTCGGACCGCCTCATTTTGAATTTTCTTAACCTACCCAGTCAGTACTTACTTGCACCATTAAATAATGAGATGCAAAAATCCAGTCTGGGAAGGACAATTGCTCGAACAAGCTTTTGCTGGGTTTTTTGGGTGACTAGAGGACAGATCTGTCTCAGAACGTTTAAATAATAATTTGAATTTTTGGCCATGTAGTTTACGTGAGCGTGTGCATTCAGGGATTCTCCCATATAGAAGCATAGGGCCTCATTAGGAGTATGGCGGTAGCCATGGAGCTATTAGCTCCATGGCTGCCGCCAAACCGGGCTCCTTTACCGGGTTCCCAGAATGGGGAATTACCGGGCCATTCCGAGTTCGGAGGGCCCTGTAATTTCTCCCTCTGGGAACCCGGGCCAGGACCTTCCCCATTCCCATCTGAGCCCCCATAGGGCTCAATGGAATGGGAGAGGGAGCTAACAACGAGCCGATTACGACCAGCCGGTTGTTAGCTCCCTCTTCCCCTCGTGGGACCAGGTAATGACACCTGGTTTTACCAGGCGTCCTTACCGGGTCCCGTGAGGGGACCTCGTAATTTCGTGGAATGGGTTTAACCGGTGTGCCTCCATTAATGGTGCCCGTTAACCGTGAAGGTCGTAATGAGGCCCATAGTGTTTTAACTCTATCTACAACAGTGATGAGGTCCCTATCAACATCAAAACTTATATAAGCCGGGCTACGCACATCCCTAGCACCATAAGGAAGGTTAGGGAGCATTTACGAAAAGCCAATTTGTAGACATCATGTCTTTAATAGTCATGTAGATATTATTTAACTTAACTTGGTCTGACTCATAGTCACCACAAAGCTCCATGGGTAGCTGAAGATCGTCTGCGTAATTGCAAAATTGTATACCTAAACTCTCCAGTTTAACACATAAAGGTTTAATATACATAAATAAATATCAAATAGTGATAGCGAAAGGCACGCACCTTACGCTACTCCACATGATAACTCCACATTGAACAGGTTCAGATGAAGCATCTCCCCAAAGCTTCACTCTAGAGTGTCGACCAGCAAGGAATGAGTCCATCCATTCAACAGCTTTTTCAGAACAATGCCCAGTAGGAGGAGAGCCAGAGCAATCAATAACATTTAGGATCAAGTAAATCCAATACTTGATAAATCCAATAAAATCAGTAGCCCCGACCCACTCTTTTATATTCCACCCAACATATGGGTACGCAGATCCATAAGAGCACGTTCTGTTCCATAATTCCTACGGAAAACTGACTGTCTTTCATGGAGGACACCTGTATTCTCCATGAATTGCTGCAGTTGAGAAATAGCCATTTTTTCAATAATGTTCAGGGAAAACATAGTGTTAGTGATTGGTCTGAGATTAGATGGCTCTTTAGGATGCAGACTTGTTTTTTTTTCAAAAAAGGGGTCACTACAACCTGCTTGAGGCTAGAGGGTATAATCCCCTGTATGAAGGAAGCAATTTTTAAATCTACAAAGCAAGGGTGAAAATATCTCCTTGTTTGCCAAAATAATCTTGGATGGAAGGAGGTCTCCAGGACAACTTGTTGACTGCGTATCCTGCAATAACCGCACATCATCAAGCATAGATACTG
This sequence comes from Ambystoma mexicanum, assembly GCF_040938575.1. Taxonomy (NCBI): domain Eukaryota; kingdom Metazoa; phylum Chordata; class Amphibia; order Caudata; family Ambystomatidae; genus Ambystoma; species Ambystoma mexicanum. The sequence continues at coordinate 1,612,614,355 of NC_090937.1, forward strand.
TACTAAAGCTGAAAAAGGGCTGAGAATAAACTATCTCAGACTGAACAGCTGTGGAAGGTCTCCGAGGGATCTGAGAAGCCTGGTCTGAAGTGATCTTTGCTCGTGCAGAGACATTTTGCTTCCAAAAGCTTCCTGAACCTGGGAACAGTCGTCCCCAGAATGCACAAAGGATCTACTAAGAGTATTTCGTTTGTTCGAGTTTTTGAACAGCTTAAACAATTATTTAGTTTCATTTCCAGCACCATTGATTTGCACGTTAAAAAGTTTGTTTTTTGGTCTCTAAGATCTTAAATTTATAATTGTTCGCAATCTGTTTCCAGGCGTCTTTATTAGACTGTGAATTATCTTTTTTCCAGCTTTGCTCAGCTTGCTTTGTTGACTGTTTTAACAAAGTGAGTTCAGAGGTGAACCAGTCATGATGACCTGGCCGATGAGTAACAATTTTATGTTTGAGAGGGGCAATTCTTTTTAAGAAAGTAGTGAGAAGAGAGTCAACATTCTTGACCAGGAGATCTGGGGAAACTGTGCCATGAGTTCGACCATGCACCAGGCAAGCTTACAAGAGGTGACTTTCTTAAAATGTCTGCTACAAATCTGACGCGAAGCACCATGTTTACGATGATAAGGGGTAAGAATTTCCATCTTACAGGGGATATATAAATGATCTAACCATATGCATGAAGCGGTAAAAACATCAATAACCCTCATATTCCTAGTGGTCAACAAATCTAGATGATGGCCATGTATATGTGTTGGTTCAGAGTTATGTACACAGATGTCCATATTGTTTAGGTGACATCATAGGTTAATAGCTGATTTGTCCGTAACATCACCCATGAATGATTTAAATCGCCAAGCAGGATTGTAGAGCAATTCAGTTTTTGTAAAGGAGTGAGAAGTTGCATAGTATGGTCATTACAAAGAGGCATTTCGTACTGCGGCCTCTAAACCAGAATGAAATTAAGGCTAGTATGATGGTTCAAAGTGATTTTAGTATGTAGGTCTTGACAACCTTCACAATCCATAGTGACCTCATACATCCCTAAAACACTGCTACATATGATGGCTATACCATCCCCCACTTTCAGATACATTTTTCCCAGAGAAGACATATCCTGGGGTGTAGCTTGCTCTATCGTGAGGCCATGAGACTCAGATAGTCATGTCTCCGTGAGACACGCACCTCATCTACATGCTTCGGTAGTGATCTGGTGATAAGTAGTGAATGATCTAGCAGAGTGGATAAGACCTGAGCCGCATCACCTTTTGCTGCCGTGAACCTACCAGATAGAATTGGTGACTTCACGCACTCCCAATGCGAACAGGGTACAACAATCAGCTGCGCGTCCTACATGGACTTGCGCAGACTCTCAGGACCCTGATGCCCCGGCACTGCCACGCCTTGCAAGGAAAAATGAGGGACAGAAAACTACAGAACATATGGATCTTGTAGTTTCCCCAACGCAACGCGCGGACTACGCATGTTATAGCGATCACAATTGCACCAGCCCTTTACCAAAGCCTTCGCTTTCAATAAATGTTAATTTTGCAATTAAAAACAATTTAAAACCATTTTCCCCAAGAAATTAAAAATAGTGCCTAATACAATGTTTAAAGGCAGGATAAAAAGGAGGTGCTAGTAAATTCGAATTTAGCTGAGGCCAGTTAGCATACTGCCTAACCAGCAAATGCATAAGCAGTCGGCATACTAAAGTTCCGTACGCAATGTTTTTCACTGTTAAAGGTCATATCCGGCCCCACTGTGTGGGTGAAAGCCATCATCCCTCCCGCAATGCAGGGTTCTAATGATTTGTTTGCAATAACACTCTCCAGAGAAGAAAAAAAACCCTAAAAGATGCCCGCTGCCATAGGGAAATGGGACAAAGTCTCTTTTCCATTTCTATAGCAGCAGCCGGGAACGGAAGGAGTGCCAGGACATGAGCACAAAGATCTGATCCAGCAAATAAGTGGTGAGTGAGGGTGGGTAGGGATTTGGTTTGTTTAGGGTCGTGGGGAGGAGGGGAGGCAACAGGGAGATGCTCCCTGTTGCATACCCACATTGGACAACAAAAAAAACAAAAAAGATGCTGCCATCCTGGAAAGGGCCTCGGGTGGCTGGAAACAGAGGACGGAGAATGTCTACTCTCGCCCTCTATACCAGCCACCTGAATGGTTCAGCAGACTTTCCCGGGTGCACATGTCTGTTTTATTTGCTATATTTTATAAAAGTGTTATTTTTAAACTAATTCACTGATTTCTAAAAATAATCTCTTTTTCACAAAAGCTCTAGTTGAGCGCCACACAAGTACATTACACTCCTTGTTGCGAGAGGTCAAAGAAAGGATGAGTCAAACAGCTAAGGCAAGAGAAAGTGATAGGGGAAGGAGAGAGAGTATCAGAGGGAAAGGTGAGGAGAGAGAAAGAGAGAGAGTGTCAGAGAAAGCAGAGCTTTGCTGTCGGCAGCGTGAGAGCAAGAGAGTGAGAAATAAGAAGAGGGTGAGTCCTATACCACCAGACACGGATAGAGAGTGACAGAAAGAACGTGACAGAAATATGGAGACATTACATTTACAGTGAAAAAAAGGAGAGGTAGAGAAACGGAGTGTACAAAAGAGATTCAAACCGCAGAAAGAGAGAGTGCCAGTGAACAAGAGAAAGAGGGACAGGCAAGATACGAAGGTAGAAGGAGAAAGAGAGCGGTAGAGAAGCCAGAGAAAGAAAAGGGGAAAGTGGCTTACACGAAAGAGAGTGAGAAGGGAGCAAAAGAATTACAGCAAAGACAGAGAGAGAGAGGGGGAGAGAGAAAAGGGGACTAAAGATAAGACAGAAAGCGACATAGTCAGAAAGAGAGCGAAAAACAACAATAAAGAGAAAGGTGAGACAGTAATGAGATAGACTGAAAGGAGAGAGTGAGTTAAAGAGAAGGAGGGAGAGAGAGATAGAGAAGCGAGGAAAAGAAAAAAGGAGAAGCAAGTGGATACATGGGAGAAACAGAGAGATCATAAGAGGGAGAAAAGGACAGGAAGAAAGGATATAAAGGATTACATAGAAATACAGGAAAGAAATAGAGAGAAAGATGGAGAAAGAAAGAGGAGAAGAAAAAAGATTAGAAGCGAGAGAGAGGGTGACAAGGAGAGAAAGAGGAAAAGAAGGAAGATAGCACAGAGGAAGAGGATGACGGTAATGAGCTAGAGAGTCAGTATAGGAGCCGGACAGAGAAAGAGAGATGGAGCAAGCGAGAGAAAGCGAGGGAGGAGAGGGAGAGAAAGAGAGATGGAGCAAGTGAGCGAAAGCGAGTGGGGGATTGATGGAGCAAGAGAGGGAGAGGGACAGAGAAAGAGAGATGGAGCAAGCGAGAGAAAGCGAGGGAGGAGAGAGAGGGGGAGAGAAAGAGAGATGGAGCAAGCGAGAGAAAGCGAGGGAGGAGAGAGAGAGGGAGAGAAAGAGAGATGGAGCAAGCGAGAGAAAGCGAGGGAGGAGAGAGAGAGGGAGAGAAAGAGAGATGGAGCAAGTGAGAGAAAGCGAGTGGGGGAGAGATGGAGCAATAGAGGGAGAGGGACAGAGAAAGGGAGATGGAGCAAGCGAGAGAAAGCGAGGGAGGAGAGAGAGGGAGAGAAAGAGAGATGGAGCAAGCGAGAGAAAGCGAGGGAGGAGAGAGAGAGGGAGAGAAAGAGAGATGGAGCAAGCGAGAGAAAGCGAGGGAGGAGAGAGAGGGAGAGAAAGAGAGATGAGCAAGTGAGAGAAAGCGAGTGAGGAGAGAGAGGGAGAGAAAGAGAGATGGAGCAAGTGAGAGAAAGCGAAAGGAGGTAGAGGGAGAGAAAGAGAGATGGAGCAAGTGAGAGAAAGCGAGTGGGGGAGAGATGGAGCAAGAGAGGGAGAGGGACAGAGAAAGAGAGATGGAGCAAGCGGGAGCAAGCGAGAGAAAGCGAGGGAGGAGAGAGAGAGGGAGAGAAAGAGAGATGGAGCAAGCGAGAGAAAGCGAGGGAGGAGAGAGAGAGGGAGAGAAAGAGAGATGGAGCAAGTGAGAGAAAGCGAGTGGGGGAGAGATGGAGCAAGAGAGGGAGAGGGACAGAGAAAGGGAGATGGAGCAAGCGAGAGAAAGCGAGGGAGGAGAGAGAGGGAGAGAAAGAGAGATGGAGCAAGCGAGAGAAAGCGAGGGAGGAGAGAGAGAGGGAGAGAAAGAGAGATGGAGCAAGCGAGAGAAAGCGAGGGAGGAGAGAGAGGGAGAGAAAGAGAGATGAGCAAGTGAGAGAAAGCGAGTGAGGAGAGAGAGGGAGAGAAAGAGAGATGGAGCAAGTGAGAGAAAGCGAGAGGAGGGAGAGGGAGAGAAAGAGAGATGGAGCAAGTGAGAGAAAGCGAGTGGGGGAGAGATGGAGCAAGAGAGGGAGAGGGACAGAGAAAGAGAGATGGAGCAAGCGAGAGAAAGCGAGGGAGGAGAGAGAGAGGGAGAGAAAGAGAGATGGAGCAAGCGAGAGAAAGCGAGGGAGGAGAAAGAGAGGGAGAGAAAGAGAGATGGAGCAAGCGAGAGAAAGCGAGGGAGGAGAGAGAGAGGGAGAGAAAGAGAGATGGCGCAAGTGAGAGAAAGCGAGTGAGGAGAGAGAGAGAGGGAGAGAAAGAGAGATGGAGCAAGTGAGAGAAAGCGAGAGGAGGGAGAGAAAAAAGAGATGGGGGAAAGCCGAAGGGTGGTGAGAAGGAGAGGGAGTGGAGCAAGTGAGAAAAAGCGAGAGGGGAGGGAGAGAGAGAGGGGGAGAGAAAAAAGAGATGGAGAAAGGGAGAGGGGGAGAGAGAGATAGAGAGAGAGAGAGAGAGAGAGAGAGACCTTAAGGCACTGATCGGAGAAGGGCTGTGGGAGTCAGAGGCACTAGGTGACGGCGGAGAGAGGGGAGAAGGCCCAGCTCTGGGCCGCACAGAGCCGCCGGGCTATTTAAAGTGCTAAGCACCTAAGGCCTTATTGAAGCTAATTGGCCCTTTATCTGCTCCTTTTTGAGTAGGTGCTTTGATGTGTTCCTGGAAAGCGTTCCCTACTCGGCACTTGGAGAAAAAGCTGTGGTAATAAACACGTCCTCGATAAAGAGGCGGACACACGAGGAGTCAAGGAAAGGCGTCCCAGGTGGTGTTACGGATGAAAGAAGCGATGAGTACTCACCTCAAGCTCAAGGGCACTCATTTACAGAGCTTGCAAAGGGCATCCAGTCAACTACCACCTCGCGGTCTACAGCCACTCAGCTCGCGGGTCCGGGTAGCTTGGGAGGTTGGTGCACTAGCTACACGTCTCCCTCCTATCGCCTCAATATACTCCCTGTTATCTGCATCAATATTGCATACTGGAGCACTCAAGGGGAGGGAGGCGAGGACACAGCGCTAGAGGGGGGGGGGGGAGAGGAAAAGATACAAACATGAGAGGTATGGGTGAGAATGAGAGAATCACAAATAAATGGAGAGAGAGGCAGGGAGCGGGAGAGAGAGATACAAAGGGAGACGGAGTGAGAGAGGCAAAGAGAGAGATACATGGGAAGGGAGACACACACAGAAAGAGAGAGAGACGAAATGAGGGGTGGAGAGAGAGAGGAAAAGAGAGATAGCGCAAGAGAGCGGTGGGAAGCGAAAGAAGGGGTGAAAGAGAGATTGACAGGGAGAGCCAGCGAGAGAGAGATCCCAAGAGAGATGGAGAGAGAAAAGAGGAGAAAAAGTCACACAAAGAAAAAGAGAGATACAACAAGGAGTGACTGGGCGGTAGAGATCTAGGGAGGGACAGAGAGAGAGGAGGAGAGAGAGAGAGAGAGAGAGAGAGAGAGAGAGAGTGAGAGTCGGATCGGCAGAGAGAGAGCAATAGAGAAAGAAAGAGGTGCATTGGGAGAGAGCAAGAGAGACACTCGCACAAAAGAGAGAGAAAGAGCGAGAGAGAGGTGCAAAGAGAGACTCGGTGGGAGAGATAGAGAGAGAAATGCAAACAGAGACAGATAGGGAGGGACATAGAGAAAGATAGGGAGGGAGAGAGAGAGACTGTGAGGAATTCGATCATCCGTTCAGTGGGTGTGCACTCGCCTGGGCTTTTTTGAAATTGTATAAGAACTTGAATGATGGTAGATCAACCTCGGAAAATGTGGGGGCTAATCCGCATACATTTTCCTATTTTCACCGCACGACATACCCATAGACCTGGGTACTCCTGAGTAGATACAGCCTACAGGTGCCGCAGCCCAGTCACATATAGTTGGAATGTGACAGCCAGGAGAACATCAAGGCATCTCAAAAGGGAAAAGAAAAACCGTCCTCCTGAAATGGAGGGCCTGACTACATGACAAAGGCTCCATGGATCTGCCCTGTCCTTTGTTGGCCCTGCTGGTTGCAGTTACGCATACTGATGAGAGTTAATTCAAGCAGGCCCATGAGAGGTCTAGACGCAGGGCTAACAAAAGACAGGGAACCCAAACACCTTTGATATGCATCTGTGTCAACCTGAAGCCAACTCCCACCTCTTAGTATCAAGGCCAGTGAAATGTCATATCTGGGACAGCTGGGACAGGGGGCCCCCTGCATGGATTTAGTAATCCATGCAGGGGGCCCCCATTCAGAAGGTATGAGTATGTGGTTTGGCGAAGACCAAAAGTCTGGTCTGGCCACAGCTTCAAGGGAGACCGCAGATTGAATCAGGAACCCCAGAGAGCTCAATTAAAAAGAGAGACCCTTTATCCACATCATACAGGAAGGTGGCTGGGACTTAGTAGTACATATTTTCACCCCTTTACATTTCCTGTTGCAAAGCACTCTGGTTATTACCGCACCCATAAAGGAGATTGTTGGTGGAGACCCAGGATTGGTTCATCAATATAGGCTTAGCCTACTCTAATCAGTGGAGCACATTAGGCTTTAAAAGAGGGTTGATCCCTCTTTTGGGAGATCATCTGAAGACTTCACAAGGAGTAACAAGAATAACTCATTTGGACCTTGGCTGAAGGTACAGGCTGCCTTACAGCTTATGCCAGTGAAGGAAGGCCAGGATTCCAAAGAGGGAAGGAATAGCCCTCCCCTAAACATCTCCCAGGGACCGGAGGGAGATACTGAATCCAGAGGACCCTCAAGCAGCTCTAGAACCGGTACCCAGCCAGCACAGAGCGTGCCCTGCTATTCTCTGCAGCAAGCTTCCTAGGTGGGAAGTGCCAGAGAGCCTCTGAACCAAACCAAGGACAAGGCTGTTGCCTGCAACACTCCCCACTTACCATAAGGCCGACACAAGCCCAGTGAAGAAGCTTGGAGGAGTGAATTGACAAGCATCAACCAGTGTCCGCTTTAAAATACATTTTCAAACCAGTCAAGCCCCTCGAGCTGCAACCGACTGCAGCACTGACTGTAGTTAAACCGCAGTCGCTAACGTCATCCAAGATGCCTCGACCAGTGCTTCAGATCCGCCAACCAGCACTGAGACAACAATTCCTGACCCTGTGCACCGTGTAGGCCAGCCGGCAACCGTCGTCCAGCCGTGCTCGCCGAACTGCTTGCCGCCTTATACCTGCAGCTGTCTCCCATCTTGAACTCTGTCGCAGAAGCTGAAAAGAGTCCTGAAACCAACTCGACCCTGTCAAGCACCTAAAGCTAAAACAAAGAGGTGATGGCTGAAAGGTTTAGACTGAATCTTAACCACTGGCATTGCTCTGGGCAACCCTGCAGACCACTGTTCTTCGCCTGCCAAGCCATTACAGAAAGGGAAAGACCATATTTAAATCAGGCTTGGTCCCACCCCAAAAGGGGCAGTCCACCCCAAACTGCTAGATTACATCCCTTCTGCACGAGACCACAGGCATCCCCAAACATGTTTCAGCCTTGTTGGGCCTCATCAGTGAGGAGTAGCTTGGGTCTCTAGGCTCAGCAGGCATGGAACCCACATCTGGGCATACCGGTCCCACTTGGGGTGACAAAGCAAAAACAAAGAGGTGATGGCTGGAAGGTTTAGACTGAATCTTCACCACTGGCATTGCTCTGGGCAACCCTCTAGACCATCGTTCTTCACCTGCCAAGCCATTATAGAAGGGGAAAGACCATATGCAAATCAGGCTTGGTCCAACCTCAAAAGGGGCAGTCCAGCCCGAATTCCCAGTGGTTAAGATTAATTCTAAACCGTCCAGCCATCACCTATTTGTTTTTGCTTTAAGCACCAAAAGCTTCCACAAGCACAAGGTATATTGTAGTTCTGTCCCACTGGTCCTTCTCCAAAGGCCCCTAGTGACATTTTACGACCCATTGCTCCCTCTGTGCTGAAACCAAGTATCCTCGAGCTATTGCAATTCATTACTTTACTGACTACCCTCCTGTCAGTATCCAGAGTACATCCCCTTGCCTTCTTGAAACTGTCTGCATTCCTTAACAGTGTGGGTTGTATTTTGTAGTGTGCTAAAACTGTCATAATAATAAAGTAGGTATGTCTATGCAACCTTGACTGGACAGTCCATGTTATCATTGGGTAATAATTGTATTTTCTCTGTGTTTCAACTAACCAATGAACCACGACTTTGCAGAGATAAGCCTGCCGTTCTGTCCACATTACCAAAATTGGACAAGGAGTTTTATGATTTGCTTGTGTTTCCAATCTGTTCAGATGCCTGCTGGTGTACTAGAGGTGTGGGCCTGATTGATGGTTTAGAAACTGATATTCATCCCTGGACCACTGGTTGATTCCTCACATTGGTGGCAAGCGGTCGGAACTAGTTGGAGCCTTGCGCACAGCGTATTCACCAAACAATAAAAGTACTGTTGCAGGAAACATTTAGACACGGCTTTGTATTTGTAATAATCATGGATCTTGACATGGAGACTGTAAAAGACATGACCAAGGTGGTCCTGTGTGTCCTCTGTCAAGAGAGGTCTCTTCCCCATAGCAGTAAGATTAATAAACCGGAGTTGATGGCCAGCCTCCAAGCTTGGGTAGAGGCGAGGGAGGTTGGGGAGAAGACCCCAGGGGACCGGCTAGGCCCTGTGTACTCAGACGGAAAAGACCTTCCGGAGGAGGAAGTGGAAGATGACAAGCACGACAGCATGAGCAGTGTTTCTCGACAACCATCCTGCCAGGGGGCCGGGCCAAGCGTGGTTTCTCAACACTCTAGAGTGTCAGTGAGGTCAGGGGCTAGTGCAGCATCCCGCAGATCCCAGGCCTCAGCACAGTCTGTAAGTGGCCCAGTAATTGTTCCAGCTGTTAACGAGGTAGCAGCTAGAAAGCTCCTGCTCAAGGAGAGCAGACTAGCGCTAGAGTAACAGAAACAGCTGCACAAGGTCACCATAAAGCTGCGCAAGCTGGCGCTTAATCAGAAGAAGGAGGCAAACAGATCCACCTCTAGCGAAAGCAGCAGTAGTGGCTCAAACCAGAGTACCCATGGTAGGCCCATCCCCAAAGACTTAGTGCAGGCTTACAAAGTGGGGACGGATATTTTTGACTAGTTTGAAGAGCTTGAGCTGGCTGTTCAGCTACAGGAGGTGGACTAGGTACTGTGGGGTGCAGCTCTGATGAGTCCCTTACCAACAGCATGGACTGATACAATTCTGCAGTTAACTTCTGAGAAAGGGTCTGTTTATGAGCGCATGAAGGCAGCCCTTCTGAGGAAGTTCTGTAAAACCTCAGAACAGTATCTGAAGAGCTTCAGAGGGCTCAGAAAGAATAGTGGGTAGACATTTGAAGCGTTCACATAATTGTCATTGAAATATCTGTGCGGGTGGGTGGCTGGTAACAAAGTTGACACGTTTAAAGGAATGTACAATTTGATTGCATGTGAGCTTCATATTTATTGTGAAGTTGACCTACACCAGTATATTGTGGACACGACTATCAAAGGCGCTAGGGAGCTTACAAAGGCTGCCGACAGGTTTGGAAGTACTCAAGTCCAGAAAAAAAGGCTCAGACGAGCACAAACCGAAAGAGAAATCTTCAGGCTAAATAGTAAACAAGGATAGCAAGAACAAAGGTCCAACGCAATTCTCTTCGACGTCAGGTCCCCAAAAGAATGAAGGGAAATCCTAAGGCTTTAGTTCAGCTGTACACACTGAAAAGAAGAGTGCAGGCACCCCTAAAACTGGGACACCTGCGTTCTCACCACCCAAAGGTTGTTTCATGTGAATGGACCTGGGACATAGGAAAGGTGATCCTGCTTGCCAGGGCTTACCCAAGCAAGCCATAGTGAAGGTTGGACTCATGGAAGATGCCATCTTTAGTGTGGGCTTCCTAGAGGAGGACTTCCCACTAGGGCAAGAAGTGGCCAAATGTGGATTGGTTACACTGAGTGGGAACAGCACCGGGTCTCCAGAAGATATCCCAGTTCCCAATAATACTCAACTCTATAACATGTGTATATCAATGGACCAAAACTCCTGTAGTCTGAGAAACGGCAGCTAACGTCACTGCTATCACCCGGCAGTGGATACAGCCAGGCCAGTATATTTATGGTCCTGATTTCTGTATCAGTGGGTTTGACGGAAAGAGTAAGTGCCCCTTGGCAATCGTAGAGTTCATCTGGTGAGGTGAAATGATCCAGCGCTGTGTAGCAGTGAAAGACTACATCCCTCTCCCATGTCTGTTGGGTAATGATCTACCTGATCCCGAAATAGTCGCAGTGGCTAGTCGATCGACAGCCAAAAAGTTCGGCAGATTGTGCACTCTCAGAGCCTAAGGGCCTGTAGTGCTTCCCTTGGGGCTTGTTGGAAGTACCAGAATGGCCGGTAGCCTTCAGTCAAGTTCCACAGACTACTGAGCCGCCTAGTGCTGCGGGATAGGGGCTAGTATCCACTGAGGACGCTACTTTGGTAGCAAGGGACTCAGTAACTGCAGAGTTGCCCGGAGCAACGCAGGAACCTAAGGTGGAGGGCCAGCTGGGCCCAGATCTGATGGGCCTGCTCAATCTGGATGAGTTCACATCAGGTGAGGGCCCAGGTGAAATGTATTTTTTCATAGCCCAGAAAGAGTGTCCCACTCTGGCAGATCTGCAGAAGCAGGCGGAGGAACAGGCTACGGGTGAGGCCCCTGGACTGTTCAACTTGTACTAGCAGGATGGACTCCTGTACAGTGAGCCAAAGAATTCTGAGGGTGAGGGCACCAGAAGGTTGGTGATTCCCCAATGCCACAGAAAGTTCCTTTTGGATTTGACTCACCAAATTCCTTTAGCGGGTCACTTTGTAGTCACTAAAACATCGGACCGGTTGTCTGCGCACTTTTACTGGCCACAGTTTGGCATAAAGATTAAGGAATTTGGCGAGTCCTTTCTGACTTGTCAAGTCAGGTGGTGCCACAAAGACCCCCTTAACTCCACTACCCGTGGTTGGGTGGACATTGCAGAGAATAGCCATGGGTATTGTGCGTCCTTTGGATCCTCAAACCAGCTCAAGGAACAGATATATCCTGGTGGTGGTGGACCACACCACAAGATACCCTGAGGATGTTCCTCTGAGGAGCATCAAAGCCTGCATGGTTGCAAAGGCTCTGATTGGGATATTTTCTGCGTTGGGCTGCCCAAGAAAGTTGTTTATGAAAGGGGATCAAACTTCATATCAGCGTATATGAAGGCCATGTGGGAAGAGTGTGGAGTCACCTATAGGTTCTCTACATCCTTTCATCAACAAACAAATGGGCTTGTTAAGCAGTTCAACAAGACCCTGAAAGGCATGATAGGTGTCATGGAAGAGCACCTGAGGAAAAAGTGGGATATTCTCCTGCCATGCCTTCTGTTCGCCTACAGGGAGGTGCCACCGAACGGAGTAGAGATTAGCCCCTTTGAGCTTCGATTTGGACACCCTGTATAAGGTCTCCACAGTCTAGTGAAAGAGGTAATGATAAGCAAACCCTCATCCCCTACTCAAGATGTGGTGGACTATGTAATCGACCTTTGTTCTAGAATGGCAAAGTACATGGAACGGATGACAAAGCACCTGAAGGCCAGTCAGGAGCTGATGAATCATTGGCACAATCAGAAGGCCACAGTGACAGTCTATTTCTCTGGACAATGGGTGTGGATTATGGAGCCTGTCAAACCCAGTGCCCTTCAGGGCAAGTAGACTGGGCCTTACTGTGTGCTAGAAAAGGTCAGTTAGGTGAATTATCTCAATGACTTGAAAGGACCTAAGCCGATGTGCTGTGACTGACAGAGAGACTGAGGAGGAGACCAATCCTCTTCCAGACCTCCTGCACACTGATGCCACAGGTGGGTCAGTTGAAGGTGTCAACCTTGCAACTGACAGACTGTCGCTGTTTACTGGGACAATTTGCCAGTCTGCTTTCTCTGAACCCAGGTCGCGCAGATTGGTACACCCATGATGTGGACACTGGAGAGAGTAAGCCGGTGAAGAGTAGGATTCACTGGATGTCCGGTAAGGTCAGGGACACCATCCAGGAGGACTTTTCCAAGATGTTGTCCCTAGGAGTGATAGAGCCATCCCACAGCCCCTGGGCTAGCTCAGTGGTACTGGTCCCTAAGACGAACAGTGGTGGGAAGACTGAAATCCACTTTTGTGTGGACTACAGGGGGCTCAATTCTGTAACAAAGACAGACGCTCATCCCATTCCTCGGGCAGATGAGCTCATTGACAAACTCAGCACTGCCAAATACATGAGTACCTTTGACCTCTCAGTGGGGTATTGGCAGGTCGGCTTGACAGATGGAGCGAGAGGCAGGACAGCATTCTCAACCCCGGGAAGAACATTATTCATTCACTGTGATGCCCTTTGGACTGAAGAATGCCCCTGCCACTTTTCAGCGGTTGTCTGGTCTGGAAAACTCCAGCGTCGCCTATCTAGATGACATTGCTGTGTTCAGCCACACCTGGGAGCATCATGTATCCCACCTTGAACAAGTGCTTCAGGTGCTGCAGAATGCAGGCCTGACTATCAAGGCCACGATGTGCCAGATAGCACAGAGTATCGTCACTTACCCAGGCCATCTGGTCGCAGGAGGTAAGAAACAACCTCTCGAAGCCAAGGTACAGGCTGTGAAGGATTGGGAAATCTCCACCACAGGCACAGGTGGGAGCCTTTCTAGGTCTCACCGGGTACTACTGGTCGTTCATCAGAGGGTATAGGACCATTACCATGCCCCTGAATGATGTAACAAAGGTAACTTGGACCCCGGTCCGGTCAAACCTCCTTTCAGGATTTAATGGATGGATTGTGCAGGGCCCCAGTTCTGAAAGTGGCAGACTGTGGCCAGGAATTCTTTATCCAGACAGACGCTTATGATTTTGGGATTGGAGAAGTGTTAGTGCAGCTGATCCCTGAATGTGTATAGCAACCTGTGATCTGCATTAGCAGGCGGTTGACAAAAAGAGCAAGGAACTGGGCTGTCATAGAAAAGAGGCATGCACGATCGTATGAACCATAAAGAAGCTGAAACCAAACATCTTTGGGTCTCACTTTACGATCCAGACAGACGACCGGCCTCTATGATGGTTAATGGCCATGCAAGGGGAGAACCCTAAGCTTTTGCGTTGGGCCATATCCCTACAGAGATTAGATTATGTATGAACATTAAGCACGAGCCAAACTCCCAGCATGGAAATGCAGATGGCCTCAGCCGGTGGTTTAGGTCACCCTCACATTTTTTCAAAACATGGTCACATGCAATCAAATAGTGCATCCCTTTAAATGTGTCAACTTTTTTAGCAGCCACCCAAATCCTCAAACATATAGTGTGTGAACGCTTCAAATGGCTACACTTATGAGCCACCCGCTAGCTGCACTTCCCTCTTCCCCTACTCCCTGGCACTTCTCCCCTTCCCCGCACTTGCACGATTTGAACGACACAAGGCCTAGTAAGATCGTTATGTTGTTTCCCACTCCTTGTCTTGTCGCGCCTAGACACACTTGTGCTCCGGCGCCTTATAAATGCCTCATCATATAATAGCATATCAGGAAAGAGGATACCCGGTACAGGACATGAGCGCACATTCCCATGCAGGTGGCCAAGAAGCTTAAAGGTTCTACATGGTTGAGCATTTCTAATGCCGCAGAGAGATCCAGGAGCAGAAGCAAAGGGATATCTCCCCCACGCAACACCCTCAGTGCATCAGCCACTCTCTGCAGGGCTATTATCTCTGCGCCACAGCCAGACCCAAAGCCTGGTTACATGCACCTATATGGAGAATTTAGAGAAAGGTGCACATCCGCACAAGGAGCATCACAGAACTCAAGGCACTCCCCCTCCCCCCCAAAAGTCAAGCTGTGACATGCCTAGATTCCACCAAAGCCGAAGAATCGAATCCATCTTCCTTCAAGAGACACCGGACCGCGCCAACCTGATAGATGAACTCCCAGGAAAATCGCCCGTTCAGAAGAACAATTAAACAAGGAGCAAAGAGATGGGGACTTCAGAATACCGAGTTTCCAGTCACCGTTCCTTGGTGACAGTTTCCTGTCTTCATATTTTTCATTTTCTATTTGTCCTTTGGTCCCCATTCTGTCTCCCTTTCTATAGTGCTATGTTATGTTTTGCCATGTTGTTGTGTTGCTGTCACTTTCCTCTCCTTCTACAAAAGGTCTCTCCGTTTCCTTTATTTTTATTTGTTATTACATAACACCAGCTGCAATACAATCGAGCCTGTTTATTTTATCTTTTTTCTGTCCATGTTTTCTTTATTTCCTTTCTCTCTACCTGTTTATCCATGAGCTCTTGCTCTTTGCACTTTCTATTTTGCATTTCACATCTCGGTGTACTCAGTGAGGTAAGCACTCACCTCCAGCATGGGGCCAGCATGCAGTGTGCAAGTTCGAACCCCGGTAAACCTGATTCAGTGCTATAACATTGATTAATACTCAAATACAGAAAGCTTGTGAAACCTGAAGTTAAGCCCTATAAAAAAGACTCAGGCATTATTAACCTCACGTTGTCTCCCGTCCTATCATCTCACCTTTTTCGTTAATGTCGATTTCTCTAATTTTCCATCATTTTTTCTATTTTTTTTGCCATTGTGGAATTCCCACTTTTTCTTCTTTTTTTATTTATTTTTGCTTATATTTGATTTTAACTGTGTTTTACCCGTTTTTACAAGTAGGTTGCTTTGTCTCTTTGATTCTTTCTGTCTTTCCTACTGTCTTACTTTTTTTTAATTACATTCTTTCTTTCTGTCTTTCTTTCCTTGTTTGTTCTGTTCCAGTTCTTGTTCTTGTTCTTGTTCATGTTCCTATTCGCTGCCTTGCTTTCTGAATTATATTTTCAATAAATGAATGCCATCTCTCCGAAAAATAACTCTTCCCATGGAAACACAGAGCACTCAGCAACCAAGTACTATGTATCACACTCACAAGATGTTACGGGTGATATCCACTGTAGCTGTGTAGGGGAAAAGCGTGACATCACCAATACGTTATTACGACGACTAGCCGAGTGGTTTATAACAGCATCACATGTATTAGGCATGGGGAAATGTACCCCCGACCATTGGTCCACATAACATTTTTAAGTGGGAGTAGTTTACGACCCGTTTTTTTAAAGTTGGGAGTAAAATGATTTTTGGGGGTCATTTCATTTCCCATTGGGAGTATTTTATAAGGGAGTAAAATGTTTTGTTTGCAGTAATGATTTCATGCACCAGGCTATTCATGGGCATTGACAGATGCGCATTTACTTCTCCTAATCAGGTAGAATAGCAGTTTCTTCTTCCGGTACCATGGCAACACTGCTCCAAACATCTCCATGGAGCTGTTTGGGTGAAAGCAGGGCCACACGATCATCTTTTTTGTTGGCGTATTTGTACTCCTTATTTTTATTTTTTGGGTGTATTTGCCTATTTTCAGAGAATAAAAGTGTCTGATACACCCCTTATCTGTAGGGCTGCACCTAGCTGTACGATACAATGTCTCAGGAGGATAGCACAGGGGCAACGGGCTCCCTTGGAAGCAAGATAACATGGAGAACCACAGGTTGGGTCCCTGCGTCTGCGCTTAGAAACCTCTGGGTATTAAGCGCGTTATAAATATCGCATCATATCATAACGCACAGATGTACAAAGGAGAGTAACATGCTGAGTGCACAGGAACTGCATATGCCTGGCCTGCCACTTGTCCATCGAGAATGTTTTGGCTCCCAGCACTCCTGTGGGAGAAGGTCTGGGGACCACGGCCCTGCCATCATTAGAAGGCCTCAGCTCTCCACGTGGTTGGGTCCTGGGAGTGCATATCATGTGACAAGCCTTAATATGCTCGTCACCAGAAAAGGCTGTTTTATATGAACATGTTGAGGAGTCATTTTACTGCTGCACTCTTGCCACTTGCGTGGTCTGTTGGCATTCTGGCAGAATTGCAATGGAAGGGTATGGGGGGGGGGGTGGTTAGTTGGATTGAGAGGGAGAAGAGCAGGTGGAAGCTTCAGTTTCAGAGAAACCGGTCACTGAGCGTAAGTGCATTTTCAGATTGGTGGCCGTCATTTGATGTTAAGGTATGAGTGTGCGTGTTTTGGTTTCATGTTGGATGTTGAGACGTGCGTGTGGTTTGTGGTGCGGTATGGTTGTGTTTAGTTCAGAGTTTGAGGTCGAGTATGCAGAATGGTGAGTAACACAATTCCAACCTTCAACAATCCATCAAGTACGATATGTTACCTGCAACCCAAACGACCCTTCATTTTAGGATGAAAATGTAACAATGCCAGAAAACATCACTGTCTCATGTGAGTATTCTCAGAGTGGCCTCGGCTTGTGCTGACAAATTCTGATAAAGGGCGATCAAAGTTGTGAGCACATCTTTCCGTGCGCACACGCAGCGCAAATTTCACATGCGTAAAAGATCTTTCAGGAATGTGACATAGGCTATTTTGGTGATCAGTTATGGTGTCCCTATTGGAGCCATCTCTCGTGTAGGCAGGCCTGCAAAGCATTGTATAAGGAGAGCTTCAGGAACAGGTGGCCACTAGGGTGGCAATGAGCACAGTATACATGCCTATTGCATTATATAACATGAAGCAATAAAGAACAGGGCACACGCACAGGTCTGGGGCTGCAGAATACAAGGTGCACAGTGTGCCTTGCCGCCTCTGCCTGCGCTTCTCTGCGCTAGAGAGGTACTTGTGTACATTGGGTGGCAGTGTAGGGATTCATAGCCACCCGCCGCCCGTATAGCGAGGGCAAGGTGCATTCCAAACACCTACAGATGGATTTGCCACCTTCTCCTTTCCTGGTGCTTGGCTTCTGCCTACACAGACCTGGCACAGGGGAAAGGACACAGGACTAATTTGCAAGAAAGCAACCACTTTGTGGTTCAGGGTTGCTGTTCATGGGTGGCAGGAGCCCCACGGCCATCCCCCCTGCCCACACATTCTGCAGGTGGCATGCATCTGCCTGGGGAAGCCATTTTGGCTTCAGGTAGCTTCCCCACCCACAGAAGCCAGGGTGTATTGATATGTGAATACACACTGCACAACTACGTGAGGACGTAGAGTTGAGATTTAGGACCCAGGTGTTGTTGGTTTGGTTTAGACGCCTGGAGAATCTTAATGCTCAGGGGTGTGACTCTGTGTGCTCACAGGTGGATGTTGAGCTGAGGGTCATGAGCGGGTGTACACAGAGGGCTACAGGAAATCAAAAGGTGCAGTCCTGTGCATGACCGAAGCACACACAAGCTGCATGTTGACAGTACTTTACTCTTACCGAAAATGAGCCTGGAGTGGGCTCATTACCAAGGTGATTGTTTCAGGGCGCTACAATATGCATGCCCTGTGCATGGCTGAAGCACACACAAGCTGTATGTTGACAGTACTTTACTCTGACCAAAGATGAGCCTGGAATGGGCTAATTACCAAGTTGATGGCTTCAGGGCGCTACAATATGCAATCAAGGGACAGATGGTCTAAGGCAAAACATGCGCCAGAGAGTGGACGGTGCGGGGACAGGCACAGGCTGGTCTGCACGAGAAGGAGGAAGGCTGGACAAAGATAATAGGAAGGAGAGAAGGAGCAGAACTGGGCAAGGGGAGGAGTTAAGGGATGAGATAAGCGGATTGAGTCTGGACTACAGGGGAGGACGCTGAGTGGACACAAGAATGAGCAGCAAATGTAAGAGGGGAGATGAAGGAGAATTGAGAGAAAGATCAGTGTGGGAATGACAGAAGGAGAAGTGGAGACGAACATGAAAAGGACGGAACAAATCAAGCACGAGACGGAATAAGGAGGAAACTTGGGAGATAGAATTAAGCTGTGAGAATGAATAGAGACAGAAGGAACACACGTGGGACAGGGGAGGGGGCAGGAACGAGAAAGAAAAGAGCGCGAGGGCTGAAGGGCAGGGAACTGAAAGAGCACAGTAGTTAATTGACCAGGTGTGAGCCCTAAGTATCATCACTGAAGGCACTAGGAGTGGCGGGAAGGAAGGAGAGCGTAATGTTAAAGTTCATCAGACACTTGTCTGTGGTGCTTTCTAGAAGCGTGGGGTTTTGCCAGCTGCGCCTTCCGGTAGATGAACTAAATGAGCTTGTGTTGAACCTCTGCCAACAGCAGCAGGCCTTTCCATATGGAGCCGCATAAAAGCCTAGGCCGTGGCATGGCGTTCTCCATGGATGGATGTCATTTCTTCTAATATATTTCACCTAATGGAGATTTCACCGAATCAGTTTCACCAAAATCTACTTTTTACTTTTTCTATTTTTTTTTTATAATGCTGGGGGGAGACCCACCGGATCCCTGCCTCACCCCTTCCTACCCTAACGTATACCCTTACCCCACACCCCACCTATTGTGCATTACACATATACCATTTCCCCTACCATTTTTGGTGAAATAAATTTGGTGAAATGGCATTAGGTGACATGGTATTAAAAATAAATCTATGGTAAGGTATCTGCACTGGGGGGGCGGTGCCCAACGAGCCGGTCTGTGTCGTGATGTTCCCCCTGAGCATCGGAATATGAAGGCGGAACACAGAGTACCCAGAGTGAAGCACGCTAAGAGAACTCTACCTAAAATAGGGTTGCGAGAGTTCCTGGGTGAGCTGAAAAGACGCCATCATAGAAGTAGCACTCCTGTATTAAGAATATACTGAAGGCCTCTACCAGGTTCCAAGAATGTTTGGCTAATGCAGGTCCAATACACACCAAATTGCCATATGTTCAACTTCAGCTTGGCATTAAGAGTGATCAGGTGATGCAGCGCAATAATAACTAGTAGATCGTTGACCTTTGTGGACAGGAAAGACATTCCTAACTATACAATTACTGAAGATTATGCTTATTTTGCAAGAGAAAATTTCATCATTTAAATATAAAGTCTATGACAAGCCATAGGCAGTTTTCTGGTGCAGAATGCAAGACTTTGAGATAATGTTCATACCCACAATACATTGCTCGTTGGTTCTGAACAGGTGGTGAACTTCCAGGGATGGTTACTAGGTGGTGCTGTTGCATTTGTGGTTTGCTAGCTTAAATAGCTTATTCTACTCTCACATTTCAGGCAAAAAGGGAATGTTCATGCCATTTTAAACACAGCATTAAAATTCATGGAGTTTGCTAAACACGCCCCATGGTTCCAGTCACATGGTTGTCAGTCTATACCACACGGATGATCTCTGATTGGGGTGTAGTGTGCATGTATGCATCTTGGGGTGTAGTGTGCATGTGTGCATCTGCACCCTTGAAAGCTGACTGTCTTGGATTGTTAGAACAATCTATAATATACCACTGCCCTGTAAGTCACGAGCAACGTTCTTACGCAAAACCCATACTTTTGATCTAATTTGCATACCCACAGTGCATTGCTCAGTAGCTCTGAACAGGAGTCGATTTTCTGGGAATGGCTACTTGCTGTGTCTGGCTTATTCTGCTCTCTCATTTCAAGTAGAAGTATTTTTTATTTATTTTTTTAAATGTCTTTCTAAACCCACCATAGCAATGTTTTATAATTTATTTGTTTAATCTTAGTGTTAAGAATATTTCTTGATCCTAGTATTAAGAATATTTCTGGCAAGAAAAAAGAACTTCATAAAATGGAAATCGAGGAATCCCCCAAGGTCTTGCCCAACTCTTTGTAGATCAGGTCCTGTTGACTTTTGTGGGTGGTTGACCTCCGCCTATCCCCGAACCACTCAACAAGTTAAAGGGTGAGAGTGACGGAGAAAGTGTGGCCAGAGATAATGCCTCCTCGAGGCTGTAAGAACAATAATGCATGTGCCTGCGTGGCTTATCTGCTGGTTCTCCCACGTGACGGTACCACTGACATAGGAAACTGCATCAATTGACGGAAAACCTAAGTGTCTACGCACTCTCCTTCTTTCACCTGAATCCAGAGATAAGAAACCCACCCAAAGACACCACGCACCACAACGAGATAAATGTGAGGTGGCCTGACATACCGACACGCGGACACACCTATGGGAGGGAAGGTAGTTGTGGGCTAAATAGTCTTGAGTAGTCCACACCATGGATTTCAGGGTGCCACCAGCCAAGGTAATCAGGTGCAGAGATGAACAGGTCCAGTGGCACGTGGCAATCCAGATTGGGTAGAGCTCTCCATCTGGTGGTGGAAGACTGAGGTCATAAATGAGGTAGGGGGTACCCCAATAAAGATCAAGCCAGGGGAATTCTAGGAACTAAGACACCAAGGTTATGACACACCAAGGTTATGACACCTAATGGGTAGCAGTAGGAAACCCAACCAGTGAGTAGACCAGAGGTTACAGGACACATACATGAGGCCAAGGGTGATGGAAGCTGAAATAAGAACCATATGGAGCCATTGTGCGTAGAGAGTAAGGAAACCCCTGATGCAGTTAACGCAGAAGAACCCCTTGGTTAAGAAACCCCCCTTTAGCAGGATATACCTGACACCAACTAGGGGCATACTAACCTAGAACCAGAAGCATTGCTAGGTGGGGACTGGGTGGCGTAAATCCCCAGGTCTTTTGGTTCCAGCGTTGGATAGAAGCTTAGGGGCTGCTACCAAAAGTCTAGCTTGCCCCGAGTCCCGACAGTCCCGACAGTCCCGACAGTCCAGACATTAGTATAGCCCCAATTCTTTTCCAGACCTAGCAACACCCCTGCCTAGGACACACCAGAGAGAGCAGACGAGGGAAGAGAACCTGACGACAACAAGAAAAGCTACTCCCAGTGGCATTAAGGAGCATGTAGAGGGCATATAAGCTATGCAACATCTCGTTGAGAATGCCAATAGGGTCCACATCACAAGTCATGTTACAGCCCCAAGCAACACCCACCCACAACCACAGTACGACCGGGAATGTTTGTCCTGCTAGGGCACAGCTTATCGTAGTAGATTCACCACCTGCACATGTGCTCATATAAATTTGATGGATATGTAAGTATTCTCTCAGTAGTACCCCGGGGGCAAATAGCAGCTATGTACTATAGCGCCTTGAAGCGTATCATGTGCTCGATAGAATTACCAATAATGATCTCAAACCCAAATAACTGGACAGACTCAAAGAATATAGAAAAGTTATCATTTGTTATCAATTTGAGCTTAAGGCCCTTGGAACGTGCATATGGTAATGGATGGGATTACACCAGAATAAGTATGAGTCCAAATAACAGGAAAAACTCAAACAGATGTCAAGTTACTGTTTCATTAACACATATCTAAAACAGGGAGGTTACAATGAACATCAACAGATTACACCCAGTTTCTCAATGATTTCCACAAAAATATATATTTAATATGCTCAATTATGCATCAGATTGCCATCATACTGTGCGGTAATAGTGAAACACCTATCAAGGGTCAAGATTGGTTTAGGGAAACTTCTATAAATACATTCATTTAGGAGCTAGGATTGTTATTGGCTATCCTTTATCAGGTGGAAAACGTATGTCTACCTCTTCAAACATATCATTTAAGAAAAAATAGTTACTGAATTTTTCATTGGTCTTCTAGACTATAAAGTCCTTCATTATATGGACAAATTGAATTTGTTGGCACGCTTGTGCCACGTCTGGAACATTTGGTTCATTTAGCAGCACGTAAGCCTAGACCCAGCTGCAGGGAGATAGGACAGGAAGCTACCTCATCACCCAATTAGCCCAGCATCTCTCATCACCCGTGCCTTCTGCCATGAAATTGTCTTTGTACTTGGCCTTGCAGAGTATTCTTGTCTTCGGAATGCACGGGAATGAGGGTACTTGCTATCGTGTCTGGTACTCCAAGTTAGGGCTCTATTTCCAACTTTGGCTCATGTGATAGGAGACCACGATCTGGTCAGTTCTGCAGCTTTTAAATGCTTTAAATGAATTAAAACTTGGCATCCTTTGGGATCTTTCTTGCACCTTAACATGAGAAGATGCATCCTCTGGACACTCGTTCTTCTTCAGAGTCGATAGCTGACCTTGATTTCTAAGATCTTGATTTCAGGCCAGGCAGCTTTGTCATGCAGCTCCACCAGCTTGCTATTCTGCTGCAACACAGGATTTCAGTCCCCCTTCATCTTTTCTGGCTTAGTAATTCATGATACCAATGTCACTTTCTGTACAATGACAGATTAGCCTGCATTCTATTTACTACTCATAGCTAGCCTCTATAACGACTTGATCTACCTTGCGTTTCAGCATCTTAATTTAACATCTAATGAACTTCTGTTTTCTGCAGCACTTTGTTAACGTGTAATCTTCTGATTTTCCACGTTGATAGTTCACTCAATTCTTTACTTAATAATTTTTCATATTGGCACGATAGCTGGTGTCAGACAAGGCACGGTCTCGTGTCTCCAATAGAAAGGAGGTAGGGGCGGGATCTCCTGCAGATGTATACATCTGCTCCTTTTTAAGTTCAATAGGGCAATCTGGCGAACATCAAACTGTAGGCCACACACTCACACTTCAATTTTGAATACACAAAGGTTTTATACCACAATGTGCATCAGCTATGATGTCATCCTATGTGGCAAACTTAAAAACCTATTGAAGTGAGTGATTGGGTAGGGGAGCATGTGTACCCATACTTTGTTTAGGTGCTAGTTGTAGATTTGGATGCCTTCTTATCTGGTGGGCACGCCTTGCACAACCTCTAAATACGTACAATACAGATTGTAGCAGTTGATTGGCCTGCGCAATACTGTATAGCATGTTGCAACATAGACCGCAATGATTGATTGGCATTCTCTCCCAACCTTGGATTTTCGACTCACTAGCAGCACATAAGTAAAACAAAACTCTGGTGCAGAGAACGTCAGACTACTGCCAACTTGCCCAATTAGTCTGTCTTCTCTCATCAATCAAGGGCCCAAGCCAAGGCTTCTTCTTTATAGTTGACCTTGCCGTCTGTTCTCTGCTCTGGGACTTTTCAGGGAGTGTAGGTACACCATTGTCTTCATCTGGAGCTTAATGAATAGCCCTAGTTTCGACTTCTGAGTTACGTGTGCGGAGAACCAGATTTAGTCCATTTCAACATTTTATTTGCTGCCGTATGATTTAATTGTGCTGGGTATTATTACTCCTCTTGGCTTCTGGAGACTTGATCACTGCATCTTACATATGCTTTTTGCATCCTTGATTGTTCAGATCTTGGCACTTGCAGACATTTTCGCTTCTGCCTCATCTAAGAGAAATATGTCTTACATGCAAGGCTTATCCTCTTTGACTCCCATTGTGCCTTGCAATTATTCCTTGATGTGGCCTCATTTATCACAGGCCAATGGATTCCTCTTTGTTCCTCACAGGAAGCTCCTGACTCTGCAGCCCTCAAGTAGCTTGATTGGTTTCAATGAAAGTCCGACATTCATCTTTTTCTTATGGACGCTTTAGTCACGTTATGTTTTCTTCTGCAGCAATCTTCTATGTGTCTCAGCAAACTTGCATTTCTGTGTATGTACATTAACTTTGTTTCTTCTTACATATTTCTCTAGTACCCATAATGTCTTCATATTTGATTCCATGTTTCTCTTCTCACTTTAGTTAAGTCCTTATTCTTTAAGTATTTGCATATAGTTTCACTGTGTCCTTGTGTCTGTCTTTCATGTCATCACTCTGCAGCTGTCAGTTTACAGCTCTTCTATGTCCATTGGTGTATGTCGACATCCTGCTACTATATCAGTGTGAGGATAGGTTTCATACGGTTGTCTGAGTGCATAACATCTCTCATAGACTCGGTGCAGTATTCGGACAATGCCTGGTGTCCCACATAGGGCTCTACCACGGTTGCTCCAATCTGACGGAGGTGAGGGGGTGGAGTCTATCAGTGATGTACTCATCTCCTCCTCTACAGCCACATTTTAAAATATTTTTTAAGCTGACGTAAAAAGAGTAAACAGAAATTGTTGGAGATATTCTAATTCTTTTCCCCTAAATATTCTTGGATGGTATAATTTACTATTCAAACTATGTTTCCAGAAAGTTGGAAACAGGTTTTTGATTGTGGAGCATGATTGGTGGAGCTACTTGACTTGCCCCAGAGCGGGAATTTGAAGAGAACACTGAGGTATGTATGGTGCACTAGGGCAATATAATAATTGCCAGTTGTAACTGTATGTGAAATGCTGATCTAAAATTCTCTATCTCTAACTCTTTCTCTCTGTCTTTCTCCGACTCTCTCTATGGCTCTGAACTGGATGATCTCCAAACAGCCCTTTAAGATGAGCAGCAGCACCTCGAGATAGATGGGGATGCAGATTCATACTCATACATCAAATTATTAAGAAAACTCAATAGTTTGGCAAAGGGAGTCTGTTTAATGACAAGTTCATAAAACGGGGAGAACAACGAACATCGTCAACCGCTCAATCTTCTGGCTCTCTTTACTTTTGGAAAAAACAATATTTATAGCAAAAACTCGTCAATGCTGATGTACAACCGGCGCACGTACTAACATAATTCTATGTGGCAATCTTAAAAACCTAACATGCAATGTGATTGGTTATAGGAAGGTAACTTAATATAGGTACTATATCTGTATATGGTAACTGGGAGAGGGGATTGGATAATAAATGTCAGGTGGGGCAACTAAGGCCTCCCTTCAAAATGGTGTAACGCTCACCTGATTCCCACGGAGGCGCAGGTCTGGCTTTGCTGATGCTTCTTCAATGGTGAAGCGCCGGACTCTGAAGATGGACAGGAAGGGCCCCTCTATTCTGGCTTCACTGGCTTGCAGGAATATACCCCTGTGCGTGAAAAGGGAGTACTACCTACTGACAGAGTAATGCTCAAGCCTCCCACTCTCTGCCAACCCTCCACGATACCCTTCCTCGATTCCCTGTGAAGTCTCACCTTAGGGTCAGGAAGGATGAGCTCTCCATCCTGCTTCTGATGCAGGGGCGCGTTCAAACCCAGTTACTTCACTGGATTGAGGATTGATGGGAGTTCAGGTAAGCTTGACTATTCAGGTAAGGCTCTGTAAAAGTTCTGTTGCAAGTTCAAAAGTTCAAGCTTAATTATAATGCTCATTAACTTATTGCAGCAAGCGCTAATGCTTTTGTCTTTTTCCCCTTAGGGGCCGGGGTTCGGAATGCCGGAGATATGGCGCCGACCCGAAGTGAAACGTGCAGTTCCAGTAAATGACAGGTAAGTTCTGGATGAGCGCTCGAGTAACGTCTTTGCATTCGCTCATTCAATGTCTTTGTCTTTTTTCCCCATAGGGGCCGGGGTCCGGAGAATGCCTGGAAGCGGCAAGACCCGAAATGAATTGGGAATGACCCAACAGGTAAGTCTTATTCCCTTCCTTCTCTCACCTTTTGTTCTTGTCTTTTTCTCTCTAGGCTCTGAGAAGTGGCTGTGTATCCGGATGATCGCTGCTGAAGATGGAGGCTCCCAGGAAAGGTGAGTGAAATGCAGCGCTGCAGCGATCGTAGCAAAATGCTTTTAAAAATAATGTCTTCCTTTTCAGGATCGTTGGTGTGATGTCTCCGTGGTGCAGATTTAGCAGGTAAGGTCTCTTGTCTCCCTTTGCAGGTGACCCAGAATGCTGACAGGCGTGGCTGAGGTCCAGATGCAGGAGCTGACACGGTGAGCGTCCAGCTGCGAGGAGCAGAACAACGCGAAGCGTGAGTTGCTGATCGGGTGTGGTTTAAATAGCTTTGGAAGAAGTTCCAAGTATGTATCCTTCCACCGATCAGGTATGTATCCTTCCCCAACCACACCCGGGTGGAAAGTAGTCCCACAGGTAAAGTAGTTCCATTCAGGCCTCAAGAGGGCCTGGATGTAGCAGCATGGTCTGCATCAGGTAAGTGCACATTAAAACACTTGAGCACATGTCTAGCTTTATGAGCCTGGCGCCTAAGGCGCCAGGACAGGGGTCCAACATGGGCCTGGCGCCTAAGGCGCCAGGACTGCGTCCAAAGGGCCCCAGCTTGGGCCCGCTGGCACTCCCCTGGGGGAAATGATGCCTGCCTCTGGGGTTGCTGGGTCGGATCTGGCTCCTTGGAGGTAGGCATCATGACAAATGGCCACTATGAACGTCACTAAAAGTACAACGTCCCATTGGCTCTGCTCACTATAAGACCCTAGATTACATGGTCCACTATGATTGGGTTGGCATCAACCCCACTCATACTTTTCCATCTACATCTAGCAGCATGCAGAAGGAACATCCAGGTGCAGAGAAGCTCGTCTGCACTCCAGCTTCTCACCAATTATGCTACAATCAATCATCAGCTCAGTGATCATGTGTCAATTACTGCTTTGTAGTTTGGCTTTGTGTCTGTTTTGTACTCTGATAACTTTTAAGGAATATGGGCATGGCGGGATCCATGCGTAGGTGTGATAGTTTCACTCTTCCAGCCTGCCTTTGACATGTGACTGGACACCGTGAAATCTGCTTCCTCTGTGTCTTTACGTATATTTGATTTAATTCTACCAGTCTTCTGATGTCTGTGGCTCATCTTGACCTTTCTGAGCAGGATCCTCTGTCCACTTCTCCCCTCAATTGTATCCAATGTCGCCCTATTCCAGTCAGATAAGATCTTGGCTTCTTGTCATGTTCATCCTTTTGCTGAGTTTTATTCTGTCTTGATTCTAGATTTTCTTGCTGTGACACACTCCATCGGTGGCCTTTTGTAACCTTTTGTTCATTCTGCTTATGTGCACAGTGGACTTCCATCTATACATAGAGTGCTCCTTGAGGTGTATATTTTTGTAAACATTGGCGCTTGCCGCAATCTATCAATTATAAAGCATAAGCAACCTCACGATTACTTTGCCTCTTGCAGTTACTTGCATCTGTACACATTTAAATTACTAAATATCTCCCTCATGTATGTGGCATAAGTTTCTTCATCTTGACATCAACTTCTTCACCTTGGGCTCAAGATGTCACTTATCCATGGTATCCCCTTGGTATTTCGTCTCTTTGTCAGTATTCTCAGGTCATTATATCTTTTATATGTGCGTCTGTCTGATTTATTATGACATCACCATTCATCTTCCTTCATTATCTTCTTTGCTTCTTCAGGTATTTTATTCAAACAACCGTCATACTGTTTAGAATGTAGGTATGGCTTTTTTAATGGACACCTTGCTGTCCAGGTTTTCTTAGGTGTAAGATGATAACAGGTGCTGTCATGCTGATAGGTACTGGGCAGAGCCCATATGCTGCTCTTTGCTGATTCAACTGTTCTTCATACGTCACACACTTTAGTGTGAACTCAATAGGTAATGGGAGGGGGGCAACTGGAGTGGGCACGATACCTGACACTTCCTCTTCAGCTCTGTCGTTCTGTTTCTTTCTCCCTGCCTCTCTCTTTCTCTATCAGTCTGCTGGTGGGAGTTGCCCTGACATGTGCACTTTTATTTGGACTACCACTGCCACTGCTGACAGCAGTAGAACCATAGAAAAGCACAGATATCTTGAATGGGGAAGGGGCAGTATTTGTGTTGCTGTTGCTATGGCTGTTATTCCAGGAAGGGCATTATCTATTTGTACCAAAATGCAAAGGCTGCTCGTCTATAATGGGAAACATGGCACCGACCCACCACCCATTGTGGAGGGGCCACCATAACCAGGGAAACCTTGTTTCCATTTACTTGTTCATTTCCCCGGCCTGCCTACCCAATGGACGTTGTGTTCCCCAGCCTTGTGTGGCCCATTGGGGATGCAAGGCAAGGGCGTTGTGTTCCCCAGCCTTGCATGGTCCATTGGGGATGCAGGCAATGACGTTGTGTTCCCCAGCTTTGCATGGCCCTTTGGGCTGCAGGCAAGGATGTTGTGTTCCCCAGCCTTGCATGGCCCATTGGGGATGCAAGGCAGGACGTTGTGTTCCCCAGCCTTGTGTGACCCATTGGGGATGCAAGGCAAGGACGTTGTGTTTCCCAGCCTTGCATGGTCCATTGGGGATGCAGGCAAGGACGTTGTGTTCCCCAGCCTTGCATGGCCCATTGGGGATGCAGGCAGGGATGTTGTGTTCCCCAGCCTTGCATGGCCCATTGGGGATGTAGGCTGAGAAGCTGCAGTCCTAATCGTGCATGGAGGGTGCTCCTGCGCCTCGCAGCACATTTAGTTCTCCTTGTTGTACAGTGAGATGGAGGCTCTCTGGCTCCACTATGCATATCAGGAACCAGGAATCTCCCACTGCTTCCTGGTCTCTGTGTGGAGCGAGAGAGCCTGTGGCCAGGTGTGCATCCGGGAAGGAGGCATCGAGTCTGGAACTGGAGAGAAATAGGTTTGATTAAAAATTCATTTTTGTACGTGTGAAAGCGTTTGTGTGAGGATGTGTTTTTATCATTTATGTGTGTGTGCATGAAAGAGGGTGTCTGTATAAGTGCACATATGAATGAGAGTGCATTGGATTGACAGCACGTGTGAATGATAACGTAGTCAGATTTTCTTGGTGCACACGTGAATGATTGATTGAGAAACTTTATGGGAGCTGTGAGGAATTCAACCATCCACACGGGAAAAGTGCACTCGCCAGGGCTTTTTTGTTTGTTTTAAAAAGAATGAATGATGGGGCCATTCCCGCGCATTTTTTCCGTGCTCACTGCACAGCAGAAAAAATAGTCATATTATAGTGAATAGTATACCAGCGCCGCTATCCCTGTCATGTGTAGCTGACACCTGACAGCCGTGGGTACATCAAAAGCCTTTGGCCATTGGCAGCATGATTAGCATTTCAATACCCCATGGATTTGCATCTCCATTGTTACACCTTGCTGGTGGCAGTGAATACTGAAGAATAATAATTAGCAGGCCTCAGGGAAGGCCTGGGTGCAGGAATTGACAATGGAGACCGGAGACCAACACCTCTTTTTAATGCAATGTGTCAACTTGGTATTAACACCCCTCCTTGGTATGAAAGGGCAGTGAATATCCTGCCTGGAACCACTCCTTTCAGAGCAGGGAAGTATGTGAATTGGAGGAGGCAAAAGTCTGCCTGTAACCCCCTACTTAAAAGGAGGCCCATGTTGTGATCAAGCGCTGCATAGGGCTCAGTTAATTAGGGAGACACTTTGAAGTACTGCAGACCGGAAGATGGGTGGGACTTAGAGGTATATGTTGTCATCCTTCCCCTTCCTGTTAACAAGTGCACTGGTTCTGACCTGAAGCATCACTGAAGATTATTTGATGGGAACCCAGGATTGGGTCGTTAAGGTGGGCTTAGCCTACAACAATCACTGGGGCCCATTTGTCTTTAAAAGAGGGCTGAACCCCTCACTGATCAGATCATCTGAATACTTTGCAAGGAGTAAGAAAAAGGCCTCATTTAGACCCGAGCTGAAGGTACAGTCTACCTTACATCTTATGCCAGTGCAGGAAGGCTAGGAGTTCCAAGAGGGAAGCATGATCCTTCCCCTAAACATCAAACAGGGAACATAGGGAGATACCAGACTCAGAGAACCTGTCCAGCAGCTACAGAACCAGTACCGACCCAGCACACAGCATGCCCTGCTAGGTTCTGACAGCAAGCTTCCTAGGTGGGAAGTGCCTAGACAAAGGACAAGGCCATTGCCTGCTAACACCCTCCTGAGCTTTGGGCGGTCACTTTGAAAGGACACAAGCCCTCCGTAGAAGCTAAGAGAAGTGCCACACAAGCATCATCCAGCGTCCATATTTTTAAGGACAATTTCGATACAGTCAAGTCTTCGAACCGCTTCCGGCTGCACTGCTGACTATTATCATGCCGCAGTCACCAGAGCCGTCCGAGATGCCTCGACCAGCATTGCAGATCTGCCACGCAGTGCATAGACAACGATTCTTGGCCCCGATCTGTCGCACCGAACAGCCTGCATACGTCCCTCCAGGCTTGCTTGCCGAACTGCCTGCACCTAGTACCCACAGCTGCTCCCTCCACTAGTTCTATCTCACGGGCTGCAAAGTGCCCTGGACCCGTCTCGTGGATTCAGTATCTCCCCATGTTCCCTGGGAGATGTTTAGAGGAGGGATCTTGGTTCCCCCTTTGGAAATCCTGGCCTTCCTTTACTGGCGGAAGTTGTAAGGCAGACTGTACCTTCAGCCAGGGTCCAAATGAGTTGTTAGCCTTGCAAAATTTTCAGATCATCTGCCAAAAGAGGGGCTTAACCCACTTTTAAAGCCAAATGGGCTAAGTAATTGGTGTAGGTTAAGCCTACCTTAATGAACCAATCCTGGGTCCCCAACAACAATCTTCTGTTATGCGTGAGGTCATAACCAGAGTGCTTTGAAACAGGAAAGGTAAAAGGTTGAAAACATGTACCTATAATTCCCACCCATCTTCCAGTCTGTTGTGGATTAAAGGGTCTCACTGGTTAATGGAGCTCTCTGTGGTTCCTGATTAAAGGCAGGTCACCCTAGAAGTTGTGGCAAGAATAGACTTTCTGTCTCCATCAAATCACATACACATACCCTCTGAATGAATTCCCCCTGCAGGGGTTGCCTGCTGTAAATACGTGTACCAGACATGACAGCTTACTGTCATTGATACTAAGAGGCGGGAGCTGGCTTCAGGTTGACACAGATGCATATCAAAGGTGTTGGGGTTTCCTGTCTTTTGTTAGCCCTATGACCAAGCCTCTCGTGGGTCTGTTTAAATTAACTCTCATCAGTATGTGTCACTGCCAACAGCAGGGCCAACAAAGGATAGGACGGATCCATGGAGCCTTAGTTATTTAATTAGGCTGGCCATGACAGGAGGAAGGTTTTGCTTTCCCCTGTTTGAGATGCCTTTATGTACTTCTGGGTGTCACATTCCAACTACATGTGACCTGGAGGACTAAGCCTGTAGCCTGTGTCCACCCAGAGTACCTATTTCTATGGTTATGTTGTACGGTGAGCAGAGGAAAATGTGTGTGGATTATCCCCACACATTTTTCAGCGGTTGATCAATGATCAAATTCTTATAAAATTTCAAAAAAGCCCAGATGAGGGCACACCCACCCTGTGATGGCCGAATTTCTCACATAGGCCCACTACTAAAGCAGTTTTTGTTAGAAAATATGTCCTATATGTGGTCTTGGTCTAAACACTTTGTTGGACGCTAGTTCCTGCGCTATTTTTCACCGTAAGTTTCATCAACTAGTACTCTGGTCTCCCCTTTCCCATTTTACTGCACCACAGGCCTAGTAAACCCTTTATCGATCAGCCAGGTTGGCTGCTTTGTTTGGTATATTCCCCTGTAATGCTTTAATTTGAGCTCCTATGCTATTGCCATTGTTTTGGCTGAAGCTTTATCGGAATCACAGCCGTTAAGTACTGTGTTTGGTTTTTGTTTGTTTGTTACTGTCACTATATTACAGTCCCAATATTGATACACTTGTTTTGTGGCATTTTTTAAAAAAATACAATGTTTTTGGCTTCTCAAAATGTGCCAGGTTCTGAGTACAAAATATGGTACAAATGCAAACATGGGATTACACGCATGTGTTTACCACGCCTTCCTTTAAAGAGGAAATGGAGAAATGCGGTAGTATTTGCGGTTATTCCATATTTTACCACATTCTGCCAGCATCTAGTTGAGGCCCTGTGTATCCTCAGCACACGGTGCCTGGGTATCACTTTTTGATCGTTTCCTTTTCCGGTGGCCCTCGCCTGGGATTTTGGTGCTGAGATGTGACGTCATCCTCCTGCACTCGGTCGCTTTCTCGGGGAACACGTGCTCTGCAGCACCCGGGACAGCGGCAACTGTTCGGCGAGGTGGCTGACGAGTCCTGCACCAACGCTGTGCCATCGCATGATCCTGGGCGATTGTGTGCTCCTTCCCGCTCTGGACAGCAGCTGGCATGTGCCACACAAGGCCTCTCGCACGTGCCCGCGTGTAGCCCGCATCAAAGGGGTTCAGAACATTAGCAAGAGAACTGCCCGTGAGAGGCATTGCGCCCTCAGCGGCGATGGCTGTCCCTTCACGCGGCGTCTCCTCTCTGGGAGTCTGTCCAGCCACAGGCAGCGTCTCAGCCCGTCACGCCAGGCAGGCGGCCCAGCTAACAGGTGGCCCGAGGCACGGGGAGCTACACACCACGCTTTGCTCTGAAGGCCTTCCCTGCCATCTGCCACGGCCTGCGGGTCCTGGCTTTCAAGACTGCATCGTGTTGCGGAGAATAACTCGTGACAGTGCAGAGTTGCAGACAGCGGGGGGTGGAAGGGGTGGGGGTGCTGTAACTAACGTTGTATCAGGAGCCTGTCGAGACCTACATGGAAAATCGAGTTATTCATAAAGGACTCACATGGTATGTCTCTCTGGTGTGTACTCTATGTGTGAGTGAAGCAAAGGGGATTCAATGCTAGGACTTTTGAATTCCTCGTTTCTTCTGGGCGAAACCAATACTAGTAGCACCTCCATCATTGAACAGTGCAGTCACTAGAAATCAGTATTTGGGCTGCATGGGAGAAGGGAGGGGTCATGGGATACAACATGACGGGGCAGAGTGGTGGCAAATAAGGGTCAACAGGCCAAACTGGTTTAAGTATACCTATATTTTACCTATCTGGTTTAAAAAATGTGTCATTAAGCATGTTCAGAGTAGGTTTAGTGTCATACAAGTTTTGCATCTAGTAAACAGTTGCAAGCATGCCCCTGCACTCAGCAAGAGGCAGAATTATTTTACTTCAAGCTGACGTCACTGCCAGCACTGCTTCAGATAATGTGTAGTTCTAGGTGGCATTCATTAGAAGAGATATCACTTCCAGCTCAGCTTTCAGTAATAGCTGGTCACAAATAGTCTGTTTAACAGAAGAGAGATATCCCTCACAGCTGTTTCAAAAGATAGTCAGGACAGTCTGTTTAACAGAAGAGATATCCCTCACACCTGTTTCAAAAGATAGTCAAGGACAGTCTGTTTAACAGAATAGATATCCCTCACACCTGTTTCAAAAGATAGTCAAGGACACAGTCTCTCACACCTGTTTCAAAAGATAGTCAAGGACACAGTTTGTTTAACAGAAGAGATATCCCTCACACCAGTTTCAAAAGATAGCCAAGGACACAGTATGTGAAAAAGAAGAGATATCCCTCACACCTGTTTCAAAAGATAGTCAAGGACAGTCTGTTTAACAGAATAGTTATCCCTCACACCTGTTTCAAAAGATAGTCAAGGACACAGTCTGTTTAACAGAAGAGATATCCCTCACACCTGTTTCAAAAGATAGCCAAGGACACAGTCTGTGAAACAGAAGAGATATCCCTCAGACCTGTTTCAAAAGATAATCAAGGACAGTCTGTTTAACAGAATAGTTATCCCTCACACTTGTTTCAAAAGATAGTGGAGGACACAGTCTTTTTAACAGATTAAATATCACAAAAAAGGCGACACGTACAGGGGGAAAGGAGGCAATTGCTCCCGTGGTTCTTTAGCAATGGTTGCAGCAATCTCACCACTCCTCCACCCCCCACCGCCCCATTCCCCTGTAGAATTGTTCCCAGTTTTCAGTTTCTGGCTGTACACACCAGTGGCAGCTCGTGAATTTCTTAATTGTAGGGACATAAATATTTCCCCCATATATGCCATTGTGGCGTGGCGGAGCATAGCGAGAGAGCCAAACCAACTAAGAGGCTTCCCACTCAGAGATTATTTTTAAATAATTGCTTAAAATGATGCAAAAATTGGTTAATATGCCAAACATTTGCAATTGGTTTTTGAAAATTCCAATAGATGCAAGTCATCAACAGTACCAATGATAATTTTGCCACCACATTTTTTGGTTTTGTTTACAATATATGCCAGTATAAAAGCATTTTCACGCTGGCTGCGCCCATACATTTCCATGCTGGCTGTGCCAATATATATCAGTATTCCCATTTAAGCACATATTCATGTTTGCTTTACGCATGAAGACAAAGACAGTAATGATACTACAAGAAATCATGTCCATGCTTGAATATGTCAGTATCCACACGCAAGCACATAATCCAGTTGGCTTTACCATTAAATGCCCTGCCATAGTATGAAAATGTGTCCAAACTGGCTGCATTAAAATGGCATTCGAACTAATACAACATATCATGCTTAAATTATCAAAGATACCCAATATAAAATGTCATGCAACAAAATGGCTAGACTAGCTGCACCAAAATGCCAGACTAGCCATACAATAACACTTATCCTGCTTACTTTATCAAAGATGCCCAATATAAAATATCATGCCACAGAAATAAATGGCTAAACTTGGTTCATTCAAATGCCAGTTTAGCAACGTAATAACACTTGCCATGCATTCTTTACCATAGATGCCCAATAAAAAATTCTGTGCATGCCCTCTGGGTTCACCAGCATCTCACACTCACACAATGTGGTTACGTATACATGTGAGGTGCTGAGGGGCCCAAGGAGTAGACATGGTATATTTTATTGGACATCTATCATAGATGGGCAGTAAAAAAAAATAATAACATTCATGCCCCCCTGGGCATCCCCAGCACCTCACACAGGGAGCTGATTTGGGCTGATGCACAGCCCCCCTCTGGCCAAAATAGTGAACACACATTCACACAACCTTCACACGCACCATGCAGTCGCTCATTCACATGCACACACATCATACACTCACTAAGTACACACAACATAAGCATACACACATACATGCACATATTTAAACGAACATACCTTCTGCTTCTGAGTGGCATGAACAGCAAGCAGGAAGCAAAGAGCACTTCCTGGCTCATGCACATGCATGCAAGAGCTGGAGCACTGCTCATGAACTGGCCCCCTCTGTTTGTAGAGGCATAATAGCGCATCCCATCGCACATACAAACATGCAGTTCCGCATCTAGCATCCCCAATGGGCCATGCAATATTGGGGAAGCAAAACACCCCTGGCTTTGCATGGCTCATTGGAATGCAGTGGCATGCATTGCATATGAGGCTGTACTTGACATATGATTGCAGCACTCGCGCATGAGGGTCTGCATCTGGAAGACTGCACCTGAGATGTGCTGGTTAAGTGATGCAAACAAGGTATTCATTTCCGCTTCTGGGGCCTTTCTGGGTGCCCTGTGCATGCAGTGGCAGGATTTGGTAATGTGAGGTTGCACCGCGGTGTCTTAGCTGAAATTGGATGGCACGTTGTTGACTCCTGCTCCAGTGAAATCATCTACCTCCTTCCCCCCGGCCCCATTTGCTTATTCCCTAATCTCTTTACGCCATTACCTCAGGGCCCAGCAATGCGTCCCCTCCACAGACACATCTGTTAGGACAAAGCTCCTGTACATCTGGAAAATAGGACCTCGAAGTATAAGAGAACTTGATCGCCACCTTCATCATCAGTTGACTGCATTATTACTCCATTCTCCTCCTGGGGATTACTCCTATTCCTCCATCCCTAACAACAAACTTACTGAAGGTTGGGGTTTGCACCCTCTATGACCCCCCGCAACCCTTTATGTCATCTTCGCGACGCGTGGTTGTCAATGTGCCATTGACTGGTCTTCAAATTCCTCCTCCTGGTCTTTGAAGCTGTCTATGGACTGCCCCTCCTCCCTCATCAGCTGCTACTCTCCTTCACTTACACTAGGCCACCAATCCCACTTAATATATATGTTAACTGCCCACCCTGCGATGCCTTCCTTTTCTTTCCCTTTACACTCCTTAGCAATATAAGCACCGGATCTTCCCATCCCAGAATTCAACACTTTGGCACAGACCAGGTATTTAAACAGGGCCTAAAAACACCTCCTATTGTAGTAAGGCATACCCATGCTGCCATATGCCATCAACCCCCACCTTGCCAGCTCCCTACATCCCGCTTCCACTAGTCTATCGCTGTAAACATTACACACAGCTGTGAATAGCTATGAACAGTCCATCTGGTTGTCAGTGCTGACCCCACTCAATCACCCAAACTGTCTGCTCCCTCTCCTGCTCCTCTCTCCAGAAAAATGTGTACCTTTAAAACGGTGAAGCACAGAAACATGACAATGGACTGGTCTGTGTTGTCCATATTGTAGAGTATAATTCATATTACATACTGTGGTCTTACTCCACATCCAAAGCACAGCACTCATGTGTGATGCAGCTGTACAGGTGACACTGCAACTTACATATGTTAAGAATGAAGTAAATGAGACAGTAACTGGCATTAGACCTGCTCTCTAGCCTTGATTCTAACCTTTCCTCTGTCCTCATCTTACTTGATCTCTATTCTGCTCTTGATAAGGTCAACCATACCACCCATACCATCCTGCTCAGTCGCCACTGTGATAACCTGGGTATCACTGATTAGGCCCTGGCCTGGCTGACCTCCTTTCTCACTGCTCAACCCTCTTGGGTCCAACTTACCCCCAACATAGCTGCTCTCTCTGCTCCCACTTTCAGTGCTATGTGGATGATACTCGTTTTCAGGCTCCCTTCTGTCACCTCTTCTGCTTCGGTCGTCTCTGACTGTCTGTCTGCTATCCAGGTGTGGTGTGCCGCCAACTACCTCTGCCTTAATGCCAGTAAGACAGAGATCCTCCTCATTGGCAAACCTGCACCTTCTTTTCCTCTCACTCTCTGGTAAACCACTCTGGGCCCTCTTCCTGGTTCTACCTGTGAGGCTAAGAACCTTGGGATCATCTTCAATTCAACACTCTCCTTCTCTCCTCACATCTCTGATATCTCTAAGAGGTCACACTACCAGCTGCACCTCCTCAGTGGTATTCTTCCATTCCTCACTTTCCCCCAGATGTTCACTTTCTCCACAGCTCTGGTTCTCTCTAGGCTGGACTATTGTAACAGCCTCTTTCTAAATCTTCCTGCCTCTACTCTCCATTCCCTACAACTTATCCAGAACAGGTCTGCAAAACGTTTCCTTGGCATCAAGCTCAGGGATCGTATCTATCCAGCTCTGAAATCTCTTCATTGGCTCCAATTTGCGGCAAGGATCAAGTTCAAGACCCTCTACATCGTCTACAAGGCTTTCTGGGGCCTGGGATCGCACTACCTCCAACTCTCCCGTCCTAAACATCTCCTTTCTCGGCTCTCTGCTCATCCATCTCCAACTCTCTGAGGGTCAGTTGGTTTTCCAAGCAGAGAGTTGGGGACAGATCTCTATCTTCGGCTGGGGCCTCCCGCT
The DNA here is from genome assembly GCF_040938575.1 of Ambystoma mexicanum. NCBI lineage: Eukaryota > Metazoa > Chordata > Amphibia > Caudata > Ambystomatidae > Ambystoma > Ambystoma mexicanum. Next base: position 1,612,651,689 of record NC_090937.1, read on the forward strand.
GGCACAGCTTCCCTGCCTCTCTCAAACTTGAGCAGAGGACCTCTGGTTCCAGAAGCAACTCAAGACCTTCCTCTTTGCTTTCGCTTTTTCTCATCCTCTCCCCTGCCGATGTCCCGACTGCTCCACTCACTGGTCACCTGGCCACCCCCTGAACTTGGTCCCAGGTCCCTGCATGTCCAGTTGCACCTCGCACTGCTTCTTGTCTCCCCCAGCACTTGTGGTCTGTATCTGCCACCCTACAGTCCCTTATCTCTGCACTTATGAGCCACCCGTTGGCTGCACTTTCTGTTTTACCTGCATTGAGCCACCCACTGGCTGCACATTTGAGTTACCTGCACTTCTCCCTCTGCCCACCCATCCCCCTTGAACTTCTCCCTTTCACTTATATGCACTTCCGCAATCTCAATGATTATATATATCGTATATGGAGCTTGCATTTGGCATATAATGGCAATACTATGCAAGACCCTAAATTACACCATTACATATCATGGCCCTCCCTGCCATATTAGTCACTTACTGGCATTAGAGGGATTTGTTGTGGAATTTGAGGCTGCACTTACTTTGCATGCCATGTCAGACTGTGCATTGCACACCATGACCCCATCATACCCATTGCATTTGTGCGGCTGCTGGGGCTACATTTGCCATATGGCAGCACATGGTCATGGTAGCCTGCGACTTAGATATTGTGCCTATGCCAGCGATATGCAACCTCAACTGACTTAAGATGGCATTTATGAAGAACTGGAGGTTGCACTTGGAAGATTATAGTAGCTCCTGTGGTTGCTGGGCTGCACGTTCCATATTGTTACTACACCTTGAACACCTGATCTACCACTTGTAAGTTGATTCTAGCTCTGACAGGGTGTTGGAACCGTGGGGTGCTTAGGGCACTCCCCACAAATGAACTGATAACTGACTACTCTGTGTCAAAATTCCTTCCCATTTTCTTTGTGCCAATTACTCTTCCTAAAATGCTAAAAGAATTGAGCATAACATCACCTGTTTAATGTGAACCTCACACGACCATCGTCATGCTTTCTGGAAGCCTGTTCAGGATCACATCTGCTCAAACTAACTATGCCAGGTAAGCTCAGGTTCCTCTAAAGCGTTAATGAATTGAAGGCTATTGACCCTGAAGAAGTTTGTGTTTATACTCGTGCACAGCCGAAACATGCATGTCAATCGCTTTCCAATCATTACTGTGACGGCAGATACCTCACATTTATTCATTCTCTATGAGGGTTGCAGTTCTGTTTCTTTACTGGTTCTTCATTTGTTTTGTTAATTTAACCCCTCTTTTAACATGTGCTTTCGTAAGATTCTGCCTTAATGTGATTGTTTCATTGTTTTTAGCATATCGATTATCGTTAATTACTCCTTTCAAATTGTATCTGGATTGAATGCATTTTCTTTACAATGTTTCGTGTTTTACTAATAATTGGCAAGTTCAATGTCCTTTTGTTCTCAGCACTTGTAAATGTGCTTAATTACAGACTTAGATAAAATAGTTTCAATGAAATTTGGAGAAATATCAGTTCCTAAATAGGCACCACTCATTCTTGTATATATGCCTATATCACACATATGATGCACAAGCAAGACAACACAGAGCAACACAGGTTCGATCCCCGGGTCCGCACGTAGAAACCTCTGGGTATTAAGCGCGTTATAAATAACCTACCATATCATATCATAAAGGACTGGGGCATGTTAGGCTGCCCATACAGCGAGAGCACCTAGACGTGTGAAGCTTTGCTGGCCATGCCGTCTGAACTGTTATGTCTATTGTGTCAGTGTCTGTGTCCCGATAGGCGCAGGCAGTCGGCGCATTATAAATAAATAAATAAATAAATAAATAAATAAATACATAAATGTGACTATACGCTATATATCTGGGATATTAACTGCCGTTGAATGGCATAGACGGCTCCTGCACACATGGCACCATGCCTTGCAGATGGCATTCCTGAAGCCCTTGAGTCTGAACTCGCCATATGAGGGCAGCAAGTCGGCATGTGAGAATGGACATTGCATGTGGTGACTGTCTTAAACATTTCCTGGCAGGAATGGCATGGAAAGCTTCACTTGGCATATGAGGCCAGCACCTGCACATATAAGACTGCCCCTTACTCATGGTGACTATATCGGGGTGCTTTACCTGGCCGTGGGTGGTATTTCCGAGGAATTGAAGGCTCTTCGTGGCATATGAATGGTGCAACAAGGTGTGTGCCAAGCTGTGCCTTACATAATATGACTTTACCAGACAGTGCAGGCTATAGTAAGGTCAAGGTGCCAGTTTGTGTACATGTGGGGCATGCTTGCCATACCTGAGTATGTGGGGCTGCATATGATGTCAACAATGGTGTGTTATTCTACTAAAGCCATTAATACCCTGTGAGGTTTGTGACTGACCATGTGTGGATAAGATTTGAAGGCAGTTTCCAAGAGCCTTGGCGTTTCTCTTGGGTGTGCCCTTGCTTGTCATGTCACCACCCAGGCAGCAAACTAGATTAAATATGTTCGGTAACTAAAATAACATCATGTCTGCTTTTACTATTTTTTATTTTCTTAATCTTTAGCATATTATTATGCATTTGTTTGTATCTGCAACGTCATTTCCTGTGGGAAAAAGTCATTGACATTCCTTCCAATGGCTGTGTCAGTGTCAAACATCAAGTGATGTTACTTCCTGTGATGTCAGAGAGTGTGTGATGTCACTTCCGCAACTCCTAGTTCTCCAAGTTACTTAGCGCCAAGAAAACCACATGCTTTATAAGTGGCGCAGGACAATCCCCACGGCTTACATAACGCCATGACTCTGCAGGAAAAGTGTGGGAGCTCGTGCGAGCGGGGGCGCTCACACATGTCAGGTGACGACGCGGGACACATGGTGATTTCCGAGCTCTCGCTGCATGTTAAGACACACTACGCCAAACATAGCTCCTTGAGAGTGGTGGGAGGACAGAGGTGGCGATCAGGGAGGGAGGGGTTGGGTGGGGGCGGGGGGCTTTCGGGAAGTCACATCCTAAGTAAACAGCTACTGATGTGTCTTCTGTTTGTTTTGGCAGGGGATAGATTTGGAATTTCCTTTGCTCTCCTTATGTTCATCTGCTCGCAGTGAGTGAGTAAGCCAGCGTGGCAGCCTGTGGGGGTGGGAGGGGGGATTGGCAGGGGGGCGTGTGGGGAGTGACACCGGCCAGCCCCCTTCACCCCCCCCCCAACCTACATCTGCAAAGCTGTTGGTGGAGCAGGAGGGAAGAAGACACATTATTGTGATTAGTCAGTGGGCAAATCAAACTGATTAATCTTGTTCCCCGTGGACTTTCCAGCAAGACATGATAAGCAAGCATTGTCAAAGCCAATAGAACGGGCTCATTTCAAGTCAACACTCTTCATACAACATCTCTTCACTAATTATCTCTGCTAATTATTGGACTGTTGCTTTAAATACAATTTACTATTTGCACTCAAAGCTATGAGGGCCATTCAACTTACAGAGCTTGAAAGCCATAGCAAATGGCGGGAGGCGCTATGCAATTATCAAATAGCATAACGTGCTGTAAAATGCATAGGTGAGTGTGTCGGTGGAGACTATGCAGATGGTTTGGGATGTCTTTTGTGTGCGTGTCTGGGTTTGTGGGTGTACGATTTGTGCATGCGTGGTTGCAGGAGTGAGCAATGCACGTACGCTGGAGTGTTGTGTAAAAGGGGGTATATGTTTTGCATGGTAAGAATGGCACCATGTGACCAGGTAATACCATCATATTGCCAGTTACTAGGCACATGTGCAGCTCGGTCCCACCTCAGGCATTACAGCATTAGTGTAAGCCATCTCGCAAAAACCCTCACCGCTCATGGCCCGGACTTTACTCAACTCCCCCTGGGAGTGAAGAGGCGAGACTTATGTTCTTCTGCAAGATTAAGCCCAGCACACAAAAAGCAGCTCAGTGCTCACCCATCCCACTCAGTTTGACTTGCCTGTAGACAGGGGAGTTGCTAGGTCTGGAAAAGACCCGGGGCTAAGCTGATGTCGGAACTGTTGGGACTGGGGGCTAGCTAGTCTTTTGGCTGTAGCTCCTGAGAATCTATCCGGGGCTACAACCAAAAGATCAAGGGCTATAGCCCCCTTAACCCCCCCCCCTAGCAACGCCCCTGCCTGTAGAACATCAAGTATAAAAAAGCAACACGTGTTGCTGCCCATCCAAGAAGGGGAGAATCTGAGACCGAACCAACAAATCAAAGGTACAGCCGAGGATTCAGCTCAAATCCAACAGACTCACAGCAATCAGGGTACAGCTATGAGGCTTCCTTCTACCTCTCTTCACATTACTAGGCCTAGGTGCTGGCATCCGTAACCAATGGTCCAGCCATGTTGAGGTCAGGCATACGCGTAGTGTGGGATGAAGAGAACAGGATAGTAGAAGCGTGCAAAGAGGCAAAGAGAACCATCAGGAGTAACCATTCAGAAGTACCAGGGTGGCGGGTGAAAAAGAGCAGATGGGTGGGTGGAAGATCACAAATATGGAAATATGTTTATGGTGAGAGGATGGAAGTGATCGGTATGGAAGACAATGAGATTGGAAGAAGAGCGTGAGGGGAGGATGGACAGAATGAGGTGGAAGACCATGAGATTGGAAGAAGAGAAATAGGGATGGATGGAAGAGAAGGAGGTGGAAGACCATGAGATTGAAATAAGCGAAATGGGGAAGGATGGATTAGAATGAGATGGAAAACCATGACATTGAAATAAGAGAGATGGGGAAGGATGGATTAGAATGAGATGGAAGACCATGAGATTAAAATAAGAGAAATGGGGAAGGATGGTAATGTTGCCCTCGTCTCGCTATTCATCTAGAAACAGAGCCATGTCCTTGCCTTTCTGTTCACTTGGACACAAACTTCTACCCTCACCATTCACTCTTCAAGTGGACACAGACCTCTGCCCTCACCTCAATCTTCACCTGCCAGACACAGAGTTCTGGCCTCACCTCTCTCTTGACAGGGAACTGAATTCTGATCTCACCTTCTGCCCTCATCTCTAAGACTTTTACACAAAGCCCTGAGCGCATCTCACTCTTCACCAGGTCACCGAAGTCTGCCCTCACCTTCTGCCCACACCTATGGCACTTGGATAAAGAGATCTGCCCTTCCAGCTCTGTTCACCTGGACATATACTTCTGCTCTGCTCTCACCGCCGTCACTTTTACACAGAGCTCTGCTCTCACCTCCCTGTACACCGGGGCACGTATGTCTTGTCTCGCCTTTTGCCCTCACATCTGTCACCTGGACACCGATCTCTGCCCTCACGTCTCTCTTCACCAGACCACATAATTCTTCCCTCACCCCTGTCACTTTTACACAGAGCTCTGCCCTCATCTCTTTGTTCACTTGGACACATAGTTTGCTCCTCACCTTATGCCACCTGGACACAGAGCTCTGCCCTCACCCCTCTCTTCACCAGACCCCAGAATTCTGCCCTCACCTCTGTAACTTTTACACAGAGCTCTGCCCTCACCTCTTTGTTCACCTGGACACATAATTGTGCCCTCACCTCTGTTCACCTAGACACATAGTTTGAACCTCACCTTCTGTCCTGGCCTCTCTACCACCTGGACACAGAGCTCTGCCCTGGCCCCTCTCTTCACCAGGCCGCAGAATTCTGCCCTCGGCCACAGCTCACTTTTCACCAGGGGTCCTCAGAGCACGGTCAGCACGTATGTGGGCGCCTGGGCTTTTTGGCCCTGATAAGAGACAGACTCGTTTTAATTAGAAGGAAAGGCAGAAGGACTTGTCGCGGGGAGAGCGCCTCCTTCCTTCCTCTGTGCGCCCAGAGCTGCGCCGTGATTGATGTGGAAAGGACGTGCTATTGCCGTGAACCTCAGCCGTGTCTGGACACGAGCGGGTTTCAGATCTATAAAAAATCCATTTAACTACCGTCAGAAAAAGGATGAAAAACAGAGTATGACGGAGTTATCAAAGGCGGGACGTCTCAGCATCCCGCGGTGGGGGACGGCGGGGGACGGCTGTTTTTAGCCCACACTGAAAGGGAGATGTCAGCCTTTGTAAGTCAGCAAGGTGCTCAGGCAGAAAGAGAAAGGGACGAGGAATGTCTCCCACCCAAACGGAGAGCGACCACTGGAGAGTGGGCTAGAGAGTGGGGGGCACTGGATCGGGGATGGTGTAAGGGTTGGTGGTAGCAGGAGTCACCACCACTCAAGGGTGGTAGAACTGGGGGTTGGGCGAGAGTGTCAGTGATGATGGATTGGTGGGTAGCCATGGGGATGCCATGAGCGTGGCATCTGCGGCTGGGGACCCCAGCCCCGGGGGAAGGGTCCAGTGGAGGGTGTGTGCTGGCAGCTTTGGTGCTTGTTCGGTGGGTATCCATGGAAGTGCTATGAAGGTGGCCTCTATGGCTAAGCACCCCCACCCAAGGGAGCGAGTCCAGTGCGGGTGAGCGAGAGTGGTGGTGGCGGTGCAGGATCTGTTCATGTCCATCAAAATGTTATAAGGATGGCCTCTATGGATAAGCACCCCCACCCAAGGGAGCGAGTCCAGTGCAGGTGAGCGAGAGTGGTGGTGGCGGTGCAGGATCTGTGCATGTCCATCAAAATGCTATAAAGATAGCCTCTATGACTAAGCACCCACACCCAAGGGAGCGAGTCCAGTAAGGGTGAGCGAGAGTGGTGGTGGTGGTGCAGGATCTGTGCATGGCCATCAAAATGCTATAAAGGGACCAGAGCCACATCAGTGGCTTTGACTAGACTGCTATAGGGACCAGAACCACATCAGTGGCCTTAACTAGGCAGCTGGCAACATCACCATTACCCTCTCTGTTACGGCCACTGTGTCATTGCCAGCCCCTGCGGGCACTCCTATCGCCACTTCTTCAACCTCAAACGCTACCACCTCCACTGTTTATCCAACCACAGATAGCATCATTTCTACACCAACCACAGCTTGTAGCAACCATTGAACTACAGCTGTCAGCTGCTAGGCTTCAGTGCCAAGGTGCCGAGGAGTGCTGCCACTATGACTGCCCCCATTGCCACCAGCTGCTTCTTATGCATGCCACACACCAAGTGGATATGCATCCTTTGGATGCGGTGCCGCTTTGGTGATCTACAAATTTGACCGGTTATACCTGGAAATCAAGTTCACACCCCTGCCTCGCGACCCACACACAGATGATGACGATGACCCTGGCACTTCAGCGGACACCACCATTCTTGGTGCTGGGGATGATGCCATTGCCAGGGGCTGTGTCAATTCATCAGGCCTTTGGTGAGTGCTATGGTTACATTGCTGTATGGACCGCTGCACTGCCAGCCTGCCATTTGGTCAAAGTCAGTCTTGCCATGGATCAGGTGCAGGTTGGGGGAGGGGGCTGCTTCAAGATACAAGGAGTCAGCAGCCACAGCGAAGATGAAGAGGAAGGGTAGCAGCTCCTGTGCCGGTGCGTGTATCAGCTGGCACTCAAGCATTGTACAGGTGAAGCACCCATGGCTTGGGACTACTAGAAAGTGATTATTTGCAGTGTTTAACAACTCATCCTGTGTAGCTTTGATGAATGAATAAAGGGAAATGTATGTTATTTAACTCTGCCAGGCGTCACATCTGCCTTACTCTGATAGGGTTTGTCTATGAGACATTCGTTTAGCAGAGTGTGATGGGGTGTATTTATGATTAGCTGTTTGTTTAGCAGAGTGTGATAGATGTATCTATGATTGGCTGTTTGTTTAGCAGAGTGTGATAGGTGAATCTATAGTACATTTAGCAGACTGCCTTGGTTATTGCTATGCTTTTCTCTCTGTCCGAAATGGATGTTCTGAATGGACCGTGCATACTGCAGCCTTCTCCAAGGACTCACAGGTACTAAATTGATTATTGATATGTATGCCTCTTTAAGAAATTATGAATTGGAAAAGGGATTACTTATTTGAGGTATGTTCTCCTTTCCTGGTGATAGGAATTGCAAATAATACCCATCATAGATCCAACATTGATAACATTTAATAGATAATAAAGGAACACCATAATACATCAATGATGATAGGTCAGTGATCTAAAATCTGACTGGCCGTTGAAATCCTCAGAATATTGAGGGGTTGTTGGAGAAATTGGTTCCAAGGAACGAAAAAAGATACACGTTTTAAAGTCATTAGATAAAAAGAAGGCACCTATCCTTTGAGAGTAGTTTCCAGAAATAGATGCTGGGTGAGTTTCAGACACACACGTTCTACTGGTTCTAGATTCAGCCACTGGTGCAGTCATAGAGGGAGAAACACAATCATGAAGGAACATAATCAGGGGTGGCAGGCTGGATAGGGGTCAAGAGGACGGAGTGAGATCTGGATATCCTTGCGAAAGAGGACAGAGTGAGATTTGGATATCTTTACGAAAGAGGACGGAGTGAGATCTGAATATCCTTGCGAAAGAGGATGGAGTGAGATCTGAATATCTTGGGGAAAGAGGACGGAGTGAGATAGGGATATCCTGTTGAAAGAGGACAGAGTGAGATCTGGATATCCTGGGGAAAGAGGACGGAGTGAGATCTGGATATCTTTACGAAAGAGACGGAGTGAGATCTGAATATCCTGTTGAAAGAGGATGGAGTGAGATCTGGATATCCTGGGGAAAGAGGACGGAGTGAGAGCTGGATATCCTGGCGAAAGAGGACGGAGTGAGAGCTGGATATCCTGGTGAAAGAGGACGGAGTGAGATCTGGATATCCTGGGTAAAGAGGACAGAGTGAGATGTGGATATCCTGGTGAAAGGGGATGGAGTGAGATCTGGATATCCTGGTTTAAGAGGACGGAGTGAGATCTGGATATCCTGGGTAAAGAGGACAGAGTGAGATGTGGATATCCTGGTGAAAGAGGATGGAGTGAGATCTGGATATCCTGGGTAAAGAGGACAGAGTGAGATGTGGATATCCTGGTGAAAGAGGATGGAGTGAGATCTGGATATCCTGGTTTAAGAGGACAGAGTGAGATCTGAATATCCTGGGGATAGAGGACGGAGTGAGATCTGAATATCCTGGGGAAAGACGATGGAGTGAGATCTGGATTTCCTAGGGAAAGAGGACGGAGTGAGATCTGGATATCCTGTGGAAAGAGTACGGAGTGAGATCTGGACATCCTGTGGAAAGAGGACGGAGTGAGATCTGGATATCCTGGGGAAAGAAGACGGAGTGAGATCGGGATATCCTAGGGAAAGAGGACGAGGTGAGATCTGGATATCCTGGCGAAAGAGGACGTTTGTGTACAACTTGAGAAGCCAGTATGGAACGGAAGCATGTGAAAGAACTTGCATGCATGAACCTTTCCAGAGGGCTCAATTTCTCGGTTTATCCTTGACCAAAGCTCTGCAATCAGGGTCTCAGCCTAACAAAATGCTACATGCATGGTATTTTTTATTTATTTATTTTGCATTTTTAAAGCGCTCACACAGCCCGCGGGCATCGAGGCGCTGTTACATGATTGTTGATTTTTTGGTTGCATAATTGTTTTTGTTAATCTTAGTTGCGTATTTATAACACGCTTAAACACCCAGAGGTTTCTAAGCGTGGACCAAGGGATCAAACCTGTGTTGCTTCGTGTCGTCTTGCTTTCAAGGCGCGCACGTTGCCATTAAGCTATCCTCCCGGGAATTGGCCATGCATGGCTTCCCTGATCCAGCTGATCGCCAATGAGAGAGTAAGAATGCCATTTAGCATTGTACCCAGCCACATGAAAATCAAGAGAAATAAGAGCAGATCACGTGGACAAGTAGGGATTTCTCTAGTATTCATCAACGGTCTGTGTAGCCTAATGTGGACATGTGGGACTCACCAAGGCTAATCAAGACTCTCAGTATACACATTTTATGCTGAAAAGGGCTGCAGGTTACTTTGATGACCAACAAAAAAACTGCACTGGTGTCCACGCATTTAGGAATTCCCAAAAGGCCCTATTACACAGGGGACAGTGAGAGGCAAGGTCCAGTGCTTTGGGAAGGTAGATGTGGTCAACAAACCATAAGGTGTTGATATGTTCAATCAAAAGTAAAAAAACAAGATCACACTAGGTACAGTCAGCTTAAAGGTGTTTCAGGTAGAGGACAATAAAATTCATATATGATTGAACATTTTCAGGGGAGGCTCGTCCAACCTGCCACCCATTATGAAGCAGCCAGAAGCAAGCCAGCCCAGTGAAAACACTCATCTCTCCCTCATCTGTAACAAGCAGACAATGGCGTGCTCCTAGGCTGGCCTCGTTGTCACTAGGCCTGCAGCATGGGCATACCCAGTGGCCATGCAAGGCCAGGGGCACCTTTCTTCCCAGGTCTTACATGGGTCATTGGATATGAAGGCTGGGGTATTGAAGGGTGAAATCAGGTACTCCAATGACTCACCAGGCATTAGTGTGGTGTAGGCTGTGCAGGCCCGACTTTGAATTTCAGGAACCAGGATGATCACTCTGCTTCCTGTCTGCAAGACGTGAAATGACAGCAGTGTGAATGCTGTAGCGTATAGGTGCACATGTCAGTGAATGCAAGAGCACTGTGTATGCTAGGAGGCATGTGTAAATGTGTGTCGGCACATGCTGTCCAGAAGCAAGCCTGATTTTGAGAGCGAGAAAATTAGTGCAGCCAGTACCGACATGTTTATCTATAGTGGCAACACTTTTTTACTAACATTATTGGAGAAATTAACATGATGAGTGCTTGTTCATCAAGGGGGAGGTTTTGCTTTGGAGAAGAGAGTTTGGATATGATTTCTTACAGTAGAAAAGCTTTATGAGGAAAACAAAAATGGTGAGAACTGTTACGTAATGGAGGTAAGGGAGTCCTTTTTGCAGGTAGTAAAAACAAGTTTCCTAACACTACCAAAGCATTTTTTACTGGCAATATGGACACAACAAGCATGTTGAGTGTTCTTAGGTAATGATGGGGGACTACATTGGTGCAGCTAGAATGACATGTTTTATTACAGTGGCTTCGCATTTATTACTGGCAAAGCCTACATGATTGTACTTACATTGACATACTGGCCTATATTGGTGCAGCTACTATGGCAAGTTTTCATGCAGTGGCATGCCAAAGTACTACTAGGATTATGGGCAAAGCCAAAATCACAAGTTTTTTTTCTAGTGTCCATACTGATCTACATTGGTAGTCAGTAGTACATGTTTTCTTACACTGTTGTTGCATTTCTGTACTAGCACTATAGGGAAAGCTAACATAATGCCCTATTTTGGTGTGGATATTATAGAATATTGTTTCCTTGGAACAGGGCATTTTCTAATGGCACTATTGGCAAAGCAAATAGGATTATGTTCCTACATGGGGTTAGTTCCTGGGATCTATTGGCAGAACACGTATGGGTGTGCTTTCTTGGAGTGTCATTAGTGCCATTACAGGTAAAGCAAATTATATTGTTATTTGGGTATTCTAGTCTATATTGGTGTACTCTGCATGGGCATGTTTTCTAAGAGCAGCATGGCATTGTTTGTCTGGCATCAATACCAATATGATATTTGTTCTTACATGGCCAAACTGCCGTACATTGTTGCAGTTATTATGACATGTTTTCATGCACAGGCATGGCATTTTTCACTGACATTATGGGCAGAGTCAACTTGAATGTTCTTCTGTGGTGCAACTAGTATGAACAAGTTCTCTGAGAGTCATGGCATGTTTTTTACTGCTGTTAATGGAAACGACAACAGGAGTATCTTCTTACGGTGGAATTCTGATGTGTATTGGTGCAGCAAGCATGGACATGTTTAGGCACAACCATCATGAAAAAGTGTCTTTTCAACAGCAGTATAATGCATCATACAAATGTATTGTAAAATGCACCTGTTCACTGTTGTTGAATTGGTATCTATTTGGGTATTTTCAGGTGTTACTCTACAACACCGTTTGTAAACTGTGTGGCTTTTTTAAAATCAATTTTTCACATAATGTGTGCTGTAAAACTCACCATTTTAAACCATTTTCTTTTGTAAACCTCGGTGGCAGAATCACCTCCTTTAGTTGGTTCTGTGGCCCCTGCTATACCTTTTCATATGTATGTTACTTATGTTATGTTCAATAATCTTATTCCATGCAATGATTGGCATTTGTGGTTTCTGGCACTTTGGCGGCTATGTAAGGCAAGGAGGGAGGGGGTACGTTAGTAGGACTGAGCGGGGAAAAAAGAGCAGGAGAGTTGTGATGTACTGTTGGCAGCATCAGTTTGGTGACACCATTCACTGAGCATAGGTGAGTTCTTCAGCTGGTAGACTCCATGCAGTGTTGGGAAAGACAATGTGTTGTTTCTATCATTGTTGCGATGGTGTTGTGACGTGCATGTGGTTTATTGTGCTGTAGAGGTATGGTTGGGTTTAATTCAAAGTTTGAGGGGTGTATGCAGAAGGGTGAGTTTTTAGTAAGGTTAGATATTGGCAGTACCTTTCCTACCCTGCTGTTCTGACTAAATGCACCCATATCCCTTCCCGTTTAGTACATTCTGGTGTGCAGCAATTGCAACCCTCGCAGGATCATTCAGCGGGGGATCTGTTCCCTGTGCCCTGCGGTCTGTCCATGTGAGAGCGGGACACCTGTCTCTCCCCTGTTTACATCTTAGGCCCTCTATCAGTGGACCAATTATGTCAGGCCCATCTCCCTCCCCTCTATTGGGATGGGCACACCCTAGGTCTCAAAACAACTCCTCCCATTCAGAGGCCTCTCTTCTCCCCTGCCCTCTACTCCGGTCCAGCCTGCTCCCCACTACATCGCAGCTGTGTGTTCACTTCATGGTGAGTGAACGTTGTTCAATCATTTACTTCACGTTCTTAGCAGAAGAGCCACGTTTTTAGAAGTTTTCTGAGTTTTAGATGGTCATTCATAGTTCATATTTCTCTGGGGAGGGAGTTCCACAATTATGCAGCTAAGCAAGCGAATGCTGATCCACCAAGTTATTTCCTTGGTATGGTTTAGGATCTCGGCGGATGTCGTCGCTCGATCTGAGTGGTCTTGTTGGCTTGTAGATGGTGATTTTCTTTTGTATGTATTATACTCCTAGGCTGTGGATTGCTTTGTGTAGTATGTAGATTGTTTTGAAGGTGATTTGTGCTTTGACTGGGAGCCAATGTAGTATCCTAATCTGTGTGATGTGGTCCCTTGGTGAGATTTTGAGAAGTACAGCAGCAGCATTTTGTATTCCTTGCAGTGTTCTCTATAAATTGTCGGCATTTCTGAGGTATAGGCTGTTGGCGTAGTCAATCCTTGACATGATGAGGGAGATAAAGGCCAGCTTTTCATGTGTGAAGGAGAGGAATGATAGCCTATTTTTGATTATATGTAGATGGAAGACACATTCCTTAATAATCATGTTTACTTCCGGTTCTAGGGTTAACTCGTCCATTAGGATTCCAATGATTTTGATGACTTTGCATCATGTGGGTGGGGTTGCAAGTTCTGTGGGCCATGGGATATACTTGTTGCTTTCTTGATTGTTGGATGTAATCATGATTTCCGTCTTGCCAGGTTGATTTTGAGGTTGTTAGTGTTTGTCCATTGGTACAGTTCTTTGAGACAGTCCATTAGCATTGTGTTCCCCTTTTGTTTACCGCCGGTTTTGCAGATGATTTGTGTATCATCCGTGTATTTGTAGCAAGTGAAGCCAAGCCTTTTGATGAGGGTGATTAGTGGCGTCATACAGATGTTGAATAGAAGCAGGGATAACGAGGATCCTTGTGGTACGCCACAGGTGGTGGCCAGCGGTGTAGATATGAATGGTTTTATCCATAATGTACCAGTTCTTTCAGACAGAACAATTTAATCCAGAGCAGCGCTGTTTTGGAAATGTTTGAATCCCCAACATTAAAATGCTCCAGCTGCCATTAAAAGAATTAGAATCAAAGATAAAGCAAATGAAACGCTGGAATCTAGTTAAAAACGGATCCGCCCAAACAGCCAATCAGAGGGAACATCATGATAAAGTTGTATTTTTCCACCCTAAATATTGCTTAAATGGTGATGATTATGTGATGGGTGTGATCTTGCAGGATTTCCTATGTCTACTCATTGACTCTTCACATGCTTAGTGAGCGGCCTGCATGGGTGTGAGCACTTATTGTGCGAAAGCCAATGCACCAATATGCGCCATGACGTCAGAGACCCTGTTTCCTGTTATAGTACAAAGGTGTTTATCGGTCCGGGTGCCAGTCAGTGGGGACCATGCACCCTAACTTTCTTTAATCTTTGAGAACTCTCCTCTCGAAATAATTGTGCGGCACAATCAAGGACAGGAAGGGCTACCAAGCTGACCAGCAGTGCAAGACCCGCTAGAGCTGTCCTCCATGACTCCATGTCACAGCCAATGACAGGACCAGGAACAGGTTGATGGTTGACAGATGCATAGGCTTCTGGAGTGTAGGAGTATGGTGAGGTGGCAAGGGTGCGTGCTAAAGTTAAGATACCTATAGTTTGCATGATTTGTGTGATGCATGTGGTGAGTAGGCCATCTGCCAGGGAACCGTGCTATTGTCCAGTTGCATGTCTGTTGGTCACGTTAAGAGTTTGACCTATCGATGTTAGTCTCGGATTGGATGGAGTTGCATGGCTTTCACAGCAGAGATCTGTGTCATTATACCAATGACCAGTCTCGGGTCATCAATCACACCCACACCTTAAACCAGTTAATTGCAGCTTAGCACGCAAGAGCATTTTAAACATCACAGCGCTGACAGTCCTTATCGATCTGGAGTGGGCAGGGCCTTTCAGCTGGATAGACTTCTTAGGACTACAGACACATGTCCTTACACCCTACTTGAGCCAGATGGAAATGGCTAGCAGTTAAGGTATGACCTGTGGCGGACCCACCTTTTGGGAAACTAGAAGAGTGGCCTGCAGGCTCTCTCCTGCATTGCGTGGGCTGGGCATGTCACAACTGACTCTTCCCCAACCCTATCTGCTTTTCCATATAAGAAGATAATTTTACCCATAGCTCATTAGGCCTCAGGGTAGGAATGGCGGGTCACATACATTTTCTGAATTATAGATATTGCTTTTTGGTGGTAACTTCTTTTTTATAACAGTTGTGGATTCTGAAAATGGATGTGCCATTTCCCAGCAAAAGGGGATTTAGCATTTGATCAATTATCCATGAATACAATGTCTATCCCAGTTGGGTGACAGCCTTCCGCTGGTGCAGGACTACCCCACCTCTTAATAACACTCTCTGATATCCCCCTGCCGTTTGGAATTTGTTTTATTCCATTGATAGTTGGCAACCATGTATTTCCCTGCAGTCTCTGCCCCCCCCACCTGCTCCCACTGCCCTCTCTCCCTCTCTTTCCCCCGATTTATATTCCTTCCCTCAGCTCTATGCATCACTGATCTGGGGCTCTCTAGAAATAGCTGCAGGGGCCTTCTCCCAGCTGCTGCAAAAACAGGAAGTGAAAGGGTGTATGGACCCTGGAAAGCGGCTTCCCGGCTCCGGCTTTACAACGGAAATGTTTTTCACGATATGGCCTGTAGTGTTTTTTAGTTTCTCTAGTCACATTTGTCATGCTCTTTCTTTAACAACAAAAGCAAGATTTCATGCTAGCAGTTGTTGTTTTTTATTTATATCTTGAAAATGTTGGTTTATTGGTTACCGTAGGCTTCCAATTCCCAATTGCTCCAAAGTGATTCTATCATGATACAGCGTACTGTAATATTAAACCTCTAAGCAATAATGTCTTTAAAGAAATGCTGCTTCCGGCGGTCAGTGTACATTGCATTGTTATAAACCAGTCTCATTGCTCTGCTTTTTCACCGACATCACAGAACTTAGTAAGTGTACTTCACTTCCTGTTTGAGGCGTTGTGCACTTCCGGTTTCAATCATGCTTTATTTTCCTGTTTCCGGAGGGCTTCATGAACTGCCTGAATGGTGTTTCAAGGCCTATTTGATTGGGCCAGTCTTTATCCTCTGTTTTGGCTGTAATTCTACTGTTTCTTTGCTGTTTTTGTTAAGACAAGAATATCCTTTTTTGGTAGCATCAGGGAGATAAATAAGGGGTTCAGGGTGCAGAAAAAAGGAAAGCAGTAGGTATGGGGATTGCACGAGAGAGAGATTTCTCTAAGGAAGGGACCGTGATTGTCTTACTTCCAAGACAAAGGCGTTGCCCCTGAGCTATCCTCCCGGCCCGATGTATGCTTACCCTAGTGCTAATTGCATTTGCAACGGTTTCTGTAATACTGACCTTGCTGAGGGTAGAGCCACCGCCCCGTAGCCCATGCTGAGTGGAGGGGAAGGAGACCTTCTTGTCGGTCTGGCACAGATACACGATGGAGAGGGCCAGAGCAGGTCATGGACCACATGGAAGAGGTGTGTACTCAGACCACTCTGACCGCAGAGTCCTGCATGTAGGAACATCCCATTCCTTATGGGGGCGTACTAGCCTCACATTATGGGCACCTGTTTGGGTGGATGGAGAGTAGCTTCTGCTAGGTGGGGCTCAGGCTTTTTGCAGGAGCGGGATTTTAGAAATACATTCTAGAGGTAGACTGGGGTGCGACACAGGAGGAGTTTGTGGACCAGTCATACAGTAGCATCTTGAAGTCTGACTTGTCTGTAATCTGGCAGTAATGCAGGTTCTGGCTTTGCTATTGTGATATAAACCGGGCAGCATGCTTTATAAAGTCAAGGTGTGGGGCAGTGTAATGCATGTCAAATTGCACCTTAATATACTTATTGAGGTACAGTACTGGTTGCAGAGCGTTCTCTGGTAAAATTGTACTTACGCCTCCAGCCCCAATACTGCAACAAAATGATGGTCCATGTGTGGATTATGGGATCAATCAATTCACATCTCTTTATTCCTATGATCATTATGCTAGAATATGCTTAATTTCAAAGAAGGCTCAGTGATCAATGTGTCCTTGCTCTGTACAGCAAACACTTGTTTCGACCTCACTGTTTTTTTTAAGGACGTTTGATGTTTACAGTCCGAATTACGCCATGGTCTTCATTAGGAAACTTACTATGATTTCCTTTTGGTCACTCTTGGATATAGTGCTTAATACAATTTGTTGGTCTTAGTTTTACAATTTCCTCTGGAATTAATTCTGGGAGGGATAATATTCCAGAAGTTTCATGTTGGCACAGTGCGGCTTCAATTATCCTGTATGGTTGTTAATTCTATTTAATGTGTTTGTAGTTCTTTAAGGTGAGCTCGGATCAGCTCATGGGTGTCCCCCTAATCAGTACATGTGTGATCAGTAAAAGGCAATGTGTTCAAGAGCTTGACCAACTTGACTCCTATAGATCCAATGACGACTCCTACTTTGCAATTTATATGGAAGACATGAAGACAGGTTGGTTGCATTCGATGGTGAGCAAAAGTCTTACAGATATTTCATAACATTCACTCTTCAAAACAAGTCATCGAAAAGAGCTTGGCACAGGGACCACAGGAAAAAAGGTGATATTTACAGTATTCTACCATTACATCACAGAATATTTCAACAAATCTCATTACATCACATTTCTTTAACATAGTTTGCTGCAATGTAGATGGAGGGTTGGGTGAGGGTATTCATTAAGGTGGGGGAATGCGGGGTGGGAGGCTGTGAGGGGTCTCCACCCTGCATTGATCTGCAGTAAAAAGTATTAGAAAGACATTTTATGTAATGGGCTTGGTGGAAATATTCTCGCAGAAATCAAGTTGATCTATATATACTTGTATACTTCTTAACAATAGCATTATCTGCCTGGAGCTTGGTCTGTGTCTCGGATGCCTTGGTGTCTATTTGATGACATGTCTAAGCCCTCTGGTTGGCAGACAGAACCTTCCTTGGATAACCATCAATGGACTCCCAACACAACCAACGTGCTGACACTCATTCCAGCCATGAAGACACTTTTTCCAAGATTGTGCTCCTAGACAAGCATGTGGTTTGTTCAGTACTAGCTATACTGTTAACATATGATGTTCCTCCCCGACATTCCCTTCTACAATCAGCCACCTCTTGGAGACATACCTCATGAGAGAGAGGGAGACAGACAGCTGGCTTGGAATACATTTGTTTAATCACTGCTTCTTACTGATGAAAAAGGAAACGTGCAGTGTCTATATGCACACACCAATGTAATCTAAGTTCACTAATACCTTAGGTAAAATGTAGAAGCACTTTGGGTGCAGGGGAGGAATGCAGACACTGACACGGGGTCTGGGGAACATACAGTAAAGAGAAAGTGTCTAACACTTGAGATACTAGCGTCCCCTGCACACCGCATAAACTGAATAACACAGTCAAAAGGTGTATAACAACTTGATCAATTTTGACTTGGTTTTACTTGATTATTTCTCAAGTTAGCATGAAAACAAAAAGTGGTAATGATGCATTATAAGTTAATTAAAGTATAAACCAAGTATATGGAGAATGCACTAGACAGTACGACCCCCTACGATTCTCGGGGTGAGACTTGATTGTGCAGTTTTTTTTTCTAAAGCTCAACGCGTTTCGGGGTATGGGCCCCTTCTTCAGGAGCAAGCAATTCTGCAAAGATCTATACAAGAAAGACCAATCAGGGTTCTATTTACTATAATGGTCACACAGTCTGACAGAGGGTAACTGTAGCGTATGGACAACATTGCAATGTTGTGCTAATAGTAAAACCATTAAACATTAAGCGTACCAACCCATTGTGTTTGTGCTTCAGAGATACATGTACATGATTGCTGTTTTGCTGTTATCTACATACAGTGCAGAGAGTTGTGCCACTTCAAGTATTTTCAATCTTTTGACAAGGAAATCATTCTATGATAGGGCCTGCATTGTCACATATCGTCTTTCCTCTAAGCATAAAGGTGAGTGATGTTTATACAGTTGACCACATTGAAATGGCATTCTATGCCCTATGGCACGCTTAGATCTCTACTCTCTCAATTAAATGGAGTAATCACTAAAGACTGATGATGTCCTATCAGGGGACTAGCCATATGTTTAAATATGGCAAGAATAAAGCTGACATTGTTGACAGGGTACCTGTAATTCCATTTGCCTGACATAGGATTTGAGATCACTGTGCACGTCGCAATTGCGTGTAGGGTAGCTCTATTTACGATGTGTGCTCATCAGGGGCACTCCCGCGGGGTGGTCCCAATGTAAACTTCAATACTGTTCCGTGGTTTCAAACCGGTAGAAGCACTCCTATGATGTAACGTCAAGATTCAAATATTAGAGGAACAGATTTACAATCAGTCTTGTTCTGACAGATGTAGATCTGACACACTCACCTAATGATTTGGATGCAAAGTCAAGTAAGGAAATAGAATTTCGGTGGAAGTCAGGGCGACGTCCTAGGATTGAAGAGTTGTCAATTTCACAGACCATCCAAACATGTGTGTTTTGTTATCCCAAGGAAATCTCTGTCCCATAAGACTTACACCTTTATTCATTTACAAGGCACACTGTGGAGTCCATTTTAAGATAATTGATGTATGCTGTGGTCATATTTTTTTGTCAGGGAACTACTACTGTGAGTACTACCAGTTTTCTTATGTCTAATATCTATTGGGTGTGACTAACATCCTCCATATCCAAACACAATGTGGCCTCATTTCTCTGTTATTCAATAATAAATATATGTTTACCATGTCTCTTATGCATCTATATGATGTCATGGGTGAACTGACATCACTTCTGTCATCCTTGGTCCACACCATACTTATCCTCACTGTGTCTGTTTAGAGTATGGATAATACAGTTGTCTGAGTGCACAATTCTTCTCATATTTGCACTATTGGACCAGAGGGCAGACACAGCCCCTAAATGGCATAGTCACCTGTCTGTCACCAGAGAGTGGGGGGAATCTACTCCTCTACATTACCCAACATATATCTTCCAGAACTCTATCACACTCTCTTCCCCACTTTCTCTCCATGTATTCTTTATCTCTGCCTGTCTCACTCTGTGTCTCTCTCAATATCTGGGCGAGAGTTGACTTATTAGGAGGCTTTCCCTAGAGCCACCCTACGGATGGTTTCAGCACAACTAGAAAAGTTCCCGGGTCACACTATATTGTAGATCTCTTGTTTGGGACTGGTAGCAGGAATAGCCAGATCCTGGACCCCAAGAAGAAGAAACAGGAAAGTGAATGAGGTAGTGGCCCTCGAGGCCCTCAAAAAACCACTTTGAGTACTAGTCTATACCGGACGCTCACGCTGATGACATGCAAGACACAAGCACATGGGCCAGGGAGCCAGGCGATGCTGTGACAGGAGTCAAGCTACGGTGGAGCACTTGTTGAACAGACGGGATCAAGTGGAGACAGCATTACCTGCAGCAGTGCCCAGATTCTGTGGATTCCCACCTATCCTTGCCTGCAATGGAACACGCACAATTGTGTTTCCTCTGCCTCCTTTTCATCCTGCCTGAACAGACATTGAGTAACTGCAAGCTTGCTCTTTCACAGCAGTTAATCTTCAAATGGCAATAAGCGATTATTATACTGCCCAGTGCTGAAAACATCCCTTTCATGGCTCAGTACCCGATCGTGTTCTCACAGCCCAGCTACCTCCCACTGAGCTTTCCAAAGAACCATAATAATCTGGCTACAAGATTTGAACGACACTAGGCTTGGTTTGTTACTAGACTAAAGCAATTGCTCTTCAAAAAGGGAAGTTATTCAGTAGCCCCTGGGAGATATTCATGGTCCAATTCTTGGTAATATGAAAGCATTCACGGCCAAAACTAGATATGGGAAAAAAGAAGCATCAGGAAACACCACACACACCAGAGCTGAAACTCGGCTTCTCATTACTACACATATATACTTTCAGATTAGTCTTTATTTATGTTATAGTGCCTAAGCCTAGGTTTCTTATCTGATCCACATGATGATGATAGGGCCAGTGAAAGAGCGAGGAATCTGAGTTCCAGTTCATGTTTCCAGTCTAAGTCTCCATGCCTCCAGTATAACCACAGTTCAGGGAGATGTTGGGATTGTGATGATGTTATTCCTTGTGGGTGGAGAGGAATTTGGGTACCAGGACAATCCTGAATGCATGCGTTGCCAGTGTGGCCTTCCGTATGTCCAATGTTCTGATAAGCGCTCCTTTTGAGGTGGTGATGAGGTACCCAAGGGTTTGCGTACAGTATCCTGCAGCGTTTGTTCTGATCTGCCAGATCATAGACCAGCTCCTGGGTCCGTTTCCATAAATGCCAAAGAGGTCAATTGTTTTAGGTGTCATGGGCGCTAATGCAGCACCAGTGGCCTGGTAAGAGACACTTTCCCTGGCCAGTTTATTATATCACACCAGGGCCTGTGGGCAAACATAGGAGCCTCTCAGCCATAATAATGCAAGGGGCAGTTGATTGAATGGTCTGGAGCATGTGAATGGCCATCAGGCCATCCTCTGCAGGATTTAAAGGAGTCAGTGTTGCTGTGGAGACCACTATGGCCCACCTGAAATATATATGGTAGCTGCAAAATGGATTGCAGAGGGTGCAATTGTCATCAGAGCCCAGTAAGCCAGAGACACCCTGTTCAACTATCCAATGTTTGCAAATCAGACTCTGGAATAGTTAATGAATAGGCGTTCAAAGTTGTATGGGAAAGAAGTGTCCTTCACAATAATCGGGAGGACTCATAACCTGACCAAGAAGCTGGAGTTGCTTCTTGGTGCAGTTAGTGCATGTGCTATGCACCGAGTTGAGGTACCTCCTGCTAGTTGGCTGTGAGGTCATAAGAAATATCCCTGAATCCACTGACAAGGTTTAGTGTTCGCTTTGAGTCGGTTTTATATGAAAGTGTTGGACCCTGAACCGGCTGAGTATCTCACAGAATAGGTGCATCCTAGGTATGATGGATCATCTGAAACAGTGCCTCTCAGAGTCTTGACAGACCTAATGATAGCTCAACAAGTGATGACGCTTTCACAGTTTTAATACATAGCACACTCCAGCCAGGGACTCCTTCCCCTAAAATGAATATGGCACACAATAAAAGCCCTTTTTTATTTTTAATAAACCACAGGTTCCTTTATTTAAGTAGGCCTCCAACCCGTCTCACACCCAACCTTCACAAACACCCTGTGTCATAATGGACTAGGAACCTGGCCGATGTGTATCACAGAACAATTAGTTTCAGATATCCTATCACAGTTTACACAGATCTTTAATGGCAAAACAGGAAAAAGAACAGTTTTTAATCAAGTGATAGCATCAAGGTTTAGCACTCCCCCCTGCAACACTCACCCCTAAACATCAGCTAACTTAATTCCTATGAATGGAAGGCAGTGGCAAGGAGTAAGGATAGAGAGAGAAAAATTGGATTTGGAATAAATCCCAACACTCCAAGACATGAAGCCAGAAAAGAAAGTGAAAACCCATTTTTGGAGCAAAACGACAGAATCAGACTTGGATTATTATTCACACGGCTTCTCACAACTGCTGTGAGACAGAATAAAGGAAATGTGTGTTGCTACACTTGAGGAGATAGGGAAGCTTAGAGACTACTAATCAGTACACAGGACATCGTGGAAATGAGTTAGGAAAATCGATTCTGGGGAGAAAGCCAATGCGAAAGCAAAAAATACAAATGGCAAATGGAAATTCGTTTTACATGGGTTTTACAATGACAGGTAGCTAAGGAAAGGGTTTAGCATTCAAAATCGGAAATTGGTTTTCAAAGACAAGGACAGAGGCACATGACAGATGGGATTCTAGGCAAAAGGGATTGCTTTCAATGGGACTACGGTTTGGGGTTTTCAATAGTACCGATGCAAATAGGAATTTGTAGGAAATGCACACAATACACAGACACATTTGTTTTTCAATGACAAGGAGACTAATCTTTTTGAAGCAATACTTTAATGACTATAGTTAATAAAAACACTGAACAAGATTGTTGATTTTGAATGGCAATGATTTTGAACATGAATTTCAATGGGGGAATCAACTGATTTATTTCAAAATGATATTGAGGACTTATACAGACAACTGAGAGATGTATCAAAGGAATACTCTAACATACACAGGCTAATACAGATTCTTCTATGGAACAGTGAATGAATTATACTGGTTATTTTGCACTTTCAATGGGTTTTTCAATGGGATTTTAATGGGATGCAATGTTACAAATGGGAAAGGGTTATGCAGTTTAGAGCTGGGGTTATTTGCTACTTATAAAATAAGCCTTGGTCTGGGATTCTGGAAAGCCAGCTGGATCTCAGTACACTCTGGACAGCCAGGCAAGAGCTCTGGTCTCTGCACTCTCCTGGATGGGATTCTCAACAGCCAGCTGGATCTCAGGATACTCTGGACAGCTAGGCAAGGTGTCTGGTCTCTGCACTCTCCTTAGTATGGATCAGCTGCCTCCTATCCGTCCTCCTTCTCCTGCCTCCGCGGATTCTTGTGTGTGTGTGTGTCTGTCTGTCCTCAACCTAGTACAGTTCCCCCGTATATAACCCAAATGACATCACTCACTTTACAATCTAGGAGGCGTACTCTATAATTACCCCTAACGTCTGATAGGACAATATACCCTTCATCTCCCCGCCACCTGACATCATTGGTTCAAGGGGAGGGAGAACCATCTGTCTGTTTGGCATTTATTACAGTTCTTTGTTTCTCAAGTCAACATTTTAGCAAAACTGAGTTTTGTTACCTAACTTCATATTTATACTAGCCACTGCCATAAGAAATAGATATGCAGTTTCAGTTAGTCATAGGGTATTAGATAAGCTGATCGCCAACTCTGTGCGAGGTAGTATGGCCCTTTGATGCATTTTCGTCCTTTTCATAAAATATATAACAGTTATAACTCTGCAAATGATTAAACATGTTCATAATCTCATTGTCCATCTTTCCAACAAATCTCATGCTTGTCACATTTTTAAATCATCCAGAAACAAATCTTTTACTGGCCATTTTGGCCTAAAAAGTCATAGGAACATGCACTTAGTCTCTAAACAACTGCCTGGAAATCACATGGAAAAATAGCAGAAAACAAAATTAATTCTTATTCTGAGTGCTGTGAAAAATGCCTAAAATGAATCAATCCTTTAATGTCAATTTGGAGGATCTGTCACATATGGGAGGGTGGCGCTTCCTCCCCCACAGTCAACTGTCTTCCCCTGGCTCAGTCGGTGACCAAAGAATTTTATTACACCCTTTGAAGTTTGTCAGTTTGTCCTTAGTAGTGTGTGCAGGAGGAACTCACACTTCCTGTTCAAACTCTACTTTCACTTGCTTTCTTTGTCCTCCCTGCTAGTACTGCCTTCAAGTCTAGCCGAGCAGGGAATTATAACACGCTCAGTCACATCACATGTCATTGCAGAATAGTTCACTTATAGGTATGACTTCCAGGGGGAGGCAAGGCTTTCAATTGAGAAGTTTCCTGCCTGAGCTAAAAAAAAAATTCTGGTATTCTGAGCCTCTTCCAAAGTGATTGAAGTCTTTTGGGTGAATACATAATATACATGACTCTAGTCAACACCCCACCCACAACATATTTCACTGACATTTTCGGTGCAAACAAAAGCTATCCTTTCACTGTGGCTTTTAAGTCACTTAACTTTATTTCACACGTGTACAAGCCGTTTTTCCACTAATGTTTGAAATGCTGTTCTGTAGGTCATAAAATTCTTTAATTTGTCCTTCTTAAGTGAGTGTGCATCTGCAGTTGGTCGATTAACACGGAGGGGTCATCCCCCTGCACAGCATCCTTTGATTTGACATGAAACAAAAGCAAAAGCCAAGGTGTTTTTTTTTAGAGCGCTGCTGTTCACATGAAAGGGAAAACAAAAGGGGTGTGGGATTGTAATGTTAAAATCCTTGCCCTTCAGGTGAATTAACAGTAAGACAAGGCCGTTTTTGTATGTGGTGCATAACCTTTTGGTATTAAGATGAAAGAAAAGCTAACGCAGGGCCATCTTGAATGCAGTGTGGCACTTCTTGTTATTCAGATGCAAGAGAAACAAACGCAGAGCCATTTTTGAATGCAGGGCATAACTTCTTGTTATTCAGATGAAAGAAAAGCAAACACAGTGCTGTTCTTTGTGAAATGTTCAAATACTTGCCACACATGCACCAGGGAAAGCAAACCACAGCCATTTTTCGTGGCAAAGTTTCAGTGCGTTATTTTAGGTGACAAGGATTTCTGCTTAGGGCCTGTAAATGCACCCCACAGTGCCCATACATATGTTAGATCTGCCAGGCTTGTTTTGGTAATAGTACCATTTTAAGGTTTACATGAATTAAACCTTTGTGGAGAGAATGTGGGTGCGGTACACATTGTTCACAGCCTACCACCTCCAGAACGGATGTGGGGTGCCTCACCCACACATTGATAAGCATGAAGAGACCTTCTGAGTGGGCACTGAGGAGGAGGTGGGGTATCCTCCTGCCATGCTTGTCCTTTGGCTTTCTAAACATTACTCAAAAGCAGGGCACATGTTTTGTCCCTTTGAATTGCTCTTTGATCACTGTGTGCGTAAATGTCTCAATGGCTCAAATGCTGGTAATGGACTGCAGAATGCACTGGGCCTTTCGGCAAAGACATTAAAGGTCATGTCTTAGCTTGACAACAATGCAGCATGAACCCAAGATGCCCTCCTCCCCCTTCACAGCATATATGTGACCCCTGGCATACTCCACCTAGAAGAAGTATGAAAACTGTGATGCCCGGAGGACTTTGCAGCCAAAGAATTATATTTTCCATTTCCAGCACCACTTCCCCATATGTCCACAGAGCCATCTCCCTCAGCTCTGAATCTGCTTTCCCGCAGACCTTGAGAGCTTCTTAAGGAAATCCTCATATATACTGTGGCAGTGGGTGTGGTCCTCACATCCCTCAATACTTTATTGGAAGCACCACCTCTTGCGCTAGAACTGTACATTTTCTCATGAAACCCAGGTACAGCATCAGGGCCTTTCAATGTTTTCATGTGAAAGGGTCCCAGGCCTCAGGTGGGGGGGGGGCAGTAACTGCCTCCATATTCGTAGTAGGCTGTCTTATGACACAGTAATAAGCGCTTGTCATTCGGCCCTTGAAACATGCTGCTTTGCAGCGTGCACGTTACAAGTTGAATTTGCTGGAGCGCTTCAGTGTGTCTCCTACATGGGGAATCTGTGTTAGCGTTTCCCTCTGGTTTCTCAGCATTAGCATCTTCATGAAAAATAATTAGTTGCTTCTCAGAGGAAGTTTAGTGTTTCCACTCATTGCTGTTTGCCCGTCCCGTTATAATTGGTGGCTATTAAGCCCCTGGCTGTATTTCTTTGTCTCCATTGTAATGCATGGATCCCGCAGGTGCCGCAAAGTGATTTCCCCTCTTAGAAAATGAAGGCCCCCAACCATCATTTTGAAATCGGCCCTGACAATATGTGGAACCTCTTCAGCCTCCCCTAATGCAACCACTTTGAAGAAGCCAGGCCTCAGCCCGGCAACTCAAATAACTTCAGAATTGTAGCCAACTGCTGCTTCATTACCAAAGTTATTCAGAGTGCAACCTACCTGCAGTCAATGGAGTTCTCAGAAGCCAACACTGTGTGTGAGGAAATCAACCATATGCAAAGTGGGTGTGTGCATGCATCAGCTTTTTTTAACCATTCGTGCCCCCACTAATTGCAACCGATTGCACCGCTGACTGTTGTCATTCCGCAGTCCCTAAATCCATTCGAGACACCCCGATGAACTCATACAGCAGAAGGTACATTGTGGTTCTGGCCTCCTGGCCCTTCTCGATGGCCCTGTGTAACATTTTACGACCCATTGCTCCCTTTGTGCTGAAACCAAGTATCATTGAACGATTTTGATTATTTACTATACTGACTACCCTACTGTCAGTTTCCGGAGTGCATCCCTTTTCCTTCTTTGGCATTGTCTGTCCTCTGCATTCATGTACAACGTGGGTTGTATTTTGTAGTGTGCTAGAACTGTCAGTTGTAATAACAATAAAGTAGATATTGTTATACAAGCTTGACTGGACAGTCCCTGGACAGTCCCTTTTATCATTGGCTAATAATTGTATTTTTGCAACTAACCAACAATCCACAACGTTTTCGAGATAAGCCTGCCGTACCGTCCATGTTACCAAAATTGGACAAGGAGGTTTATAATTTGCCTATGTTTCCAATCTGTTCGAATCCCTTCTGGTGCACTAGAGGTGTGGGGCTGATTGATGGTTTAGAAACCGATATTCATCCCTGGACCACAGGTGCCCCAACATATAATATTCATCACATTGGGGGGCAAGCGGTCAGATCTAGTTGCAGGCTTACACACAGCTTACTCACTTAACGATAAAAGTACAGTTGCAGACAACGTTCAGAACACTGCTAGGCATTTGCAATAATCATGGATCTTGACATAGTGACTGTGAAAGGCATGAACAAGGATGTCCTGCATGTCCAATTTCAAGAGATGTCCTTCTCCACAGTACTAATGTTAATAAACCTGAGTTGGTGGCCAGCCTCCAAACTTGGGTAGAAGCAGAAGCAGTTGGGGAGAAGACTCCAGGGGATGGGTTTGACCCTGTGTACCTGAATGAAGGCGACCTTCCCAAAGGGGAAGAGGAAGATGATGAGGAAGACAGCATGAGCAGTGTTTCTTGACAACCATCCCACCGGGGGCAAGCTTGGTTTCTCAACACTCTAGTGTTTCCGTGAGGTAAGGGGCGAGTGTGGCACCCCGCAGGTCCCAGGCCTTGGCAACGTCTCTAAGTGGCCCTATAATTGTTTTGGCTGTTGACGAGGTAGCAGCTAAAAAGCTCCTGCTAGAGGAGAGGAAACAAGCGCTAGAGGAACAGATACAGTGGGACAAGCTCAACGTAGATCTGCGCAAGCTGGCGCTCGAAGAGATAAGGGAGGACAACGGTTCCATCTCTAGCAAAAGCAGCGCTAGTGACTCAAACCAGGATGCCTATGAAAAGCCCGGCAGCACATCCCCAAATATGTGGTGCAGGGTTACAAAGTGTGGAAGGATATGTTTTACTAGTTTGAAGCACTCAGGCTTGCTTTTCAGATACAGGAGGTAGATGAGGGGACAGTGGGGTGCAGCTCTGATGTGTCGCTTACTGACACCAGGGATTAATGCCGTTCTTCAGTTAGCTCCCAAGTTAAGACCCGTTTATAAGACCATGAAGGGGGCCCTCCTCAGGAAGTTAAGTAAAACACCAGAATATAATTTCAAAAGCGTCGGATAGCTCAGAAACAAAAATGGGCAGACATTTGAAGCATTCATACACGTGCCGTTGAAATATCAGAGCAGTCGGGTCTCTAGCAACAAAGTTGACACATTTAAAGGGATGTTCAATTTGATTGTGTGTGAGCATGTATTGAAGAATTGTGAGGTTGACCTACACCAGCATCTTGTGGACAGGACTATTACAGATCCCAGGGAGTTTGCAAAGGCTACCCGCAGGTTTGTAAGTACTCAAGTCCAGAAAAAGGCACAGGCTAGCACACCCAAACCAGAAGAGAAATCTTAGGACAGAAAAGTTAACAAGGATGGGAAGGACAAAGTCCCACCCATTCCTCTCAGAAGTCAGGTCCCCAAAAGACTGAAGGGAAATCCCAAAATGTTAGTTTAGCCGTGCACGCCGGAAAGCAGAGAGTAGGCATCCCTAACACTGGGACACCTTCCTTCTCAACACCCAACGGTTGTTTTGTGTGTAAGGAGCTGGGCAATAGGACTGACAGAGGGACTAAGGAGGAGACCAATCCCCTCCCAGACCTTCCTGCACACTGAAGCTTACAATGGACCTGTCAGAACAGCAACTGACAGACAGTCGCCATTTACTGGGACAGTTTTCCTGTCTGTTTCACTAACTCCAGGTCACGCAGCTTGGTGGTGCATCCATGATGTGGACACTGGAGACAGTAACCTGGTGAGGAGTGGGATGTCCGATAAGGTCAGGGACACCACCAAGGAGGAAGTTTCAAGATGCTGCCCCTAGGAGTGATAAAGCCAGTGGTAGGAAGACTGAAGTCTGCTTTTGGTGGAATACAGGGGGCTCAATTCTGTCACAAAGACAGGTGCTCATCCCATTCCTCGGGCAGATAAGCTTATTGATAAGCGTAGCACTGCCAAGTACATGAGTACTTTCGCCTCATGACAGGGTTTTGGCAAGTTGGCTTGACAGATGAAGAAAGAGAGAGGTCAGCATTCTCAACCCCCGATGGACATTATCAGATCACGGTGATGCCCTTCGGATTGAAAAATGCCTCTGCCACTTTTCAGCTGATGGTTAACCAGGTTGTGTCCGGTCGAAAGAATTCAGTGTCACATATTCAGATGACGTTGCTGTGTTCAGCCAGACCTGGGATGATCACTAATTCCACCTAAAACAAGTGCTTCATGCGCTGCAGAATGCAGGTCTGACTATCGAATGCCAGAAAGTGCAGGGAACAGTGACGTACCGAGGCCACCCAATAATGGAGGTAAGAAACAACCTCTCAAAGCGAAGGTACAGGCTGTGAAGGATTGGGACATCCCCACCACACAGACACAGGTGAGAGCCTTTCTAGGTCTCACTGGGTACTACCGGTTGTTCATCAAGGGGTATGGGACCATTGCCACGCCCCTGAATGATGTAACTTCCAAGAAAATTCTGAAGAAGGTAACCTGGACCCCTCCTGTCAAACCTCCTTTCAGGATTTAAAGGATGGATTGTGCAGTGTCCCAGTTCCAAAAGTGCCAGACTATGGTCAGGAATTCATTATCCAGACAAACACCTGTGATTCTGAGATTTTAGCAGTGTTAGCTCAGCTGAACTCTCAAGAAGGGAAAGGAACTGGGCTATCCTTTAAAAAGAGTATTACGCTGTTGTTTGGGCCATAAAGGAGCTAAAACCCTACCTCTTTGGGTCGCACTAAATTATCCCGACAGACCAACGCCCTATTTGATGGTTAATGGCCATGCACATGGAGAACCCTAAACTTTTGCGTTGGGACGTATCCCTACAGGGATCAAATATGGACATCCAACACAAGCCAAGCTCCCAGCAATGAAATGCAGATGGCCTCAGCCAGTACTGATGACAAACCAGTACTTCAGCAGGGTGGTTGTTCACATGGCGAGGTTGGGGGGCAATGTGAGGAATTTGACAATCCGCACAGTGGGTGTGTGTTTGCCTGGGTTTTTTTGAACGAGTTGAGCTCCTCAAGCCACAATCTACTGAACCACTGACTGCTGTTATGCCACTGTCGCTAAAGCCATCTGAGAAGCCTCAGTGCTTCAGTACCACCTCCTACCACTGAGACACCAATTCCTAACACGAACCGCTGTATAGGACAACCTGCAACCATCCGACCGGCTACACTTGCCAAACTACCTATCTCCTGATACCTGCAGCTGTCTTCCTCTAAGCGACTCCACCCTGTCGGGCGCCAAGAACTCTTACAGCACAAGGTACATTGCGGTTCTGTCCACTGGTCCTTCTCTGAAGGCCCCAAGGGACATTTTATGACCTATTGCTCTCTTATTGTTGAAACCATTTATCCTTGCACTATTGTGATTATTATCTATACCGACTCGATAGTTAACGGCCATGCAAGGGGAGCACTGAAAGCTTTTACATTGGGCTATATCCCTACAGGGAGTAAATGGACATCCAGCACAAGAAATGCAGATGGCCTCAGCTGGTACTTTCATCTTGATAATAAACCAAACCATTATAAATGCCACATCATATCATATCAAGCTAGACCCTCAGTAGGATGGTGATTCACATTTTCAGGAAGTTGACCATCCACACAGTGGGTGCTGGACCTGGATTTTTTGAAATTTTAAATTTAACTGCATGATATTAGATCAACCGCCGGAAAATATGTGGGGCTAATCTGCTCACATTTTTCTATGTTCACCACATGACATATGCATAGACCAGTATACTATATATGAACACAGTCTATAGGCACAGTTCCCCTGTCATATTTAGTTGGGATCTGAGAGATGAAGTACACAAGACATCTCCAGAAGGGGGAGGGACAAACCTTCCTCTAACCAATGCTCCATGTATCCACCCTGTTCTTTTTTTGGGCCCTGTAGTTGGTGGCAGCGATTAACATAATCAAAATACTAATAGAGTGTACTTCAAACAGGTCGACATGGGGCCTGGCTGTTGAGGTTAACAAATGAGACAGGAAACCCACAACAACCTTGCATATGCTCTGCGTAAGTATGAAGCCAGCTGCCACCTTAGTACCGACTGACAGTGAAATGTCATGTCTGGGACTTCGTATTTTACAGTAGTCATCCACACAGAGGGACCCCATTCAAAAGGTACGAGTAGGTGGAAAGACGGTGCCAGAAAGTCTTTTCTCACTGCAGCTTCAAGGGAGACCTGCTGCTTTAATCAGGAACCACAGAGAACTCCATTGACCAGAGAGACCTGTTGATTCACAACTGACAAGAAGATGGGTGGGACTTAGTATTGCATGTGTTCATCCCTTTACCTTTTCCGTTACAAACTACTCTGGATATGACCTAATGCATACAGGAGATTGTTGGTGTGGACCCAGAATGGGTTCATTAAGGTAGGCATAGCCTACACCAATCACTGTGGCCCATTTGGGTTTAAAAGAGGGCTCCTCTGTTGGCAGATCATCTGAAGACTTTGCAAGGAGTAGCAGGAAGAAATCATCATTCAACCCTGATTGAAGGTACAGTCTGCATTATATCTTCTGCCACTGATGGAAGTCCAGCACCTCCAAAGAGGAAAGCAAGATCCCTCCCCTAAACATCGCTCATGGTTCAGAGAGAGATACCAAATCCAGAGGACCCTCCACAGCTCCAGAACTAGTACCCAGCCAGCACACAGTGTACCCTGCTAGGCCCTGCTGCAAGCTTCATAGTTGGGATGAGCCAGAGAGTCTCTGAACCAAACCAAGGACAAGGCACTTGCCTGCAACTCTCTCCTCAGCTTTGGGCCGTCTGCCTTAAAGGATGAGACGAGCCCAGTGAAGAAGCTCGGAGGAGTGCATCGACCTGCATCTACCTTCATCCGCCTTAAAGCACATTTTCGAGCCAGTGGAGCCCCTCGAGCTGCAACCGACTGTCCATTATCTTTCACAAGAACCTGTCAGCTCCATGTAAAGAGCACATCACTGGCCCCAATATGTCCTAAGAGCTTTCTCCAGCCTAGATGCTGCAACAGGAATTGAATAGTAGGTATAGGAAGAGGCACAGTACTCCACTCCATGAACAAACCTAGCTATTCTGAAACTACTCCTGTAAGGGGTTAACAAAGTAAAAACACTCTATTAATTTAACATCTTTAGCCGCCACTCTAGTCACTGGGCACAAACTGAATAGGATGTGCTCCAACACCCACTCTTTCTCTCTATTCCGAAGATGCACTTCCAGGCCCACAGTGCTATATGTGATGTTTTATATAGTGCTGCATACTGGAAACACCATTGTTAAAGCACTTGGTAAAAGACGTAACTAATTAACATCATTATTAATCACATTTTTGGCACTCAAATTATGAATTCTGGAGGAAGGAAGGCAACAGTGGGCCCTGAGGAGTATCAGGGGCTCCTCTTCATCAGAGACGGGCGCTATGTGTAGAGGTACCCAACCTCCTTATTCCATCACTCCCGGAAAGTGGTTTGAAGCCGTCAAAACGCAGTATGAAGAGCTTTAAATACACCCTACATTAAAGGAAATAAGGGCACGCCTGGCTATTCATCCCTCTCACTTCCACCTGCGATGTGTGGATGGTAGAGGCTTGTAATGTTATCAGCACACGTGCTCATACATATATGGCTTGGGGCTTAATTAGGGTGCCCAGGCATCCCAGTCTTCCCGGGACAGTCCCGGGAAATTGTCCTCTGTCCTGGGTTTGCAAGGGTGGGTGGCCATGGTCCCGGTTTTTGCCAGCACCCGATTTCGAAATCCCGAAATCGGGCCCCATTGTGACTCTTCCTGCGTGAATGGGGGTGTGAAATGCTTTTCAAGCCCCAATTTTCCTTCCCCTTCCCCTGCCCGGCACTCTCCTCCAATAAGAGGACTGTGCCTTTGAGCACATCCCCTCCCCGCCCCTGCAACAGGCCAGCAACATAGAAGTAGGACTACCATTTTATTTGCATTTACTTTCGTCCTACTTCTATGTCTTTGGCCTGTCCAGTTTTCTTTCCCCCTCTGGTCATCCTAGGCTGAATGCCGGGTCCAGCAGTCTTTTCAAATGTATTTTAGGAGAACCCCTGCCTATTTGCCAGTCTTCTTACGCACCAATACTGAACCTAAACAATACCTTGATTACTACAGACAAAGTTAAGCGTATTTCATAGCGTCCACTGCAATCCTATTCTACAGTATCTTGGGTCGAAAACGGCCTATTTACCTATACTTTTAGGCAACAGTTCCTAGATAAGTAGAGAGCAAGTTAACTGTATTTTGTACAGAAGCCTGCTCACCTCCACTGCTAACACTTGTCTATCCTAATCATCCTATCCTTTCCTGAAAACATTTTGTACCTTCTTTTTTCAATTCGTACCTTTTTGAAACTTTGAACCATGTAAGGCGCTCCGAGACCCTCTGCGTAGGGTCAGCGCTAAACAAACATGCAGGTAAATAAAGGAATAGCTATTATGAAAGCTACCGGCATTTCTAAAGGAAGGAAAACCTGGCCTTTTTAGTAGTATTTTCAGAAAACAGTACTGGGCCTTTAAACTTTACGTTGGTTCCTACTGACCAATTTAGCTGTATTCTGAAAACTACCGTCATGTTTAATTGTATTTCGGACAGTACTAGCCTGTTCAACCATCTCTTAGGATTAAAACGGCCTATTTACCTGTATTTGTGCGCACCAGTACTGGGACATTACCCTCTCCTTGGTTACTACAGATTAATGTAAGCGTATTTTTAATGCTACAAGCCTATCTAAATGGACCTTTTAACTCAGTTTTGGGCGGCTCATGGTAAGTGCACCTCGGCCACCATGGCCCGGTAGCTACTCGCCTCCCATCATGCCCCTACACACCCTTCTCTTGGGGACTTTCTGCATTCTCTGGCAATAAGTTACTATTCTCTCCCCCCATCCATCCACCCTCACTTATGAGGCCTTGGGGTTCCCTCTCTGCCCGAGGCGGGGCTCTTCTGGGAGTTAGTCGAATTTTGCACCCTTTTTTGGAAGAGGATGGCAGCATGGTGGTAGGCTGCTTGAGGGTGAGAGGGAAAGACATGAGTTGGGGGGAATCCTTTTACATTAGAGCAAAGGTTGCTCTGGAGAGTGCATGAATGAATGTGAAAAAACACAAGGGTACATGCAGGCTTCTTCTGAGTGAACATGCAGGGAGGTATGTACACATTCATTCTGGAGTGCAGACCTTCGAGTGAGCATGAAGTAAGGGGCGTGCTTATTTATTCTGCAGTAAAGACAGAGTAAACGCACAGTGAAGAGCACGCAGATTTGGGGCCTGATCCATGGAACTTTCAGCATGGTGCAAAGTGGCTTTGCTCTGCCAACAAACACCCTGATTTACAGAGCAGTGCAAAGTGTATGTTTGCAGTGCAAAGTGACTTTTGCACCAAATAATTCCATGAATCAGCCCTTTGTCCGATAGTGACACATGTTGCACTGGTGTGCCATCTCTGCGGAGGAAGCAACTCCTTTTCCAGCTTGACAATCGTATGTGAGCAGTTGACGTCACATAGGCATAGTCAGAGTACACTGTCACTTGCTCATCCTCATATCTCTGCAGTGCGGCGATAAGTGGCACTAATTCTGCAGCTTGTGCTGAGCAATGTGAAGGCAATCTTGCACTGGGCAACACTTCAAATTCACCATTCTTTTTTACCTTCACTACTGCTGATCCTGTTTGCCTTTCTCCTGTTCTTGGGCCAATTTTGGAACAAACATCAATGTACATAATCCCCCCCCATCTGGAGCATTTTCTTTAACGTGGGGAATATCATCATAAAACTCAGTATACGTTGTGCGTTCATGTACATAATCTGGTATCCGGTAATACATACATAATGTCGCTGAGAAAAGGTCGTGGCAACATTATATATGGTGACTAATGTGATAATGTCCCTGCAAAAAACGTCAATTTTTTGGTGACTTTTTGGCAGCCAACATTTTTGCAGGGACATTATCACATGGGACCCATATTCCTCTTT
This sequence comes from Ambystoma mexicanum, assembly GCF_040938575.1. NCBI lineage: Eukaryota > Metazoa > Chordata > Amphibia > Caudata > Ambystomatidae > Ambystoma > Ambystoma mexicanum. Next base: position 1,612,686,786 of record NC_090937.1, read on the forward strand.
TCCTACAGGTTCTACTATGATTGTCACTGGATACACTGCTCTACCTCTAACAATTCTGATTGCTTGGTTTGAAATGATCACTTCATATCCTGAAGCTCTTTGTGTAGTCAATGTGCTTTTGGTTTTCGCCAAAATGGCAAATAGGAAATGCTCTACGAATAACATCAATGAGCACCCCATTGTAATACTTGCAGCTTTTTCAATTGCAAATGTAGCAGCAGTTAATGCTTGGTCGCAAGGGTAATGCCCTCTCATTACTGGGTCTAGCATCCCACTGTAATAAGCCACTGGTTGTTTGCTGCGTAAGAACTGCTGTCATTACCACTCTGTTTGAATGCAAAAATAAATACAAATCCTCGTTATGATCTGGAATCCCTAACACAGGGGCTGTACAGATCACCTTTTTCAACTCTTGAAATCCTTTTGTCGTTTAATCTGTCCATATGATGTCACTTTGACCTATTTGTGCTTATTTAAATTCTTTCAAAAGTGGTATATATATATGCTGTAATGAAAAATCCAGGCCCTGCAATAATTACATAGGCCTTAAAATTGTTGCATTTCTCTCACTGTCTCAGGTCGTAAGTTTTCATGATGCTTCTGCTCTCTCAGGCATCACTTTTCTCTCTTCTTGAGAGATTAGCTGTCCTATGTACAGGATCTCTCCCTGGCAGTACTGTGGTTTCTCTTTGTTCTCTTTGTATACTTTGTCTGCCAATACTGTCATTAGCTGGACTGAATTTTCTCTACATTGTTTTCTGTTTCACTGAACACAAATATGTCTACATACTGAATCATTGTGCTCTCAAGTTGTATGTTGCCTAGGTCCATCTGAAGCACCCTATTAAAGATTGATGGGGACTCAGAGTACCCCTGTGGTGTCTTCTATGCTGATTTCTATATGAACATGAGGTCAAATTGTGCAGTTCGCATGAAGAGGAGTTGAAAAGAAAGCATTCTTTAAATCGACTACTGTAACATACTTGGGATGTTACATAATATCATATCTGGATGAAGAGCCAAAGGAAACTTTGCTTCGATAATATTGTTTAGGAGGTGTAGATCCTGAATAAATCTCGACAACCCCCCCCCCCTTGATTTCTTTACTAGGTACACAGTCGTGTTACATGGGGAATGTAATGGCACCAAAATTCCCTGCTGTATTAAAGTGATAATAGTCTCAAATATACCTTCATCTGCTTATTGGAACATGGGGTACTGTTTTGCACATGGTAAAATTGCTCGTGGCTTAAAATGTGCTATTTGAGCGGCATAATGGGCATAATACTCCAATGGTGCGGTACTCTACCGTGTAAAATATCCTGTCCTCTCTCTTGGAGCTTGCCAGTTCTGTTGCATGGCCCCTCTACTTCTACTTGTGCTGACCATATGTCCAATTCTCCCACAATACCAGCTTTGCTGCGGTTGTCCCCCAGTAAATGTAACGCTCACCTGATTCCCGTAGAGGCGCCGGTCTTGACTGGGCGTATACCGTATCTTCAAAGGTTATGTGTAACACACGGCTGGCTCTTTGGGCTGGACCTCTGTGCACTGTATGTCTGACTCGAAGGGTAAGATGTCTGCAGATAGAAAATATGGGATTAAGGAACTGGGTTATTGAATGTCTCTCTCTTCTTCCCTTTCTCTTCTCCTGTAGAACCCCAAAGGTTAACGCTCTCACCTTAGGTAAGTGAACGCCGTGCTCTCCATCTGCCTCGGGGCAGGGTGCTGTAACCAGTTTCTTCACTGGATAAGGGGAGCAGGCCTCTTGACTTCAGAGGACTGCTGTCCGTCGTTTACTGCACGAACGGTAAGTTTCAAGTAATTCTAATGTCTTTAAAGTCTTTAGTAATGATGTTTCTTGTTTTGCAGGGTTCCGGCGATGGCGGATGACGGGCTGAAGTGAGTTGAAGATGGAGCCCGTGTGATGAATAGAAGCGCCTGGAAGCACGTAAGTAAGCGCTTGTTGCCTGCTTCACGATGCGCTCTAACTGTCTTGTTATTTTGCAGGTACAAGTTCGGAGCGGCTGCAGGGTGCCGGAATACCCACTGGGTTAGATGTGGAAAGGAGTAATGGGACGTGAGTATTAAAGTTCCCCAATGTCTTTAAACGCACCTTGTTTTGTCTTTCAGATGCGGGATGCAGCGCCGAAGGCCTCCGGAGCGTGCGAAGAGTAGGTAAGCTTTTGTCTTTCAGATGCCGGAATGCAGTGTGAAGACCTCCGGAGCGCACGAAGAGTAGGTAAGCCTTTGTCTTTCAGATGCCGGAATGCAGCGCGAGGCGTTGGTGACAGCCGATGGACCAGGTAAGTGAAGAGCTGTCACTGAAGACCGTAATGCTAACCTGTTCTTTCTTGTCTTTATAGGTGTTGCTGAAGACTGGATTCAGGATGGTAAGCCTTTTTCCTTAGGCCCAGGATCAGATGCAGAAGACACGATGAGCGTTCTGCTGCAGAGGATGCAGAATAACGCAAAGCAAAATTCATCCATCGGGTGTGGTTTAAATAGCCTCCTGTAGTGCTTAGGTGTCTCCTTCCACAGCCACGCCTAGGTAAGAAAAGAGTTCCTGCTTTCCAGAAGAGTTCCAGTGTTCTGAATCTAGGGAGTGGCTCCTGCCCCACCCAACAGGAAAAGTAGTTCCAAACAGAAGAGGATCAGAGGCTCAACTGGCAGGCAAGTAAGCAGCATGGTCTGCTGCAGGTAAGTCCACCCAAGCATTATGAGCCCGGCGCTTCCAGCGCTGGGACTGGGCATATTTATGAGCCTGGTGCCACTGGCGCCAGGACTGGGTCCAAAAGGTCCCAATTGGGACTGGTTGGCACTCGGAACCTGGGTTATGGATCTGCTTCCAAGGGAGTTGGGAAAACCCTGACCTTTTGGAAGCAGAGATCATGACAGTAAATCTTTGCCCCCCCTTTGAGGGTTTTGAAATCAGTCCCCTCATCCTCCAGGTTCATTCCCTCTATCACGAGACCAAATATTGTACCCGCCCTGATCTATGGGGTACCCTGAATTGATTGGCTGTGTAGGGTGGTATCTCTTGTGTAACCACCCCTTCACTTCTTGTCCCGCACTATATCCAACGCTTCCTTCCAAAATACATTCCTTCTCGAGCCCTTCTCTCAGCTACCTCCATTTCTCTAAGGGTTAGACGCTTCTCCAGGCAGAGAGTGGGGGGTAGATCCATCTCCTCTGCAGGTGTCGCCGTCTGGAATAGCCTCCCTGTCCCTCTCAAACCTGAACGGGACCACTGACGTTCCGTAAGCAACTCAAAATTTTCCTCTTCTCTTCTGCTTTCTCTCTCTCCATCCCTTGCAGACCTACCTGCCCTACCTGTCTGCTGTCCCGACTGGTTGCTGGGCTACCCTCAGCGTCTCACTGGGTACCAGGCTTTTTCTTAATCAGTCACTCTTACACTGCCTCTGGGCCTACCACGCACTTAGGGTCTGTAACTGTAACCTTACAGTCCCTTGTTCTCCATGCACTACCCAGTGCCATGACTGCACGTACTTAGAGCATTGCTGCACTGTTTTGCCCTCTGCCTTACACTTCCCCCCTCCCTTTCCCCTTGCATTTCTCATTCTCACACGTGCACAATCTGAATGACACAAGGCCTAGTAAGATTGTTTGTCTTTGCCTCCCTCTGTATTCCCTCCCTTGTCTATTCTGCTATTGATTTAATTAATTATATTGCAACAAACAATTTGGGCAAGGACCATCAATCGCCGCCCATTTTCCAAAAACATTTCTTTAAACAATTTTCAAGCCTACACAATAATATTCTCTTTGCTCCTTTATCATATTTCTATCGATTCTCACAGTCTTGCTCTTTTAATACTTCCTCCCTCAACTGTTATCATCCTATGATTGATTGATTGGTGCCAATTGCTTGCTTTTTAAGGTCTGATAAACAGCTACATTATTATTATCATTCTATCTTTCTAGTCAAACAAATCAACTTGCACCTGCAACAATGTATAGTCCATCATTTCATAGGCCCTCATTATTGGTTGTCACTCTCCTACCAACCTTGGACATTCGGCTCATTAGCAGCAAGTAGGCATTGAAACCAAGGTGCAAGGGAACAACATCAGACAACTGACTTTCTTAGCTAATTAGCCTCCCATCTCTCATCAGTCAGGCCTTAAACCTAGGCTTCCTGTTTATATTTGTCCTTGCCGACTGGTCTCTTCCTCAGAACCTTAATGGGAGTGAAGGTGCGTTGCTACATTCGTCTGGAGCTTTATGAATAGGCCTTGTTTTTTGGTCTTACACCACGTGTGAGGAGACCATGATTTTGTCCATTCTGTACTTCTATTTAGTGGTATTTGGTTTAGTTATATTAGGTGCTATTACTCCTCTTGGTATCTGGAGACTTGGCTGCTCCATCCTGCAAGCACCTTCTGCATCTTTGATTGTTCAATACTTGGCATTCACAATTGTTCTCTCCTTTACTTTATCTAAGGGAAATATGCCTTACGCACATGGCTTATCCTCTTTGACTCTTTGTGTTCCTTCCAGTTGCTTCTTGCTGTGGCATCCTTGACCTTAAGCCAAGCAAATACCCTTTGTTCTTGCACAAAGCTGTATTCCAGCATCTGACAGCTCTGCAGCCTTGGTTTCTCTCCTCGAGATGTCTTGCTTACTATTGTGCGATGCTGACTTTCATTTTCTCACCATGGCTGCATTAATCACGTTATATTTCCTACTTTAGCAAGTATCCACATTGTCTTATCTACCTTGCGTTTCTACGTGAAGACATCAACTAAATCTCTTGTCACTTACCTTCTATGTGTCTATGATTTCTTCATCTTCGCATATATGTTTACTTGTTTGCTTCAGGCACATCTTCATTCGTTAGACATCCATACATCAGGTTTAGTGCGCCTCCGTATCTTCTCTTCTTCATGACATTACTTCACACCTGTCAGACTTGACTTATAGGTCTTCTATATCCAGTGGTGTCTGCAAACTCATGTCTCCAGCACCAGTCCGAGGGTACATTGGGTACGATTGTCTGAGCTCATAACAGTTCTCATACTTTCAATGTGGTATTGGGATGATACCGGGTGTCGTACACAGCGCTCTCTTGCTCTTCTTCCAGTACGACGTAGGTGTGAGATGATGTGTACACCTGTCCCTCTACAGGCACATGCAGGCCTCTTCTGAGCGAACAGGCAGCGAGGTACATGCAGATTTATCTTGGAATACAGACATATGGAGGACCCTTCTGCGCACGCATGCAGTGGGGTACATGAAGATGTATTCTGGAGTCCAGACACGCAGGTCTTTTCGGAGCATGCATGCGGTGAGCTACAGACACGTGCTGGCCTCTCTTGAGCAAGCATGCAGTGGGGTACATGAAGATGTATTCTAGAGTCCAGACACGCAGGTCTTTTCGGAGCATGCAAGCGGTGAGCTACAGACACGTGCTGGCCTCTCTTGAGCAAGCATGCAGTGGGGTACATGAAGATGTATTCTGGAGTCCAGACACGCAGGTCTTTTCGGAGCATGCATGCGGTGAGCTACAGACACGTGCAGGCCTCTCTTCAGCAAGCATGCAGTGGGGTACATGAAGATGTATTCTGGAGTCCAGACACGCAGGTCTTTTCAGAGATTGAATGCGGTGAGCTACAGACACGTGTTGGCCTCTCTTGAGCAAGCATGCAGTGGGGTACATGAAGATGTATTCTGGAGTCCAGACACGCAGGTCTTTTCGGAGCATGCATGCGGTGAGCTACAGACACGTGCTGGCCTCTCTTGAGCAAGCATGCAGTGGGGTACATGAAGATGTATTCTAGAGTCCAGACACGCAGGTCTTTTCGGAGCATGCATGCGGTGAGCTACAGACACGTGCTGGCCTCTCTTGAGCAAGCATGCAGTGGGGTACATGAAGATGTATTCTGGAGTCCAGACACGCAGGTCTTTTCGGAGCATGCATGCGGTGAGCTACAGACACGTGCAGGCCTCTCTTGAGCAAGCATGCAGTGGGGTACATGAAGATGTATTCTGGAGTCCAGACACACAGGTCTTTTCGGAGCAAGCATGCAGTGAGCTACAGACACGTGCTGGCCGCTCTTGAGCAAGCATGCAGTGGGGTACATGAAGATGTATTCTGGAGTCCAGACACGCAGGTCTTTTCGGAGCAAGCATGCATTGAGCTACAGACACGTGTTGGCCTCTCTTGAGCAAGCATGCAGTGGGGTACATGAAGATGTATTCTGGAGTCCAGACACGCAGGTCTTTTCGGAGCATGCATGCAGTGAGCTACAGACACGTGCTGGCCTCTCTTGAGCAAGCATGCAGTGGGGTACATGAAGATGTATTCTGGAGTCCAGACACGCAGGTCTTTTCGGAGCAAGCATGCAGTGAGCTACAGACACGTGCTGGCCTCTCTTGAGCAAGCATGCAGTGGGGTACATGAAGATGTATTCTAGAGTCCAGACACGCAGGTCTTTTCGGAGCAAGCATGCAGTGAGCTACAGACACGTGTTGGCCTCTCTTGAGCAAGCATGCAGTGGGGTACATGAAGATGTATTCTGGAGTCCAGACACGCAGGTCTTTTCGGAGCAAGCATGCAGTGAGCTACAGACACGTGCAAACCTTTACTGAGCAAGCCTGCAATGAGGTATATGCAGAAACATACAGATCTCTTACGAGTGAAAATAACTTGAGGTGCGTGCATATTGATTCTGGGGTGTGGCCTTGTTTGAATGAAGATTCAGTGAGGTGCATGCAGGTACATTCTCGAATGCAGGCCTCTCATGAGTGAGCGCGCAGTGAGGTACATGTAGATTTAGCTTGCTCTGTGGCCACATTTGAGTGAGCTTGCAGTGCGAGGCGTTCAGCTTTCTTCTGGAGCGCAGTGACGCATACTCCTCTGTGTGCTGTACCTTCAAAGAAGTGTGTGCAAGTTACCTCTTGGTTCTGGACACGAGTGTCCTGATCGTAGTGAGCGTGCAGTGAGCGGCGTGCACATCTGTTTTGGAGCGCAGGCAGCCGGATGGTGATGTGTGTACATTTTAATTCTGGAGTTTGGACACGTGCATGACCATGCAGCGAGGTGTGTGCAATTTCATTTGGAGTTCAAACATGTGCCACTCTGATCATAGTGACCCTGCCGTGAAAGGCATTGCGGTTATTCGAGGTGCAGACATATCTCAGCCGAGCCGGCTGTGAAGTGCTTTCCCACTTATTGTGGATTGTGGGTACGTGCGGGCATCTTTTGAACCAGAAAGCAGGGACGTTTGTGCCGGTTCGATCTGGGTTGTGGGCACGTGCGGGTCTCTTTTGAACCAGAAAGCAGGGAGGTTTGTTCCAAAAGAAGCTGAATTGTTGGCAAATGCAGGCATCTTTTAAATGAGCATTCAGTGAAGTGTGGGCCGGTTTATTCTGGATTTTGGGCAGTATAGGCCTCTATGCAATGAGGGGAGGTTTGTGCCGGTACATTCTGGATTGTGGTCACATGCATTCTTCTTTTGAATGTGGGGAGGTTTGTTTCAATTTATTCTGGATTGGGGACACGTTCAGGCCTCCTTTGAATTAGAGTGCAGGAGATTTGTGCCAGTTCATTCTGGATTCTGGGCACGTGCAGGCAGGTTTCTTTTAAATAAGAATGTGTGGTGGTGTGTGCTGGTTCATAGTGGATTGCGGGCAAGTGCAGGAAACCTTTGAATGCAAATGTGGGGAGATTTGTGCCCGTTCACTCTGGTTTGCAGGCACGTGCTACCCTCTTATGAATATGTGGAGGTTTGTGCCGGTTCATTCTAGATTGTGGGCACGTGCAGGCCTCTTTTGAATGAGCATACAGGGAGGTTTGTTCCAGTCCAATCTGGATTGTTGGCAAATGCAGGCATCTTTTAAATGAGCATGCAATTGTGGCCCGGTGTATTCCAGATTTTGGGCATGTATAGGCCTCTATGCAATGAGGGGAGGTTTGTGCCGGTTCATTTTGGATTGCTGGCATGTGCAGGGCTTTTTGAATGAAAATGCACCGAGGTTCATTCTGGATTGTGGTCACATGCATTCCTCTTTTGAATGTGAGGAGGTTTGTTTCAATGTATTCTGGATTGGGGACATGTGCAGGCCTCCTTTGAATTAGAGTTCAGGAGATTTGTGCCCGTTCATTCTGGATTGTGGGCATGTGCAGGCCTCTCTTGAATGAGGGGAGCTTTGTTCCAAGTTATTCTGGCTTGGGGACAGGTGCAGGATTCCTTTGAATTAGAAAGCAGGAGATTGTGCGGGTTCATTCTGGATCGTGGGCATGTGGAGGCCTCTTTTGAATGTGGGGAGGTTTTTGCCCATGTATTCATGATTGTGAGCATATACAGGCCTCTTTTGAATTAGAATGCGGGAGGTTAGTGCCGGTTCCTTCTGGATTGTGGGCACGTCCAGGCTTCTTTTGAATGACAATGCAGGGCGATTTGTGTCCGTTCATTCTGGATTGTGGGCATGTGCAGGCCTCTCTTGAATGAGGGGAGCTTTGTTCCGAGTTATTCTGGCTTGGGGACAGGTGCAGGATTCCTTTGAATTAGAAAGCGGGAGATTGTGCTGGTTCATTCTGGATTGTGTGCACCTGCAGGCCTCTTTTGAATAAGAATGTGTGGCAGTGTGTGCCCGTTCATTCTGGATTGTGTGCACCTGCAGGCCTCTTTTGAATAAGAATGTGTGGCAGTGTGTGCCCGTTCATTCTGGATTGTGTGCACCTGCAGGCCTCTTTTGAATGAGAATGTGGGGAGCATTGTACTGATTATTCTGGATTGGGGACATGTGCATGCTTCCTGTGAGTGAGAATTCAGGGCGGTGTGTGCAGCTTGATTCTTGGAGGTCGGCATGCAGAGCTCTCCTTTGAGAGCACATACAGACAGACACGTGATAAACATTTATTTTGGAGAGTGAACCTGTGCAGGACTGAGAGTACTGAACAGTGTCTTAAGTGGCACTGGAAAATGAGCGGGAGAACATCAAGGGGGTGTGGTCTAACAACAGGAGTCACCTGCCAGCTGATTTGGCCATGCCTCCTTGATGCCCGGCTCAATGGGTTATAGGCCCCCTGGCAGGTAGCCTTTCGTAGAGACCAGCACCCTCCACCACTGGGGGAGAGAGTGCTGATCTCTGTATTTATTTGCTAATAGCTTGCTTGGCAGGGGACAGTGCCTCGCCTTTTCAGCCTTAATGTTGGTGCTGCTCCTTGCCAGATTGGCGAGGGTCAGTGTCATCATTAAGGCTGAAAGATGATTCCAATGGAAGCCAATGCCTTTATTCTTAAAGCCTGAAACTCTGTGAATGAGTGGGAGCTTCGGGATTTTGAAAAGAAAGGCTTCCAGTGGCTTCACCTTTCTTCCATAATGGTGGCACCGGTCACTACCATAAGTGGCCTGTAGATTCGGGCCAGGGCTTTCAGGGGACACATCTTGACAGGAGGTCGGCACCTCAATTAAGTGGCAATACTTCCATCACCTGAATACTGCCTGTTAGGCCACGCCACTGTAGAAGCCCTGGCTCGATTTTGCAAAAGGGGCAGGCCATGGCATAACTGCCATTCAGGAAAGGTAAGTGTTGTCTTAGCTTTTTACTGCAGCACTGACCCCCAGACAGGCACCCGTTTCGCTGGAGATGGGCGATCATCACCCTCTCACCTGGTGTTCAGTGTGATGATCCCCTGGCAAGGGGTCGCCGACACAATACAAAGTCAAGGCTTTTTTTGTAAAGGCTAAAACTTTCACCAGAGAGCGTCAGACTTCACAAAAAAAGCTACACCTTTTCACTGAGTTGCCGACCCCCTGCCAGACATCCCTTTCATTAGAGATGCAGGGATCATCACCCCTGCATTTCTGATGAAAGGGGTGGCTGGCAGTGGAGTCAGGCTGACAAACGAAAGGTGAGGCTTTTTTCCCTAAAGCCTGAAGCTCTCAATAACAAGCGAGAGCTTCAGGCTTTAGAAAAACAAATATAAAAGCCTTGTCAAGTAGCAGCCTGGTGGGCTGGGGTTAGCAGAGGCCTTAAGTGGGCCTCGGAAGGGCCCAGTCTCAGACAAATTGTTGGCACCTGCTAGTGCTTTCCCCGGCTAATCCCGGCCCACTCAAAGCACTGGCACCTGCCCACAGGCATCTCTTGCTTGACGGGATGCCTCGTAGGTGAGACATCACCATTATGGATTAAAGGCTTTTTTTTCTGAAGCTTCAAGCTCACCCACATGAACGTGAGCGTCAGGCTTTAGAAAACATAAACTTGTCCTGTAGCATCCGGGGCTGCCAGGGCAGATTAGTGATCCCTGGCAGGACCCCACCTCAGAACGAGATTTCTGGTAGTGAGCACACAGTGCAGTAATTGCATCTTTATTCTGGAGTGCTGGCTCATGCCAGACTCTCTGGAGTGACCTTGTAGTGAAGGGTGTGCACTTTGATTCTAGAGAGTGGAGACGTGCAGCCCTCTTTTGAGTGAGAGTGCACAGAGGTGCCTGCAGATGTATTCTGGCCTGCGGGCGCACGCCAGCATCCTTTGGGAGAGCATGCAGAGAGGCACATGGGGGCAGGGTATTTTGGAGTGTGTATGCGTGCGAGCCAGACCTGTGGGGAGCTGCACACCCCTCAGGGAAGCAAAGCGCAGAAGTTATTCTTGGACACGGAGCTGGTGCAGGGACCTGCCTCCGGCGAGCACTCAGACACTCTTCCAGGCTTCCTTTCTTATCAAGCACACTCCCCCCCTCACCCTCCCCCTCGGGCCCTCACAATCGCCCGCCACAACCCTCTCACCCTGACCTTGCCTCCCCAGATTACAACCAGTCATGCTGTACTGTCGCCTCTCCCATGTCCGTCACTTAACAATGCAATTAAAAATACCCCCTAGCACGCCTAACGGATTGAAACAGGTCGTCTCTCCTTCACTAGCCTGGTTCTGCCCTCTCTCTGACAGTCATTGCCTCAACGCCATCTCCCTGCTCTGGCCTCCCTGTCCATGACCACGCTTTCTCTGCTCTCTCTCGCTCTAACCACGTCTCTCTAATCTCTCTCTGGCTCACTCTGTCTTTTCCCTCTCTCTGCATGCCTATTATCACCCCGCCCAATACTCTCCCTGTCACTCTCTGCCTTCCATGTACACCCTATCCCTGCCCCTCTCTCTAACACTCTCTGCCTCTCCATCATCACTCTGTCTCTGCCCTGTCTCTGCATGCCTATGATTACCCTGCCCCTCCCTCTCTCTGTCACTCTCTGCCTTTCCCTGCACACCCTGTCCCTGCACCTCTCTCTAACACTCGCTGCCTCTCCATCACCGCTCTGTCTCTGCCCTCTCTCTGCATGCCTATGATTACCCTTCCCCTCCCTCTCTCTGTCACTCTCTGCCTTTCCCTGCACACCCTGTCCCTGCCCCTCTCTCTAACACTCTCTGCCTCTCCATCATCACTCTGTCTCTGCCCTCTCTCTGCATGCCTATGATTACCCTGCCCCTCCCTCTCTCTGTCACACTCGGCCTTTCCCTGCACACCCTGTCTCTGCCCCTCTCTCTACACTCTCTGCCTCTCCATCATCACTCTGTCTCTACCCTCTCTACGCATGCCTATTATTACCCTGCCCCATCCTCTCTCTGTCACTCTCTTCCTTTCCCTGCACTCCCTGTCCCTGCCCCTCTCACTATACTCTCTGCCTCTCCACCATCACTCTGTCTCTGCCCTCTCTCTGCATGCCTATGATTACCCTGCCCCTCCCTCTCTCTGTCACTCTCTGCCTTCCATGCACACCCTGTCCCTGCCCCTCTCTCTAACACTCTCTGCCTCTCCATCATCACTCTGTCTCTGCCCTCTCTCTGCATGCCTATTATTGCCCTGCCCCTTCCTCTCGCATGTCTTTTCCTCTGTTTCACGTTCTCTGCTTCTAGATGATCACACTTCTCCTGTCTACCCTTTGACACTCTCTGCCTCTCCTTCATGATGCTGCCCCGCCTGACTGACACTCTCTCTGTCTCCATAATCACTGTCCCTGCCTCTCTCCAACACTAACTGCCTGTCCAGGCACACCCTGTCCCCACCTCTAACTTGCACTCTCTCTGTCTCCATCATCACTGTCCCTGCCTCTCTTGCTCTCTCTGCCTCTCCATCATCATTCTGTCTCTGCCCTCTCTTTCCCTACCTATAATACCCTGCCTAGCCATGATAACACTCTCTTTGCCTCTCTCTATCACTCTCGGTCACTATGCATGAAAGTGACCTTGCTTGGCAAAGGTCCTTAAAAATCCTCTTAAGAACTATCATGCCATTACTCCTTGTCCTGCCATTCTTGATGTGGCTACATCCTTCTCGTACAAGATGAACTATCTAGGTTGCGTTTAGGAGCCATTGTTCAGCTGTGGTGCTCATCTCTCTGAAGTTGTTAGGTCTGTGTTTTATCAGGTTAGGCTCCGGACACCGATGTTGCCATTTATCTCTGAATCGGACCGTGCTGTGGTTGTGGGGACTATGGTAAACTCCACATTGGACTATTGCGGCACTGTTCTTCTGGGAGCACTGGAAAGGCAATTAAACCGGCTGCAGATGGCGCAGAATGCCGCTGTCAGACTGGTATACAATCTGATAAAAAAGACACCCATTTCCAAGTTTCAGAGGAAGCTGCACTTGCTGCCAGATCTGAAATGGATAGAATTCAGATCATTGTGTCTAATACCCAAGTGTATTCAAGGAGTGGCACCCACCTACTTGGTATCTAAGATTAAGTCTTATTTATTCAAGGAGTGGCACTCACCTACTTGGTATCTAAGATTAAGTCTTATTCAAGGAGTGGCACCCACCTACTTGGTATCTAAGATTAAGTCTTATTCAAGGAGTGGCACCCACCTACTTGGTATCTAAGATTAAGTCTTATTTATTCAAGGAGTGGCACCCACCTACTTGGTATCTAAGATTAAGTCTTATTCAAGGAGTGGCACCCATCTACTTGGTATCTAAGATTAAGTCTTATTCAAGGAGTGGCACCCACCTACTTGGTATCTAAGATTAAGCCTTATTTATTCAAGGAGTGGCACCCAATTCCTTGGTATCTAAGATTAAGTCTTATTCAAGGAGTGGCACCCACCTACTTGGTATCTAAGATTAAGTTTTATTCAAGGAGTGGCACCCACCTACTTGGTATCTAAGATTAAGTCTTATTTATTCAAGGAGTGGCACCCACCTACTTGGTATCTAAGATTAAGTCTTATTCAAGGAGTGGCACCCACCTACTTGGTATCTAAGATTAAGTCTTATTCAAGGAGTGGCACCCACCTACTTGGTATCTAAGATTAAGTCTTATTTATTCAAGGAGTGGCACCCACCTACTTGGTATCTAAGATTAAGTCTTATTCAAGGAGTGGCACCCACCTACTTGGTATCTAAGATTAAGTCTTATTCAAGGAGTGGCACCCACCTACTTGGTATCTAAGATTAAGTTTTATTTATTCAAGGAGTGGCACCCACCTACTTGGTATCTAAGATTAAGTCTTATTTATTCAAGGAGTGGCACCCACCTACTTGGTATCTAAGATTAAGTCTTATTCAAGGAGTGGCACCCACCTACTTGGTATCTAAGATTAAGTCTTATTTATTCAAGGAGTGGCACCCACCTACTTGGTATCTAAGATTAAGTCTTATTCAAGGAGTGGCACCCACCTACTTGGTATCTAAGATTAAGTCTTATTCAAGGAGTGGCACCCACCTACTTGGTATCTAAGATTAAGTCTTATTCAAGGAATGACACCCACCTACTTGGTATCTAAGATTAAGTCTTATTCAAGGAGTGGCACCCACCTACTTGGTATCTAAGATTAAGTCTTATTCAAGGAGTGGCACCCACCTACTTGGTATCTAAGATTAAGTCTTATTTATTCAAGGAGTGGCATCCACCTACTTGGTATCTAAGATTAAGTCTTATTCAAGGAGTGGCACCCACCAACTTGGTATCTAAGATTAAGTCTTATTTACGGAGTGGCACCCACCTACTTGGTATCTAAGATTAAGTTTTATTTATTCAAGGAGTGGCACCCACCTACTTGGTATCTAAGATTAAGTCTTATTCAAGGAGTGGCACCCACCTACTTGGTATCTAAGATTAAGTCTTATTCAAGGAGTGGCACCCACCTACTTGGTATCTAAGATTAAGTCTTATTTATTCAAGGAGTGGCACCCACCTACTTGGTATCTAAGATTAAGTCTTATTCAAGGAGTGGCACCCACCTACTTGGTATCTAAGATTAAGTCTTATTCAAGGAGTGGCACCCACCTACTTGGTATCTAAGATTAAGTCTTATTTATTCACGGAGTGGCACCCACCTACTTGGTATCTAAGATTAAGTCTTATTTATTCAAGGAGTGGCACCCACCTACTTGGTATCTAAGATTAAGTCTTATTCAAGGAGTGGCACCCACCTACTTGGTATCTAAGATTAAGTCTTATTTATTCAAGGAGTGGCACCCACCTACTTGGTATCTAAGATTAAGTCTTATTCAAGGAGTGGCACCCACCTACTTGGTATCTAAGATTAAGTCTTATTCAAGGAGTGGCACCCACCTACTTGGTATCTAAGATTAAGTCTTATTTATTCAAGGAGTGGCACCCACCTACTTGGCCTCTAACATTAAGTCTTTTCAGCCATCCCGTTCCTTGCACTCAATCGGGAACAATTTGCTGGCCGTTCCTTCCTCTCAATTTGTGGGTGATCGATGCTGTTCTGTTAAGGGTGCCCGTCTTTGGAATGTACTTCCAGTGCCCGTCTTTGGAATGTACTTCCAGTCCAAATCAGGAGCATTCCCTCTATTACTCCTATTCAGAAAAAGCTGAAAACATGTTGATTCAATTATTCTCTTTCTATGTAGTGAGGATTGAAATGCTCAAAGGAATAAAACACTCACGCCTGGATGCGGGTTTTCTGCTTGGTCCCGGAAGGATATGCGCGCTATAAGTTCTCAATCAATCAATCAATCAATGTGCAAACCGTCACTCCTCAATAATATCTCTTGTCTTATCCTTAGGCAGCTTGGACCAAGATCAAGATTTACCCACACAGAGCATTTTTAGGTGCATATGTTTCCATAAAAGCAACTAACATTTCCTATAAAGGATTAAAGAATGCTGATGTCCAAGTTAATTAAAAATAAGAATGTCCATTGTTTTTATCCAGATACCATAGAGGCAAACAAATACTTGAATTATCACAAACTATGGAGAGCATTCTGCATATTGTATCCAAGAAAGATGACTGAAACATTCTACAAACGTGAATAGAATCTCCTATGATAAGCAATGTTGAAAAAATAAGTAAAACATTTATTCTACTGTTTCGCCAGAAAAGGAATCTAGGCCAAAGTGGGACCGACTCACACACATCAACGGTTTGATACAAGGACAAGTCTTAACCCCAGTCGGGTAAATGACCTTCAGGCAGTCACTTGTAGCGAGAATGCCTCTTACCAGCAGGCAAAGTCCTAGAGCTGCAACTGGCGGGATCAGATACTCCTCATGGAGCCTTACCTTTATTATCCTATACGAAATATAAAAGTTGCAACACAGAGACGGGAGATATGCTGTCCAGGACTGTGGCCAAGTCAGAGTTCTGCAGTGTCAGATCCGGTCCCTGGGATTCCTGTGCTCCTCTAGAACACAATTAAATGAAAAATGATTGTATAATTGGTTATTTATAACGTGATAAATACCCTGAGGTTTCTAGGCACGGACCCAGGGATTGAACCTGTGTTGCTCTGTTTCGTCTTGCTTCCATGGCAAGCACGTTGCCACTGAGCTATCCTCCCAAGACTCCCGATTGTGAGGAATTGCCATCTGCCAAGGGTACAAAGCCCTGGTTTTTTAAAAATCTGTATTAGTACATAAAATGATACAGGTAATTGCATCTCCAAAAGGGTAATCTGCTAACCAGATGCCCCTTTCGTCAACGCCATGCCACAGAGTTGATGATCCTGGGTACACACTCTAACCTCAATAAACTAGGTCAGAATACTCCTCATTCACTATCAATGGTGACATCATCAGGGTATCTAAGGAGGTAAAAACCCTTGGATTCTACTTTGACTCAATTATGCCCTTTGATAAACAAGTAAAATCCTAGGCCTCTACCACTGCTTACACTTGTAAGCTCATTAGAGCTGGTAAGCCATTCCTCTCAAATGACAGCTGCATGATCCTGGCTAGAGAACCAATACTCTCGAGGCTATATTACTGCAATGCTCTTTACAGTGGTGCTAACAAAGCCATTATCCAGAGGCTACAAATCCTTCAAAACAACGCTTTAAGAGCTGCACTACGCAAAATAAAAGAGTACATATCTCCTCTATCAGACGCCAACATATATGGTTCTCACCCATAATAAAATACATCTCCTTGACCCATAAAGTACTAAACAATGCAGCCCCTAGCTACCTAATAGACAGATTGAAAAGAAGAACTTCAATTAGACCGACTAGAGCCGGTAATGCCAACTGCCTTGTGGTACCGAGATTTAGACTCACTAAGATTGGCGGCTACAGATTTCCCGTGAAGGCTGCCAAACTATGGAACTCCTTGCCTCCTGAGATCAGGGTAGACCAACCCTACCCACATTTTAGAAATAACTATATCAACCTGCCCAACTCCACTGAACACTAGCCATACGAGCGTAATTTGCCTCATCTGGGCTGCCTTAGTCTAGCCTCGCAACCTTGTGAAATGGATAACCTAATTTGTTTATAACATGTACATTTGTATCCATACTTTGAGATACTTTTATATTGCCTTTGTAATTTTACGTGTGTCGTACGGCGAAATGTTTTGTAACCTTGTAAGCTTTGTACCTTCGTACCGCTGCGCCCTGTTACCCTTGGGTTTGGTGTGCATTATAAATAAATAAATAAACAAACAAACAAAGAAAAACATAATATTATTGTGCCCTGCCGCATCAGCAACCTGATGCGCAGTGCCTGCTCTACTCATGGTGTAGAGCAGACTCAGACGTCACGCAATGCCCACTCAACAGCTGCAGTGACAGCCAAGTCCTTGCAGCCCAGGGGCAGCATTTCAAATATGCCCACTTGTACCAAAACTACTATGATCAGAAGTAAACCTTGCAGGTGGCAGGGTACACTCTAAATAAACGCTATGCCTGAGTTTAGGCATGATGCATGCTACTACATATGACCATAGCTGCCAAATCCCAATTGATATCACACATGTATCAGCTCCTGGAGTCAGGTCTGCTGTGGAATGTGGTGTGTATTCTGGTCGGCTAGGTGCAGCCTGCCAAATGGCAGGACAGGAACCTCTGATCTCTTTGTGCGGGCAGGTAACACCTTTCTCCAGAGACAAACGCACAGCAGGCAGCTGTCCTGCATATCTAAAAGGCTTTGTGAGAAGGGGAGGGGAGATGGTAGGTTTAGCATATGAAGGAGTGATCTGGTCAATGGAAGGAGACTTTGACCATTTTGTTTCTCTCTGTGCCACTTTGCCGCCCCCTTCACTTCCTCTGGAGCAAAGCACTTTGGGTGTGACATCAGAAAGGCAGAGTCCACTCTGTTCATGAGCAGGGACAGCAATACTAAAGCAGTCTAGCTTAATCCAATCACCTGTGGCTTTTACCTTTATGAGAAGGTGTCTCCCATCCCTTTTTTAGATTCTCTCCGATCCTCTAAGGCCACGGATTTGCCCTGAAGAACTGATGGACTTCTTTTGCAAAAGTTATTATTTCCAGAGCTTTCAGCCTGAGGTGAAGTAGGAGCGTCCAAGGCAGAAGGAAGGTCTGACTCCTACCCACTCCCGGTGCACATCGGGGGTAAATTTTGCTGTGGACGAGAACCTCCGTATCTGAACTGTGTCTCATAAAGCAGCGAGAGCAGACCCTGAATGGAACCATCCTGGCCTTGAGTCCCCCTGAGAAGGCCTCACAGCAGCTGAAGGCCCAGAAGAGCTGCTAATGCACCCTATTCACTGCACCTTGAATGAGAGGGAAGAAGCCACCACTGGCTTTTGTGATCCTCTGCCAATTTTAACTTGCATGCTCTTCAAACCAGCTTGCAGCTGCATTGTGCCCTAGCTAAGCCCATCACTTGCTAGGCCCAAAAATACTGCACAACGTATGGACCCGGACTGAATCATTGGTGAGTCATACGATGACTCTGACCAGGAGTTACTACTGCGGCTCGACCCAGCTAGCCCTTGTACGACCGCCTCATTAATCTGCACATCAGCATATCCAAGATAGCAACTTTGACAACCGTTGCCCTCTGATGAATGATCCAGGGATTAACCCTCAATCAGCCCCATGCTTCTAGTACACCAGAGGGCTCTGAAATAATTGGAAACACAAGTCAATTTTAAGCCTCCTTGTTCAATTTTGGTAACATGGATGAAACGGCAGGCTTATCTCGGAAAGGTTGTTGATCGTTGGTTAGTTGCGACACGGCAAAAATAGAATTATTACCCAATGATAAAAGGAACTGTCCAGTCACGGTTGTATACAAATATCTGCTTTATTATTGTCACAAAAGACAGTTCTAGCACACTACAATTACAACCCACCCTGCTAAGGAATGCAGAGGACAGACAGTTTCAAAGAAGAAATTGATTCATTCTGGATACTGACAGGAGGGTGGTCGAAATAGTAAATAAAGACAACAGTTCAAGGTTAATTGGCTTGAACAAAATGGGAGACGTGGATCTTAAAATGTCTCTAGGGGCCTTCAAGGAAGGGCCAGGGGGACAGGACCCCAATTTACCTTGTGCTTGTAGGTGTGCTTGGTGCTCATCAGGGTCGAGTTGGTTTCAGGGAGCTCTGTAGCTTCTGTGAGTTCAAGATGGGAAATACCTGCGGGTATCAGGCGGCAAGCAGGCCGGCCAATGAAGCGGGACAGACGGCTGCAGGCTGGCCTACTTGGTGGCTCGGGTTCAGCAATCATATTCTCAGTGCTATTTGGCAGTTCTGAAGCACTGGTCGAGATGTTTTGGAGAGCTTTATGTGACTGCAGAATAAAAACAGTTAGTGTTGTAGTTGTTTGCAGCTCGAGGGACTCGACTAGCTCAAAAATATCCTTTATGGCGACGTCAGTAGATGCTCGTCAATGCACTTCTCCCAGCTTCTTCACTGGGCTTTTGTCATCCTGTAAGGCAGATGGCCCAAAGCCGAAGAGTGTGTTGCAGGCAGCTGACTTGTACTGGGTTTTGGGTTCAGAGACTCATTGGCACTTCCCACCTAGGAAGCTTGCTGCAGAGCCTAGCAGGGCACGCTGTGTGCTGGTTGGGTTCTGGAGCTGCTGGAGGGTTCTCTGGATTCGGTAGCTCCACCTGTTCCCTGTGAGAAGTTTAGGGAAAGAGTCTTGCTACACTCTTGAAAGGTCTCACCTTCCTTCACTGGCAGAAGACGTAAGGTAGACTGTACCTTCAGCCAGGGTTCAATGCTGAGTTCTTCTTTCTGCTTCTGGTGAAGCCGTCAGATGAACTGCCAAAAGAAGGGCTCGGTCCTCGGTTAAAGCCAAATTGACCACAGAGATTGGTGCAGGCTAATCCTACCTTAATGAATCAATCCTGGGTCCCCACCAACAATCTCCTGTATGCATGAGGTCATAACCAGAGTGTTTTGCAACAGGAAAGGTATAGAGGTGAGGACATGTAATACTAAGTCCCACCCATCTTCCTGTCTGCTGTGGATCAAAGGTTCTCTCTGGTTAATGGAGCTCTCTGTTGTTCCCGATTAAAGCGGCATGTCTCCCTTGAAACTGCAGTGATGCCAGACTTTCTGGCTCCTGCATACCACATATTTGTACCTTATGAATGGGTCCGCCTGCAGGGCTGACTGCTGTTAACAAGAAGTCCCAGATATGTCAGTCACCGACTTCAGGTTGACACAGTGCATATGAATGGTTGATGGGTTTTCCTGTCTATTTTGTTAGCCTCTGCAGTCAGGCCCCATGTGGGCCTGTTTGAAGTACATTCTTTTTGTATGTTAATCACTGCCACAAGCTGCAGGGCTGAACAAAAGAGCTGAGCGGATCCATGGAGCCTCTGTTAGATAATCGGGCTGGCCATATCAGGGGGAAGATTGTCCCTCCCCCATACTGAGATGACATGGTGTACTTCTGTCATATCCCATCCAAATATGACAGGGAGCCAGGGCCTGTGGGCTCTGCCATAGAAAGTACAAGGGTCTATGCAATTGTCGTGGTGTGAGCATAGGAACATGTTTGCAGATTAGACCCACACATTTTCTGGCAGTTGATCTACCATCATTCAATTTCTTTTAAAAAATTTTAAAAAGCCCAGGCAAGTGCACCCTCACTGTGCGGATAGTTGAATTCCTCACACGCCTGCTACCTCAAACCGCTGGATTGTCACTCATTGACCCACCCAAGCAGCTAAAGCCTGACTCGGCCTGGCCCAACTGCTAAGTAATCCTGTGACCACCCCGACCTGCATCCTTGAGAGCTGACTTTCACAGCACAGAGCGACCGTATTATCCCCTACTCAATGCTTGCTCGGGCCCACATGATCCAATGTGCCCGAACGGAGCTTGAGGTGCTTCCATTATTGTTAAACACTGGACCTGACTACTCCAACCCCCCAAGAACTGAATCCAGGTACTGTTGACCCGGAAATGTACCCTTGGTACACCTGGGGCCTAGGGATTGGTTAGGTCACAATCACTCGTGGTTTCAACAACAACATATCCTTTTTGTGGATAGCAATGTACCTACCACCCTGGAACCACAATCAGAGTGCTAATTTCCACAGTCTGTTGCAACCTCTTTGTACTTCCTCGTGGTGGGTTTATGTACAGTATTTCTATTCATTCTATTTCAGATGGGGTGTTCAATTAAAGTCTGGATATTTGTATAGAACCTTCATTGGACATTCCCTTTATTTTGGACTGTGTTACTGTGTTGTTTGGGTCACTTCTGGTTCAACATCATACCCCTCATAAGAGCATAGCCTTCCCTCGACCCACGTTAACACAACAGGCGAAGTAGCTATACCTCTTAAGTGTCACTGTGTTACCTTTATGATTGTGTTGTTTTTTGGTTTGTAGCTGTGTAAGGGCTTAGTGGGCCATTTTACCCTCACTCATCCTTGTACTCCTGCAGAGCAGAATCGAATTTGTCACAATGATGGGATTTGAAACAGACTGTGCTTACAGCTCACCAGCCAATATAAGAGAGTGCAGTTACCATTAGATTTCACTGCCAAGGTATTTTTACAACCATGGAACTTGGCATGAACACGGTGCAGACCTTGACACCAAGCGTCTTGCGCAACTTCTTTTGAGAGAGGGGTCTTCTTCATGGCAGTAATGTGAAGAATACTACATTACTAAAAAGTCCCCCAGCTCTCGAGGAAGCTAAGGGGATGAATGGCTATCTAGGTATATTGTCCACACACCTGGGAGCATGGAGACCGCTGAAGAGAGCAACAGCAATAGAGCTTCTCAGCATTCCTCCCACTGGGTGGGTACTGTGGTCTCCCAAAGCTCACAAGTCTTCCACAAGCCACACTCATGTCACAATGACAGAGTTCTAAAGAGAAGTCCAGCAGCACCAATAATCAAGGCTCGATTCAATCCATTAAATGGAGAATTTAATTCACAATGTGTGACACAGCTGTTTCTGTGCAGCATAAACTAAAAGCCCCGGATTGACAATCCTGTAATGGACGATAAGCATCAATACAAGCATTTTATTGAGCAGCTAAATGAAACAGCTTCTTCCAGAGGTTTACCAAAACCAGGAAGATTAGTGGCCGGGTAATAGTGATTGAAGCCGCCAGGATCTAAGGAGGACTATTTCAATAAGGGATCGACCAAACACTTTCTTTACAAAAGAAGGGATAGGATCCATAAGAAAAAAAAGTTAGTTAGGTTGAACTTTGGTTTACCAATGACACAAGTAGGAGATCTTCCAGAAGAAGGCAGGGCTAGCATCATCACCACTTCAGTTAGTATTTTATCTACTGATTCCGGAAAAATAAATTGAATGCAATCCCAAGAAAGGCAGGTTCTGGGCTGGAAGATTAGCAGTGGATCAAGAGCATGTTTAGTCAACAAGACATTTTTAGGGATGACATTTTCTAATTAAAAAAATAATTAAACTTAGTTCATTTCTCAGCCGAGAAGTCACTTGATGAGGAGACACTAGGGTCTGAACAGCGTTTGATGATATTTAACAGGCAGCATGGCTGGTTTACTGCAGATGAAACATGCTGTGCATAGAAAGATGACCTTGCTACCATAAGGAGATTACTTCTGTGGGCACACACTTGGTGTAAATATGAAAGGGATCACTTGGACCTCAATTTATACCATTTTTTTTGGTGATGATGAGCCTGTCTTTTATCTGGCCATGGTTCATCAGAGTTCAACAAATATGCCTTATTTGTTACAGCTTTCGGGAAATGTACTGGTGCAGCGGTAAGTCAGAGGTTGAAAACTTCTATTATAATAATCAGGATCTAGTTGGACAAACAAGGACTCAGAAAAATAACTAATTGAATTTTGAAACTCAGAAATAGATAAGGTACTAAAATGTAATTTTGGGGATTAAATAGGTTCTATTTGGCCGACACATACATACACTGAATGAATAATACCAAAGTGAATAATAAAATCGTGAGACAAATAAACCTTAATCGGAATAAGACTAATAATCAAATTTTCGTTAGCTAGAATATGGTCAAGAATATTCCCTACGTGATGTGTTAAATCCACCTCAAACTAATGTAATTTAAAACATTATGTAAGTCTTGAGTTGTGTTCAAGCTAGATGTAATGACCTCTGATTCCAAAAGATTAAAATTGCCAGGATAGATATTATCCACGTGGTTGAAAGCCAAATACGTCAACACATCAGAACATTCTTCAAAGAAATTTCAGCTAAGACACTCAGCTCTCTTCCGATTAATGTGTCTCAAATACATGTTGTGTCTCACTTCTCTGCCTCATTCATTTGTTAAACAGCAGAAACCCCTTGAAGACTAGGGCTGAGAGAAGAGTTATTTATCACCAACCAACTTGGACTCTTTGGAAACAAGATCTGTGCTTCCCTATTCTGTATTCAGATGTTCACGAGAGGATAGACCAGAAAACACATTTACTGAAATATTGTAGAATTATAGTTTGTCTGATCTGGACCCATCTGTAGCACATCTTAAGGGTAGAATTCTTTAGCCTTCAGTGCTTTGAAATCAGATGGGTGTTTCACTTAATCAGGACACTAGAGAGAGTGTGTATGAGAGAGAGAAAGAGAGAGAGAGAGAAAGCGAGAGAGAGAGAGAGAGAGAGAGAGAGAGAGAGGGGTAACATGACCGAGCATCTACAAGTGCATGAATGGAGTCCCTCCTCTACCTCATGTAGCAAAGACTTATCCTATGTTCAATAACCTAAATGAGAGAGCAAATTTGAAAACAGGTAGTCTATGCATTTCTATGTATCTGTGGAACGTTCTTCAGTCTCTTTTGCAAATCATTGCTAAGTAAGTTGTGTGCCGCGAAAGTTGTGAAGGGATGGTTGTGGAGCAATGTGTTTGGGGTGTTGGGAGGTTTAATCTTTGAATTCCTATAGAGCCCTTATTGTCTGTATTGTACATAACCTGTATATTACAAACTGATTTACTGAGCTTTGATGCACATACATGTTTTTATGTTATGTTATGTGCACCAGCATCATCAAGCGTCTAACAGGGCTGCTGAGCCAGAAGTCAATTTCCTGGCCTGCCCTGCTCTGTAGCCAGAGGCTGGTGTAGCAGAGGCCTCCCTTTCCCGCCATTCGATGGTCCTCGCCACTTCCAGTACTTGACTCCTTGCTTTGAGGCAACTCAGCACCTGGGTGACCCAGCAAAGGGCAAATATCTAAGGGTAACCTCCAGCCATTCCTCCAGCCTTTTTGTCTTTGGGCCATTGCTTTTCTGTGTCCTGCTACTTGCTTGTGAGTACCATTAACGTCTCTGCTCAGCCATCCTCGCCATGGACTGCTCTTAGTATCTCTTCCTTTCTCTTCTACTCCTCTCTTCATACTCCTCTGCCCGAAACCATTTCAACACTCTTCTTATCCATATAATCTATTTTTCCCAACGCCAACCCTCTTCTTGCTCACCTACTCTCTCTATTCACAAAACCTCCAACCCTAACTTTCATCAAATTTTCTCTTCCAACATCTACCCCAGTTCTTCTCTACTTCGCACACTCAACATAAATATGCTTCTACATCTCACCCTCTTTGTATTGCTCTTTGGAATGCACAATCTATCTGTAACAAGACGTCCTGTACCTCCGACTTCCTTCTTTACCATTCAGCCTCTCTTGACCTCATTACCCTTATAGATATCTGGATATCTCCCTCAGACTCCACAACCCTTGCTGTGATTCACAACACTGCCTTCCTTCGCCCACTCTCCCTGCCCAACAGGTAGAGGCACTGCTGTAGGACTGTTCACATCATCTAAACATCCTATCTCTACTAGTCTCCTATCTCACGCAAGTTCTTCCTCTTTGAAATACACTATCTTCACAATCACTGCTTCCTATGGCATTCATAATGTATCTCTTTATCGACCACCTGGCCACCTCTCGCAACTAATTGACTCCCTTCCCCCCATCATCACCTCATTGCCACAGGTGACTTTAACCTCCCCTCTCTCTCCACTCCTCTATCCACCGACATTTGATCTCTTCTCCTTAATCACTCGCTCTCTTCTGTCCACTTTCTGCCTACCCATACAAATGGTAACTCCCTTGTCCTTATTCTCATTTCCTCTCAGATCTTTGCCTCTAAGATCTCCACCATTCCTTCTCCTTCTGGTCCTTCCATCAGCTGTGTCTCAATCTTCACTCCTACTCCCCCGCTACATCCATCTTCCGCTTCCATTACCACTTCCATTACCGTGTGCAAATTCCCCTCCTCCAAATGCCCTATCTACTTTACTTTACTTTACTTTACTTTACTTTAATACATTTATACTGTGCAGCCATAGACCCATGGGTGTGAGGGGGTGGACAAGACTGACCAACATAAAACAAAGAGCTGTTCCGAGATGCAGGAGAGACAGAAACGGCATAAAGGCGAAGGGAGAGCAGAGACTAATTAAATAGCAGGGTCTTGAGTTATTTTTTGAAGGTGCTCAATGACGATGGATTTCTTAAGTGAGTTGGCAGAGCATTCCAGAGCGTAGGAGCCACACAGAAGAATGCTCCCGCTTTGACTTTGTTAGTTTTTCATCTGGGCTGGAAAAGGAGATTTTGGTTAATAGATCGTAGATTTCTGAGACAGGGTTTTTCCCTGATGTGCTTTTGTAGGTAAGGGGCATAGTCCCCATGCGACACTTGCAGGTAATAGCCAGAAGTCTAAAAGAAATACGCGCCTCTGTAGGGAGCCAGTGGAGTGCCCATCGTGCTTCCGTTATGTGAGAGTGATAGGAAAGCCCTGCTACTACTCTTACAGCTCCATTTTGTACCACTTGAAGTCTACCAATTGTTGCTTTGCTAGCCCCCGGCAGTAGGCTACAGCAGTAATCTAATTTGGAGCCTATTATGGCTTGAGCAATTGCCTCTGTGTTCTGTTGGGAAATGCATGGCCTCAAGTGAGCCAGTACTTTGATGTAATAGGACGCAGATGCCACCATACAACCTACGTAGGCCTTCATATTCAGTGACTGATCCAACAACACACCCAAAATGTTCACTCTCGGGAGGGTGGGAATTTGAACATCCCCCAACTGGAAATGTTTGTACACAGGGATGAGTTTGGCTAAGATTCCCTCAGAACCCACTACCATGAGTTCAGTTTTTCCCCGACTGAGGGCCAGATTGTTTTGCATCATCCAGTGCTCGATGATGGAGTATATACGGTTAAGCTCAATTTGATCCAAATCATGATGTCCCGTAAGCGGGATGACACATTGCGTGTCGTCAGCATAATTGGAGAAAAGTAGCCCCTCTTGTGCCGGATATGCAAAAAAGGGCACCATGAAGATATTATAGATGCAAGGTGATAAACTGGCTGCCTGCAGAACTCCAAAGAGCACTGGTATGGCAGGCGCTATCGCTTCTGCACTATTGCGCAGACCCTATTAATTATGTTGGATAGGAATGATAGCAACCATTTAGTGGTGGCCAGATAGCAATTAGCCACTGACAAAAGCCTATTGGCCAGAATTGTATGATCGACCAGGTTGAATGCCTCGGATTGATCCAGAGAGATGAGTAGAGAGATATGCTGATTATCCGGTCTCTTAAGAAGTTGTGATTTAAGATCCAGTAAGGAGGTTTCTGTGTGAAAACCTTGTCTAAAGCCGGATTGAAGAGGGTTAATAATAGGGTAAAGACTGAGATGATGGGCCATTTGAGATTAAGCAACCCAATCCAGTATTTTGAGCAGGAATGGGGTGTTCGTTATTGGCCTATAGTTGGTAGGGACACTCTGAACCAAATTAGGCTTTTTCAACAACAGTGTTAGCCAGGCCTGCTTCATCTCATCTGGGACAGTGCCAGAAGCAAAGGATGAGTTGACAAATTTACAAATGGCATGCACTAAAGAAGGGGAGCAGGCTTTTATGATAGTCGATGTGCAAGGGTTGCCTGTGCAATTGGTAGACTTGAGTTTAGTGATGATCAAAGCTAGTTCCTCCTCTGATACTTCTCTGGCATACATCACTCTCTCTACTCCAATGCAAAATTCACTGTTCCATCCACTGATAAAGCCTTCACTAACCTCAACGCTGCTCTTAACACTCCATTCTCCTCTTACTACCCTCGTATTACATTCACTCCTAAACCCTCCCTCTGTCTTGGATTACACATACCACCCACACCCTGAAAACAAAATTTAAAAATTTAGAAAATGTCAAGCCAGTCTGATAGCACAGTGAGTAGAGAGCTTGCTTTGACATCTGTGCACAGCCTGCTGACGCAGGCTCGAATCCTGGCAGAGCCAACTTCAACCTTTCAACCTTCTGAGGTTGATAAATTAGTACCACACACTGTGGGTAATAATAAGCAGTGCTCCGATAGTTGAGGGTTCGAAGTGCTATATACATGCTAAATTATTAGTTTCATTGTATTTGGCAATGATTTAGACACTCCTTGGATCTCCAACTCTTACTGACTGCTCTTCAAAACTACTCCTCTCTTCGCGAATCTGACTTCTATCTCCCTCTAATGTTTTCTCAAGCTAGGCACCTCCAAATATCTCTCAGCTCAATTTGCTCCTCTCCTAAACCCTCCTCCATCTCCTCTACTCTTTCTGCCAATGGTCTACTTTGCCTCAAAAATGGCCAATATTTAAAATATCAGCGCAAATCACTTTCTACCCACCACCTGCCCACTGTTCTCCATCACCTCTGCCCTCCTCTCCTGCGACAACGTCTTCCGTTTCCCCCACTAACCCTGGTGAGATTGTTGCCTTTCTCCGCAGGGTGGATCCTTCATGTTCCACCATCGACCCCATAACCCCACACATAGTAAAACACGTAGCTCCATCGGTTGCTTTCCTCTTCAACTCCTCTCTTGCCCATGCCACTTTTTCATCATCCTAAAAGTCAGCTACTGTTATCTCTATCCTTAGGAAACTGTGTCTAGATCCTAACTTGTCTCCCAACTTCCATCCAGTCTCTCGTCTACCTCACTATTCCAAAATCCTAGAGTGTGTAGTTTTCAACCGACTCACTGAGTTCCTTGAGACACACAACCTCTGGTAACCACTTCAATCTGGCTTCTGACCTCTGCTTGGTATTAGATAATAATGTCCCTATTTATATGGTTCCCTTACATAATGTTGCCGGGATATGTTTATGGCGCCATTATATAGGTGATCATATATGTAGGGACAGGTGGAGAGGGGGTGTCCACTGGTGCCCTTGAAAAAAAAAGGTATTGGGGATTGTGTGGGTGTCCCCCGCATGTTCCATGTAATAATGTCTCCACAAAAAAATGCCCTTTTTGGGGTATTATTTTGCATGGCAACGTTTTTGCTGGGACATTATCACATGGAACTCTCTGCACTCTCTACATCTTCAACTCTCCTCAATGTCATCAACTACATCTCTTCCACTCATTATGCTAACCATTCATCTATTCGTATTCTTCTTGTCCTGCCTGCTGCCGTTGATGCTGTCAACCCTTCTGACCTTCTCTCAACACTAACTCTCCTACAGATCAGGGACAAGGCTCTCGCTTAGTTTGCTTCATATCTCGCCACCAGACACATTCAGGTGTCCTCGACAGCCTTACCTCCTCACTCACCCTTTTCCTGTTTACATTCCTCAAGGGTCAGTCCTGGGTCTACTTCTGTTCACTCTCTATGCCTCCGCTCCTCGCACCTTCACCTCCTCCTGTGGCTTCTACTATCAACTCTTTGATGTTCACATTCAAATCTTCTTCTCCTTTCCCTCCTTGTCTGACGAGCTATGGCCAAAATACTCTTTGCCATCAAATAGTGGGTGGCATCTCGCTCACTCATGCTCAACTCCACTAAGACAGATATTCTCTACTTCCCATCAGAACAAGCTATCTCTTCCTCTCCTCCTCTTCTATTCTTCTCCCCTGACTACCTTCTCATCTCTGGTTCTGCTCGCAATCTTGGTGTTGTTTTAGGTCCATCTCACAACTTCTCGCTCGTCATCTCCAAATCTGCCACTGTGTCCGGACTTAATCTCCTCACCATAAAAAAAGACTTCTTCTTCCCTTCAACACTGTCAGGCACCAAATCTCATCCTTATTGCTTTCTCAATCTGACTACTGTGCCAGTCTCCTCTATGGCCTTGCCAACTATGCTTTTTCACTTCTTGGCAAAGTTATCAACGTTGCTGTCTGTACATTCTTCAACCTCCCATGCTTCACCTCCACCTCCCCAGCCCGCCGTCTGTTAGGCTGGGTATCTATGAGACAGAGGGCAAAGTATAAACAAATTCTTATCTTCTTTAAAACTATACACAGACTTGCACCACCACACCTCTCATCCCATCTTACCCTACTTCCTACTCTCCCACTTGCTCCCTTCCATCATCCTCGGTTCACCTCCCAGCAACCTCTTGCGCCCATTATGCTCCCTCTCATTTCCTCGTTCTTCCTCCCCTCGCTTCCTTACTCTGGAATGCTCTTCCTCTCTCACTCTGCACTACTCCCACTCTATGTGTATTTAAATCAAACCTCTTAGCTCTCGTCCTTTCTGAAGAACACATTGCAAAGTCTATTCTACACCACCACATCTTTCAGTGCTCCTCTCCCCCTGCTTCTCGACGTCAGCACTTACCCCTCACCCCATCACCCTAAAACGTAGCACTTCCTCCATTATCTTGTTCCTATATCGGGCTCTACTGTTCTTGTCCCTGGTTTATGTTTCTACCGCCCTCTGGTTTTATATCCACATCCTCTCACCCATTGTTAAGAACACTGGTCACCCATTCTGTAAATAAATGTTAAGTTGTTTAGTAGGCTTTTTTGTGCCACACATGCATTGTTTTCCCTGTAATTTTCATTAAATAAATAAATACATAAATGTTAATAGGCTTTTATAAGTTGCGAAATCACCACCGTAGTAGTCTCAGAGTACCAGGATCTGTCCGTGGAGTGGCACACTGTGCCGCTACTAATGGTATTTAGAGCTAAGCGTGCTAGAAGGAGGGGAAGATGGGAGGATGGGAAAGCGGGAATTAGATGCTACAAAAGAAAGGAGGGACAGATGCAGTGGGGGAAGAAGTTACTGGAATAGTATGGGTGCGTGGCAGTCTGGTGTTGTGGTCCTTGGTACTGCAAAATGGAGACGGTGGATATGCCCTGAAGTGGTGTGTCAATTGGGTTGTGTTTCCAGGGCAGATTCAGTGAACAGTGAGTTGGCACACAATGCAATGTTGAAAGCATGAGGGTCTTGAGGGTGTGCACAGACAAGCCTAGAAATGTGGATTGTTTGCCTGGACGTTTGTATACTTTGTAACCCAGTATAACCTCCAGAATGTTAATTCTGTGACTGCCAAGTCTAGGCCAGGAGTGGCATAGTCAAGAATAAACTGTGTATAAAGGTGAAGGTTGATGGGAACCTAAGGTAATTCAATTGTAGCACATTGAGGTGAAAATCAAAAGGCTATTTAGAGATTGTTTCATGTCATGTCGTGCTACTTTTTATTGGAATGCAAGGTGAGAGTGGGTGGAGCCTTACTTGGCGGTAAGTTGCTACATATATATGTATACTTAGCTTTCTCTAGTGAGCAAATAAAGCAGAGCCCCCTAAGCAGGATGTGTTAATTACACTAAGTGAAAGGCAGTGGTGGGTGTGCGACCAAACGGGGTAGGGAGGGCGAGAAGGGCCAGAGGCATGTCCTTCTGTATGCACGGAGAGTAGAATGACATGAGAGATGGGTACCAGTCTATGCTTTGACTGTTAACATGAGGCTATGCCTTGCTCTGCCCAGTGCTTTGCGCCACGGTAAGGCCAACTCACAGGATTGAGAGGCAGAAAAGCCTTCAGGATCCAACCCAGTGCTCCCAAAGATTCGTATTTAGGGGCCCCTCAGCCAACCAGCCAAAGTGGAGAAAATGGGCGTGAAACAGAAGTGAATGCGCCCAAAAATGGACTCGCAGGCAAAAGAAATTGTGACCCAGCAGCTTGTAAACCTGGACATAATTATAATGATTTATTTATATCATGTTTAATACCCAGAGGCTGATAAGCGCGGACCCCGGGGTGGAACCTGTGTTACTCCGTGTGGTCTTGCTGCCTAGGCGTGCGTGTTGCCCCTGAACTATCCTCCCGAGTCTCACCACGAGTCCAATGACAACATTTGGCTGGTGTTGTATGTCAGAAATACAACTATGTAATACTCAAAACTCCTTTGTGTTCCTGCATCTTATACAAATGCAACATAAATATAAAAGCAAGTGCAGACAGAAAGGCAGTCGCATAGGGTTTATGTGTAGTGCCGCACAACTACAATGTAAACTTGTCGAAACAGTGAGGGCACAGAAATCATTTTGAAAAGAGACACTACACCTGAAGAAGCTTTACATGAACCGAATAAGGACACAGGTCAATGCCCACCACACCCCTGCCCCTACCAGGTGCTTTGAGCATGTACATTGGGGTCTGCAAATATGACTTATAGTGACAATGGCGTATTCTGAATATTTCATCCTTTAAAATAAAGACAACCTTGCCCTTTGCCCTCATGTGGTCGGTGCCCAGCTCCAGACACACTGTCCGGATTCTCGATGCTGTGCACCTTCACTGTGGTTGTGCATCCCTGGGTGTTCTGCACATGCAGATTTCCGGCCATGGAACAATGCACATTTTGATTCTAGGTATATGACGTGCATTTATCCTGTCTGGGGCAAGTCAGCAAGATGCTCTGGCCCTCTGTGAGCCTTCCGAGTCTTTGACCCCTTCCTCTGGTCCAGCATGGCAGTACAAACCTCTATAACGACAAGAGAGAGGTGGGTGGTGGTGGCACCTGTCAAAGCAGAATGTAACATCTCTGTGTGAAAGACTTCTGTTGGCAGGTAGGGATCGCACAGGAATACTCTCAAATGCCATGTTTGCTGGACAGCAGCTGGGATATGTGGCTTGGAGGGCCACTCTTCAACCTGCTCAAGAGTTGCTGGTACAAGCTTACAGCTGGTAAGAAAGCTCTGCGAGTTGAGCGCTCACTGCTGAAATCAGCATCTGATCTGCAGGTCCAAATCCTGCCAAGGCCAACTCAGCTTTTCATCCTTCCCGAGGTTGAGAAGATTAGTACCAACGGCACGTGGGTGACGATAAATGTATGTAAAGTCTTCTGTGTAAAGTGCTTTGGCCAAAGTGATGTAAAAAAATCAAATGGTTGTTATTACAGAAACGGGTGTGTGGCCATGAAGAGAAGGGGTACACACTATTGGCTACAATTTCTGCATGCCCTCCCCTGCATGTCTCTATATCCAAGCTGGAGCACCACCACCCACTTTAATGGGTTGAGGGGAAAAGCCCTCCAGGATATCCGACTCCATGCCATGAATGGCTGTCTTTCTTAAAATGCCTCTGCTGGCTGGACGTTCATTTGCAAGACTTTTGAATGTCATCCCCTGGAGGCTGTCTCCGGGGAGAGGGAGACTTCTTGCAAACTTGCTTGAGGTCCAAAGGATGCTTTGCTCTTTAAACTGACTGCACCTGGTCCTCTGAGAGGCAATGTGTGCCGAGATGTGGCTAGTCTCTCAAGACAAGCAGTGAAAGACAGACGAATCAGGCAGAATAGCGCCTTCATTCCAGGGACATTGCTTCGAGGTACTGTGCCTGCGTCAGGACCAATAAAACCATACCTGTGGAGGACTTCACAATTTTTATTAATGAGTTATAAAAGACCAGGAACCCAAAAGCTTACATTTCCGGAAAGAATACTGCAGAAATAAAAGTGCTTTTTGCAGAGGCCTCGCAAGGAGGAGGATGTAGGCTATAGCCCCGTGTCTTTTGCCAGCAGCCCCGGATAGAAGTTCAGGGGCTACAACCAAAAGGCTTGCTTGCCTCGAGTCCCAACAGCCCCGACATTAGCGTAGCCCCAGACCGGTCTGGCCCTAGGACGGTCTGGCCCTAGGATTTACAGGGCCAAGTGTAGCAAATTAAGTGCGGGGTCCCTTAATTTGCATTTGATAACACCACAGAAACTGACATGATAGGAAGTGACATCACAAGATAATGACCCCTACCTCTGCAACTCATCCAGAACAGAACTGCGAGACTTGTCCTTGGCCTCAAGCCCAGGGACCGTATCTCTCCAGGACTGAAATATCTACACTGGCTCCCAGTGGCTGTGAGGATTAAGTTCAAAACCCTCTGCATTGTCTACAAGGCCTTCTGGGGCCTGGGGCCCAAATACCTTCAACTCTCTCTTCCTAAATATCTTCCTTCCCGAGCCCTTCGCTCATACGTCTCCAACTCCCTCAGGGTCAGCCGCTTCTCGAAGCAACGAGCTGGGGGTAGATCTCTCTCTGCAGCAGGGGCCTCGCTCTGGAACAGCCTTCCTGCCTCCCTGAAACTTGAGGAGAACCACCTCCGGTTCCGGAAGCACCTCAAAACCTTCCTCTTTGCTTCTGCTTTCTCTCTCCCTCTCCCCTGCTGAACAGCTTTAATTCTTCACTGAATCTGCTCTGAATCTGCAACTGGGCCACTCTCAGTGACCTCGGTCCAGGGCCCAGCCACTCTCCACTTGCACTGCCTCCCTGGCACCCCCCTGCACTGCGGGACTGTCACTGTATCCTTACAGCCCCCCCTTCCCAGCACTTGTTCTGCATCTACCTTGCACTTGCCACCAGCTGGCCTTATTTATTATTTTTTACGCTACTTACCTTGTACTGCACTCCCCCCCCCTCCCCTTCCCCTTGCACTTTTCCCTTCCCCCCACCCCTGCACTTGCACGATCTGAATGACACCTGGCCTAGTAGGATCGTTGTCTGTCTTCCCCTTGTTCCCCCCCCCCCGCCTCGTCGCGCCTTGAAACACTTGGGTATAGGCGCTTTACAAATGCCATATCATATCATATCATATCATATCATATCATACCTATGCAGGCAGCAGTGAAAACATGGTCAAATATATATATATATATATATACATATATATATATATATATATATATATATATATATATATATATATATATATATATGTATATATATATATATATATATAAATACATTATCTGAGAGGAGAATTTCCAATAACTTCTCTAGCAAGGTATAAAAGGTTCCTACCTTTTAAACCCAACAATTTATAATAAAATATTCCAAAGAAAAATCCAAGTAGCTGAACACTTGTGCCAGCACATTTTTTTGAATGCTGGCTTCAAAAACAAACAACCGGGGATGCGTCCACCTGTTGAAAAAAGTAGGGGGACGCTGTCCACTCACATGTATGGACTTGTGCCCTGAAAATCAGTACAGGGCCAGAACCAGAGAAAGTATCCCTTCCAGTTTCCAGGATGACAACGCTCTTGTCACATCCTTGGTAAAATATTCATGGCTCACTTGCATGCTTCATGTGTAATGTGTGAGACATGTTACATTCTACGTAAACGCTTTGTGGCTTGGTAAATATGAACATGTGGAAATAAGGCAAATATCTAAAACGGTTTTGTGCAATATGTTTATTTGTGCAGGAGGAAGGCACAGGTTTTAGGCAGCTAACAGCTGGCTTTCAAAATAAAAATGCCCCTTTTCAGTTCTTAGCACAACAGTGGTCTCTTGAATAGGCCATCAGTAGTAAATTGCACCCACTTTAAACGCTCTGCTTTAAGAAAGAAAGTGATCTGCAGTGCTTATGAGGCCCCCAGCGCCTATTGGGCTACTGGGATGGGGTTATGGGGGGGACGTTTGTCTCTCCAGAGTCGCAGCAGGGAGTGACAGGTGACAAGTTGCCTCACCCGAGAACCAAAAGGGAGCCAAACCTCGAGTGAGCAGAGCTGCTTTGGGAAATGATATTCCGGCAAGCTTCCCCGTCACCGTGCGGGCACCTGCGTGTGCCGCCAGTGGCCTGAGGTTCTCTGAGCACACGGCCCACGCTGCGGTCTGCAAGAGGGAGTCAACGGCACCCTCGTCGTGGGGCCCTAGCAGGTGCAGGGCCAAATGCAGCCACACATGCTGCACACGCGTAGCGCCGGCATTATCCTTGATATTTTACAGACCTGGCAATAACCCGGGATTTTTGACATTATCTTTAAACCAGAGGCCAATTTTGCTCATTATCAGTGCGGGAACTGAATCAAAGCACTTCATTCTCTCCAGTGCAGGGAATGACCCGGAACAAGACGGAGCAGCCCTCCGGCACAAAATGTCTTAGTTGAGCACCGCTCCAACCCCCAGGCCAGCAGATGTGGTGTCCAGCCCCTGCTGCCTGAAAGAGCAGACTGCTTTCAGAAGATTTGTTTTCAACTAAGGTTACACAAAACTCAGCACTCGGGTAGAAACTGCCAAATACTCACATGAAGTGTGGCAGCTGTCCAAACTAGTATATATGGCCTGCACTTTACTGCCATCTCTTTATTAGGGTGATTATTTTGACCAATCAAAACAGAGGAGTCCAATATTCACTTAAAAGGACTTCTTAGTGTATCACTATAAGACATGTTTAACATTTAAAAATGTGGACGTTATGATGTTCCCATGATGCTCTTCGCTGTTATGCAAATCGATAGGATTGGGTTCTCTGAAGGGATACTGTGCTGAGCAACCAGGCTGGGGAGCACATCCCTTGGCCACGCTTGCCCTTCCCACAGCCCCGCCCCTCTAAATGGGTGACAGTTCCCCAATATTTTTTTACGTTTCCAGAACTAATTATCCCTGCAAATGGGAGGCAAACCACCGTAACACTTACTTGCAATGGACACTTAGACATGTTACAGGCTGTTTGTCACGTGGTCTCCTCTTTTTAGCGTTGGTTTTCTTTTATAGAAACAGTGGTGGGGGTGGTTTTTTTCACATGACTATATTTACTATCCTTTGATGTTCAATAAATATTTTGTATCATTTTATCACCATTCTCGTCTTGGCAATTATTAATGGTAACATCATGTGCAGAAAGTGCTTAAAGTCAGAGTCCTTATACTGTCTTTCCCCCAGGCTGCTAATTACCCACCCTTGCACTCCCATTAGCTGCCCACTGCTTTTCCCTCTGCTTCCCCCATGATTGTAAAACTCTCAGTTGCTTCCAAACTCCAGGTCTGCCCTCAATAAATGTTATAATAATAATAAAAATAAAAATAATACTACTAATAATTATTATTATAGTAATAATAATAATATAATTACTGTTGTTCACTGTGATATTTTGAATGTTGTATTTCCCAAAACTTCATGGACTTGGCCCACGCTACCTATTTGTGAGTCAAGTGTACTTCAAGAAGGCATTTGCTAATAAGCATTTGCAGAAGGAGTTGTGCGAGGCCAGTCAGAATGTGTTTTGCTTCTAGGTACTCTCGCACTTCTAATCCCCCTCAGACTATTACTCCTTTTTTTTTTAGTTAATCCCTTCTTTTCTCCTCTACTTTAATCACATTATCCCTCAATTCTCTGATAGGGCCTGATTCATAGAATCTTTTGCACGGTGAAAAGTGATTTTTCACTGGTGCAAAGTGACTGTGCATTGCCAACAAACACTCTGATTCATCGAACAGTGCAAAGATACTTTTTGCTGGGAAAAGTCACTTTGCACTGCAAAAATACACTTTGCACTGTTCCATGAATCGGCGTGTTTTGCTTGGCAGTGCAAAGTCACTTTGTACCAGTGAAGAGTCGCTGTGCACCGTGCAAAAACATCCATGAATCAGGCCCATAGTCTCTTTGCCATGCTGCCATTGTTCACTTTGTGCGCATCACTACTCTTCCCAACTATTCATCCTTCTTCTCTATATGTAACTATATTTCCCCGTCTGTCACTTTCTGACGTGTTTTTACTGGCAGAACAAGTTAATATTTTGTGGTTGGTATTTATTGTGAATTCCAATATCCTTCTGAAACTGTAATGTTCCAGTAGCAGCAACAAGGCCTCTTACTATCCAGTGTCATTTCAGGTCAAGAAGTAGTGCAAACGAGTGTTCAAGAAACATGAACAGTGACACACTCCCAAATATTATAGCCTTTTATTTACATTTCAGTTTTTTTTTAATAGTTTGTACTTTTATTTTAAATAGAAGTGATTAAAAAATATAAAAAGTGATGTCTCTCCCGCCCCCACCCTGCCCCTCCAGTACTAAAGTCGTATAGCTCTGTATGATACGTTGATAGACTCCAGCGCTACATATGTGTGCAGTGAAAAGTCCTTGATGGCAAATAGTGCAGGAATCATTGTCAATTCAACCCGAGATGATGCCCAGTGCCCTGCCCTTGGCCTCTGGTCACAAGAACCAAAAGCACTTCCGCTTTGAGCGTTTGGGTTCCAGCTTGGAAGGTTGCTTTGGCGCTGGCGAGGGCTCAGGCTGGCTCGGCGTGCTTGAGTGTGGAGAGCTCTCCGTGGCGTCATCATCGAGCAAGCGCAGCACTCGGAGAAAGCGTCCCTCCTGTTGCCGGAAGTCGTGTTCTACACTGCAAGAGTGAGAGAAAGAGAGAAAGGACAGAGTGGTGAGCAGGTGAAAGAGAGAAAGGACAATTGGAAGAGGAGGTGGGGTCACTTGGCACATGCCGAGGGCCACAAGATAATTGATAGGCAGTGTTTGAAAAATACCTGATTTAA
The DNA here is from genome assembly GCF_040938575.1 of Ambystoma mexicanum. Lineage (NCBI taxonomy): Eukaryota > Metazoa > Chordata > Amphibia > Caudata > Ambystomatidae > Ambystoma > Ambystoma mexicanum. Next base: position 1,612,723,950 of record NC_090937.1, read on the forward strand.
GGCAACAGGTGTAAAAACAGTGTATGAATAGCGGAGGGAATTACAGTGCATTGGGATCAAAGAGTATTGGGCCACATACATACCAAATTATTTAGGCTTCCACGACACTATAGTGCAATGTTTCTGGTTGCAGCATTAATCGTTTTATTAATTTAATCAGTTACAGATAATTGCCTCATGTGGGTGAAACCCCAGAAACAAGATCTTATTCTAGTCACTTTGAGTAAATGTCATGACAGTATTGCTAATGAGTAACATCAAAAGAAAGAACGTACCAAGCAATCAAGTAAAATGATATGTTATGTTACACCACAAAACAAGAATAGCGAGCAAATTCCCCACCAGATCACCAAGATTATCTGAAAGCTCATTGATTGTTCCCCCAAGATGAAATGAAAAGGTCACCCACACACAGGGGTGGACTGGCCATTAAACAGGTTGGGCGTTCCCCCAGTGAACCAGCAGAATCAAAGACTCCAAGGCTGGTTCGCAATAAGTGTGCCTCCCTACATGTGATGGCCACCCTCCCCTCCTTCCCTCTAAAGGCAGGGGCTGTCTCAGAGGTAAAAACAGGTAAACACACATTAAAATAGAGGACCAGTGGGACGTTCTGCAGCACCTTCCTCCAGTGGTCATCAGTGCAGACAGAGTGCTGGTCAGTCTTATCTACCCAGCTCATCGTTATCTGCAGGACCTACAGCTCACTGTGTTGGGTGCTTGCTGCTGAGCTCTGTGCTCACACGGTAGATAACATGTTCAAGTCCAGGAAAGGCCAAAATAGTTTTTCTTTCTGGGTTTGATACTAGTTTTCATTAACACCAGTGCTACTGGCCTAATTCATTGTGCAAAGAGTACTTTTTCAATTCAAAATGACGTTGCACTGCAAAAATACACTTTGCACTGTTCTGTAAATCAGGCTGCTTGTTCGTTTTGGCAGTGCGCTTTACACAAGTACAAAGCCACTTTGCACCGTGCTACAAATTCCATAAATCAGCCCCATAGTATCTTACCTACATTCCTTGTTATGTGTTTTTAGCGATCGCATGGTGAAACCGCGTTGCGATGTGAGATGTAATCAAAGTCCCAAAACCAACCGAACTGAAGGGCTCAGTGCGGAAATGACCTGCCAGCATTCAGAAACCTAGACGTTGAAAAGGGGCCTATTTAGGCAGACTATGTTGGTGTCTTTCTGCAGTGGAAATCCAGAGAAAGCTCAAGCAAAAATGTAATCCAAGTGAAGATTGGAAGAGCATATTACATTACTGGGTGAGAAAAACATGCAACATTTTTTCTAAGACTGACACCCATCAAAAGGTGATGCACTGTGACAATTCAGACCCACTTTTCAGTAGAAAAAACGAACAACAGATAATTAAAGTGTATTTTAACAATGATTGAAAGCGACAACCCTGTACTTTCAGTGCAAAATCAAAGTGAACCCTGACCAGTAAAAACACACTGGGCCTCATTACGACCCTGGCGGAGAACCATGGTGCAATTTGCACCATGGTCCATGGCGCTAAGCTGCCAACTCCGCCATGGTGGTTGGCGGACTTACCGCCCCATTCCGACCTTGGCGGGGCGGTAAGTCCCCAATCCCCATTTACCCTTCCCCATTCCCATTTTTGCCCCATAGGGTATAATGGGAGTGGGGAAGGCGTTAATTACGCCACCGTAAATTACGGTGGCGTAATTAACAACAAGTCCCGTAGCGCCATGGATTTTTCCGCCTGCAAAAAGCAGGCGTAAAAATCACCATGGCACTACGGGAACTCGTAGTCAGGCGGAAAGGGGCGCCATGGTTTACGCCAGCGTAAACCCCTTTCCGCCAGGGTCGTAATGAGGGCCACTGTATGTCAAAGAATCAAGGCTTATGTCAGAACATGCAATATGTGAGTTCCTTTCAGCCAATGACAAATGGTGGGTATCTGGGCTAAATTCACAAAGGACTCGCCCACTGAAAGCCTGGCTTGCATCCCAAATGTTTACAACAGCGATAGAATGTGACCGAAGGGGTGTCAAAACCAAGTTTCTCCAGACCTACTGTCTCTGAGGGCAGGTCGTAGCAGGCAAATGTTCCAGCCAGTGCATGACAGGAATGCGAGGAGGGGGACCTCTGTATTGACGAAGGCCACGGGGGTTTACGACCAGCAGCTACGTACTTCCAACGGTTCCATGTGATAGTGTCCCTGCAAAAAGGTGGCCATGTAAATAATTCACTGAAAAAGGCACGTTTTTTGTGGAGACATCATTACATGTAACGTACGGGGGACACCCCTGCAACGCCCAAAACCTTTTTTTAAGGCGAGTGGGGGTTACCCCCACAACCCCCACTTTCACTGTCCCTATATATATGGTCATATATGGTCACCTCTATAATGTCGCCACAAACCTTTCACTGTGACATTATGTGTGACATTATGTATAATGACCATATATATAGGGACATTATTACCTGATACCCTTCCAACAACAAAGAGGATAATCAAAACAATAAAAAAAAACCTGGTCACAGGCTGGCCAAGGGTGGCAAATGGTGAGGGGGAAGCAGAGCTCATATTTGCACGAATGAAGATTCCTCTTAGTTTAAATGGACCGTCACAAATGTTGCTTTATTTGACAAACTACAAATCACACTGTTCCTAACAATTATTCTTTTGTAAAAATTGCAGAAAAATGGCAAACGGCCATGCTAAATGGTGTGGACCCGGCTATTATTTTATTTAATTCTGCATGATTAGCATGATCAGATATATTATCCCAGTTACTAGTAAATTCTGAAGTTTTGCCACATAATTAATTTTTGCCAAAAATGTTGTCTTGAAAACAAATGGGGATATCAAATGAGAGTTGCTATGTGTCTGCTCTAGACTCCTAAACCATTCCCTAGTTAGAAACTGAACCTGGGAGGAGAGAGAAGGGTAACTATCCAATCCCGGCTGCTGGAAAATTGAGATCTTGATGGTGCCATCACCGGTATATATCGTGAATTTACTATGAGGAAAGGGCAGAGCTGCTGAAATGTACCATCTGACAGCCGTAAGGAAACACCAAAGGGAAATCAAAGTTGCATCTGGGTGGAGTTGTCTATTGCTGGGAAGGCCTAAAAGCTGACTGGGTCCTATGATAAAGAGCTGGTAGCCGTTCTTGAGAGTGGGGTGACCAGACCGCTGCCCTGCCCTCCAATGGGGTCCTGAAATGCAGCTGGCTTTGCTTAACTTTAAACATAGTTTTTAAATGTATGTAGAATTGTGCCATTTGATACCAAAAGGTGGGAGGACTGCTTTATAGTAGGTGGGGAGCAAAACTGTGTACACACTGAGCCAATTTAACTAAAAATATTAATTTCATTATTCCCCTTGGCAGAACAGAACAAGGGGACTTTTGTTAAAATTTGAAATTAACAAAGTTCTTTCCCAGTGTGCGCTGAAAATTATAGAGTGTAATTTAAATGGGTAATACTTTTGGTCCAGCTTGCCTGGCACAGGTGTTTAAGTGGAGGGGGTTTTGAAATCCAACATTCTCAAATCATCCCAATTTTGTCTGTCCAGCTTCCCCAGTACAGGCCATTAAGTGGAGGGGGGGGTTCTGAGTTCCAAAATTATCAAATCATCCCAATGTTTACTGTTCAACATCCACAACAAAGACCTTTCAGTGAGGGGGCTCTGAAAACAAACTTCTAAATGACCCTGTGTTTATTTTAAACCAAAATTGTGGGTGAAATCATAATTGCCATATGCATTTGTGTCAATCTGTATACCTATCTGCTCGCCCTTCAAGTGTACAGGAAAATCATTGAAATTGCACAGCACTATACATGTAAATCACTTTTGTTCATTGACCAGTTTGATTATTTCTTGAAGTGTAATCTGTAGAAAGTAAAGAATTGTGATCTTTGTTTTTCCCAACAAATGTGTGTTATTTATTTCTGTAACTAGACGTTTAATTGTATGCCCAAAAGAAGGTGGCACGTTCTATTACCTATCTTCTAAATGAATACAAATATATTTCCTGTACCATGACCTGCTTCTTGGCTCAATATGTGCACGGGGGGAGGATGGCAGAGTTTGTGTGACTCTTTGTGAGTCTTCAGTAAGACCAGTGCTAAAGAACCTAAGCAAGTATTACAAGGCTTCCTGATTGGAGGTTGGAAGGAACTCCTCAGGTTAAGGATGGTTTCAATATAATGTGACTGCGAGCAGTAACAAAGCCATCACCTAAAATATGTAAATACATTTCCATGTCATATGATTCATTTAGACCACTTGATGACGAGCAACGTCGTAGGGCTCCAAACGTATGGCATATAATACTCTCACATAATGAACTGTAGCCAATACCCATGACCTGACCTGAGGACATATGTAATTCTATAAAGCTTGTAAAGGATAAATGGGGCTAGCCATGCTACAGGAATCTAATATGTCAATCAACAATAGTGCATCCTCCATAATGAAGTGCTGACATCACTTCAATCTGACTGTTCATTGACCATTGAGGCGCCATCATTGAGTGTAGTGTTTACTTGTGTATCTACAACTAAAAGCACTGGCCTAGGCTGTGTGTGCAGAAAAAGTGAGAGAAGGTTAACAACTGATGAAGCCTAAACCCCTACTCCTACACCGTGCCAGTACATCTTCGTTCAGACCATTTATATAACTTTTTGTGAGGACAATTAATTGTAGCCAACAAGTTTACGTTATCATATAAATGACATTAAACCGGTTGCAGTTGGTGAAATCTTTGAATGCCCACTGCTACTATGTATACCTATGCTTTGTAATATGCTCCTGCATTGTTGTAACCTTTGTTTTGAAGATATGCGCCCGGTTGCCTCCGGGCCTGGTCTGCGCTATACAAATAAAATAAATACAAATACAAATAAAGGACTGAAGAGGACAGACAGTTTCAAGAAGGAAAATGATGCACTTTGGATACTGACAGGAAGGTAGTTGATAAAGTAATTAATCAGAATAGATCAAGGATACTTGTTTTGCGAACAAATGGAGAAATGGGTTGTAAAATGTCACTAGGGGCCTTCGGAGAAGGACCAGCGGGATAGAACCACATTGTACCTTGCGCTTGTAGCATTTCTTGGAGCCCAACAGGCTAGAGTCCGTTTCAGGGCGCTTTGCAGCTCCTGCGACAGAATTCAAGATGGTTGACAGCTGTGGGCATCAGGTGGCAGGCAATTCAGTGAGCGAGGCTAGACAGACGGCTGCGGGCTAGCCTACATGGTGGCTCAGGGTCAGGATTCACTGTCTCAGTGCTGGTTGGAGGGTCTGAAGCACTGGTAGAGGCAATTTGGTAGGGTGTGAGTGACTGCGGCCTACCAACAGTCATCGGCGCAGTCGGTTGTAGCTCAAGATGCTCGACTGGCTCGCAGATGCTGGTTGATGCTTATCAATGCACTCCTCCTAGCTTCTTCACCGAGTTCATGTAAGGCAGGCCTCCCAAACCTGAGGAAAGTGTTGCAGGCAATGGTCTTGTACTTAGCTTGGTTCAGAGACTCATTGGCACTTCCCACCTAGGAAGCTTGCTTGCAGAGTTTAGCAGGTCATGCTGTGTGCTAGCTGAGTACTGGTTCTGGAGCTGCTGGAGGGGCCTCTGGATTCAGTATCTCCCTGTGTTCCCTGGAAGAATTTTAGGGAGGCTATTGCTTCCCTCTTTTGAAATCCTGGTCTTCCTCCACTGGTGGAAGCTGTAAGGCAGAATGAACCTTCAGCCAGGGTCCAAATGGGTTCTTCTTGTTACTCCTTGCACTCCTTGCAAAGTCTTCAGATGACCTGCCTGAAAGAGGGGTTTGGTCCTCTTTTAAAGCTAAATGGCCCACAGTAATTGGTGTAGGCTCAGCCTAACTTAATGAACACATCCTGGGACCCGACGACAATCACCTGTATGTCTGAGTTCACAAACAGAGTGCTTTGTAACAAAAAAGGTAAAGGGGTGAAAACATGTAATACTAAGTCTGCCCATCTTCCTGTCTGTTGTGGATCAAAGGGTCTCTCTACTAAAAGGAGCTCTCTGTGGTTCCCGATTAAAGTGGCAGGTCTCCCTTGAAGCTGCGGCGAGAACAGACTTTCTGTCTCCATCAATCCACACACTCCCACCATCTGAATGGGGTCCCCCTGCGGGTGTGACTATCGTAACAACATAGTCCCTGAAATGACAGGTCACTGCCCTTGGTACTGAGAGGCGGGAGCTGGCTTCAGGTTGAAAGAGTGCATATGAAAGGGGTTTTTGGCTTTTGCTGTTTCCTTTGTTTTATCCTCTGCTGACAGACCCCACGTGGGAAAGTATACTTTATTATTATGTTCATTATGTTATTTGCTGCCACCATTTGCAGAGCGTAAACAAATGGACAGGGTAAATCCATGGAGCCTTTGATAGTTAATTAGGCTTGCCATGGCAGGAGGAAGGTTTTGGCCTTCCCTCTTCTGAGATGCAGCATTGCGTTCTCCACCTTTCAGATCCCAAATAAATATGACAGGGAGGACTGTGCCTATAGGCTGTGTCCACCAAGAGTACACAGGTCTATGCGTACGTCGTGCAGTGTGCAAAGGAAAATGTGCACGGATTAGCCCCACACATTTTCCAGAGGTTCATCTGCCATAATTAAGTTTCATATAAAATGTCAGAAAAATCTAGGTGAGCACACACCTGCTGTGCGGATGGTTGAATTCTTCCCAGTGACATCATATATAAAACATCATATAAAACCAAAAAAGTAATAGGCACAATACATAACCTACAATCTACAAATAAGGAGATGACACAAATTCATCATCCAACAGATAAGTAAGTTACTGATATTCAATAACTATTATTATTTTTATTATTATTATTATTATTATTATTATTATTATTATTATTATTATTATTATTATTATTATTATTAGTGTTGTTATTATCATCATCATTACATACACACTCACCATCATTTACTGACATCAAGCAAGCGACTGCCCCAGTTTTCGGACGCACAGTGTTATTTCTGGGTCCGCCAATCTCCCATCACAACACATTAGTGAGACTTGACAACTTCAACAGAGCTTCTGCCATGAGATGGCGCTGTAGTAACTGCATATTTCAAAGTGCTGCAATAAGTGCCGTCTGCTGCTGAACCAAACTACCAGGGGTGTTGCTCGATTCATCAGGGGTGCCCTCTGATTGTAGGAAATTGATGTATAGTTGAGGCAACCGCCCGGTTTTCCAGAGATCAGGGTCAACCAGACCACGTGAACTTGAGAATTCCGCCCCACTTTGCATGGCTGGTAACTTAGATAAGCAGCTACTGGAGACGGCTATCACATGAATCAGCACAACTTGGAATTAATGGCAAAGCTGGACCAGCTGTTGGCATATTAACAAAACTTGCTCAAGAAACCAAAAATGGATAATACATTTCTGTGGGAACCGATCACCCACTGGGGATCTCCACCAATGAAAGGCAAGGTTGTGCACCAGAAGGAGGGTCTCATGTGGCGAAGAACGAAAACAGCATTGACAAAAAAGCCACACAGGATAGCAGGACCTTGTCTGGGACACTAGGGACAAGAACAGACACAAGATGTGCCCTATTAATTCAAGCATTGGGGCATTGTCTGGAGAGCGGCTGAGAGTTCCTGAGATCTGTGCAAACGCTGAACAATGGTTTGTGAAGCTCCTTGGGAACCACCCAGGCTGGAGACCAAAACAAGCCACCCTGGCATAGGTGCATCAGCATAGCATGCCGGTAATGGTGGGAGTGGGGTCCCAAGACAGGGAACAAAAGATCGACTTTGCGGGATACCATCCTAGAAGGCCTCCACTGCAAGTACAGTCTTTTCTTGCTGGTCCCTCTTCCGGTACTTTTTGGCAGAGCCCCCCCTGCACCACCACCACGCTGCACGATGCTGCCCCCGCCTCCAACCGATCCTAAACTTACCTGCTAATGATGCTGATGGTGTCCAAAGGGATTGAAATGACCTGAGTTTCTCAGGGCTCCTGTCTATCGCCGCTGCTCTTCAATCTTTACATCCGGCCCCTTCCTGACCTCCTGAACAAACTAGGGGTGCAATATACAAATTACACCGATGACACTCAGGTTGTTATACAGTTGAGTGGCTCATATAGCAGTGACACAGAAACCATCAACAAAATATACAAAGCCATACAAGATTGGATGGCCTGCAATTCTCTTGCCCTGAACGATAAAAAGACCAAACTCCTTATCGTGGCCTCTAAAAACACTCGGGCGAGACTTGATTCCAACTATGACAGTTTCCATATAGCCAACAATACCAATATCATTCAAAAGAAAGTTAAGACATTAGGAGTAATTCTTGATGAAGAACTCTCCATGAAATCCCATGTTTCCTGCATTAAATCCAGCTGTGGTCTTATAAAGAAGAGAAGAAGATATATTCGACCATTCATCTCAGAGGAGAACTGTGCTCTTTTGTCCACTGCCCTGGTTAATTCAAGATTGGACTATTATAACAGTCTCTTGGCGGGCACCTCAGCCTCTAACATACAATCTCTACAAGTGGCGAAGAATAAT